>NC_090816.1:121392943-121718296 GCF_000390325.3 Nicotiana tomentosiformis | reverse complement strand
TGTTACCGTAAATTTTACTTATATCTTTTACTGTTTAATTTATTATATTTACTCCGGTAGGGCCTTGACCTGACCTCGTCACTAATCGACCGAGGTTAGGCTTGGCACTTACTGGGTACCATTGTGGTGTACTCATGCCCTTCCCTGCACATGTTTTCGTGTGAAGATCCAGGTGCGAGCTATCAGCCTCGAGGTTAGTGCAAACTGCTAATTTTAGGAGACTTTAAGGTACTACTGCTTGCGTCCGCAGATCTTCGAAGTCCCCTTTTACTCACTCTCCTAGAGACTTTCTTTATTATCTTCAGACTTTTGTATAGAGCTACATAGATTATAGAAGCTTATGACTTAGTGATATTCCGGGTCTTGAAAAATTATTTTATATATGCCGAGTGGTACTACTCTTGGCTATTCACTAAATGTTGTTGATCTTTAAGAA
The DNA here is from genome assembly GCF_000390325.3 of Nicotiana tomentosiformis. Lineage (NCBI taxonomy): Eukaryota > Viridiplantae > Streptophyta > Magnoliopsida > Solanales > Solanaceae > Nicotiana > Nicotiana tomentosiformis. The sequence goes on along the minus strand of NC_090816.1, from coordinate 121,717,860 downwards.
TGTTGTGTTTTATTTATATTTTTTTGTAATAGTAGGCTTACCTAGTCGTAAAGACTATGTGCCATCACGACACCTTACAGAAGGTTAATTTGGGTCGTGACATCTATAAATCGCAGGATGTTCTCATTCTACAAGTGACGCACAAAAGCAGAAGTTAAATGTGAATTGAGAGAAAAATAGCAAGGCATTTTGCAAACAATTTGTGTGTGAACCTGGAGCTACATGAACCAGATAGAAGAACCAGTTCCAAGTGTCTGTCTTTTATTCTACTTCAATTGTAATAGGTGTTTTCATATTGTACCTTTCAGCTTTATCTAGAGGCAATTTTAATAGGTACTTAGAGTATTCAAGTTAGAGTTAACTTGAAGTTGTCGCAGCAGTTAGAGGCTGGTTGCCACAACGGGATTAGAGTTAATCCTAGGCTTACAAAAGTATTTTGTAAATGCAGTTTTTGGCTCAGTGATTTAGTGGAGAGTTTTGAGAAAATCCTACTGGGAAGTAGGTCGTAATTTTTTCACCTTTTGAGGCAGATGTTTTCCACGTAAAAATCTCTGTGTTCTTTATTTTATGTACTTATTATTCCGCAACAGTAGTAGTTAGAACACATAGAAGAACCAGGTCCTTCTATAATCTGTATACGCGAAAAATTAGATACCACACAAATCACCCCCCTCTTATGTGGTATTGACGTATAAAACATCAGTGTTCAAATGTCGTAAGAGACTATTTGATTTCTTCTGCTCTGCTCAAAAGAAGAAGAAGAAGCCTTCATGGGTTCTACCGCATTTATGGGAGGATCTGCTGAGGCAGTGGACCAATGAGAAGTTTGAGAAGAAGAGTGAATAAGGAAAGAAGGCTCGAGCATTTGAGAAGGGTGGCTCCTTGCACTGTGTGGGTGCAAGGAGCATGAGGACTACAAGGAGACTACTGGTAATTCCTTAAAATATTTAATTATATATATATCAAACTATATTTATATATTTTAATTTAGTTAGCATACTTTTTTATATTTGTAGGAAAACAAATATGAGAGGAAGATGACTCATGATGAGTTCTTCATGGAGACTCACATCAGGAAGAAGAAGGCACCGACAGATCCAACTAGATAGGTCGAGGACTGGGCGAAGACTGCATATATAAGTTTCATAACTACTATAACTTGAAATTAATATTTATAATATTATATAATTAATAATTTTCTATCTTCTAAATAAATGGTCGCTACAAGATTAATGTGGAGGAGTACACTTAGAGCTTGCCACCGAATGAGCAAGGCGAGCGACCACCTCTTTCAGACAAAGAAGCGCAAAGGATATGGTTGGATGTTGTCGGTGGTCCTAAAAAGGGGATAGCATACGGCCCTCCAGAGAGATCATTTCAGCGCTACATGGCTGGATTGCAAGGTATAGGGACTTCGGCCCAAGGTGAGGCAATTGATAGGTCAACTCTCTCGTCTATGGAGAAGAAGATCGCAAAGCTGACAACAGAGCTTGAAGAGACAAAGGCTAGAGAACAAAAGAGATATGAACAATTTGGTACCTTTCAAGTTGAGCTAGAAAAGAGGGACCAACAATTTAATCTCCTTCAAGGTCAGCTGGCCAATCTTCTTGCTAGTGGTGCTTTCCCCATTCCCCGGTCTTGTGAGCCTTCCCCAGATGCTAATCCTTCTCGTCGTGATCCTTCGAACGAAGCCGACGATGAAGCTTCTAGTAGTGAAGATGGAGATGATGCAATTCAAAACACTCATTGAATGGTGTGTATTGCTAAACAAAGTCTTGAACTTATGAATATTTAGTTGGGAATAGTTTTGAATGATAATTATATTGCTGATATTATTTTGTTATTGAATATTTGTATAGTTGTTGTTGTTGTTGTTGTTGTTGTGGTGGTGGTGGTGGTGGTGGTGGTGGTTGTTATTAGCGTTGTTGTTGATTAATTGTTATTGTTGTTGGTTAATTATGGTTGAATGGCAGCAATGTAATGTTGCCATTATAGGATGGATATTGGTTGTAATTGGCAGGTGGTGTAGCTTAAAAGCATGCATATTCTGCGAGATTTCGGTCGAAAAACTCATATTATTTCCCAGAAATTCAAAATTTTTGACCGCAGTCGGTCGGTAATTTCAATTTGAAATCTACAATTTTTTGAAATTTCCGACCGAAGTCGGTCGGAAATTACTTTTTTTAAAATTTATTTTTTAGTATACCGGCTGATTTCAGTCGTTTTTTTACAATTTACAAATAATACAAATTTTTATATATTTATATTTTCGACCGATGTTGGTCGCTGTTTTGAAAAATAAATAAAAAATAATTTAAATAATACCGACCGACTTCGGTCGGTATATTTATTTTTGTTGTCAGTCAAAGCGTTGAATTAACCGACCGACTTTCTGTCGGAAAATTACGACCGCCTTCGGTCGCAACACCTTAGCGACCATTGTTTTTCCGACTAATTAAAAGCGGTCGGATTTCCTTTAATTCCGACCGATTACGTTCGATTTTGGTGGACGAAATTTGGCAGCAGTGAAGGAATATTCAACACATCCTTTCTTCCTCTAGCTAAGCCTCGTCAACCCTCCCCCCCTCCCCGCGAAAAAGGTTGATAAAGTATTGCAATGGATCTTTAAACTATATGTTAGATTTGTATTTTTTTGTATAATTTCCAAAAAAAGTTGTATATATTCATAATATGCATGTTTTTGTAGTGTTGAGCTGAGAAAAAAAATGAACGCAGCAAGTAAAAATTGAAACTATGATCTTTTAATTTGGTCAGGGAATACGTACTAATGCTCATAGGAAAAGGCATTTGGCGATGGGTTAGAGACTTAGAGTTTATGTTGCGGGTCCCGCAAACTTCATATTTATTTTTAAAAATTATTTATTATGTATAAATTATTAATTTAAAACTCAATAAATAAATAATTAAAAAAGACTGAGATTTCGAAACTTATAATCATGGCTCCGGTGCTGCTTGCTGAAGTAACCAAAATAAAGAATATTTCCCTATATTCTTAGTGGTTTTCCTAAGTTATATAGAATATTGCACAATATAACTTTTTTATATTTAAAGAGAAAAGCAAAATAATTTCTGCCACAAAACCTGAAAATATCAACCTCGACTTACTAGTTGCTATGCCTATTATCATATATCTCTATCCATTTTTGTCATGCGCCAGCATCATAAGTTCCCACTATAATATAACTCTACGAGTTGCACAAGTTGGTTAACTTCAAATAAATTCAGAAACCAATTTTTTTTGGGTGAAGTAAGTCAAAGTATTGATCATGTCGTATTTTGGGTGAAGTAAGTCAAAGTATTGATCATGTCGTATTTTGGGTGAAGTAAGTCAAAGTATTGATCATGTCGTAGAATTTGAGGTGAAGACTTATTTGAATAGCTCAAATATTGTACTCAATCCCTTGGTTTTATTTTATGTGATGCTATTTAATTGAACATGGAGTTTTAAAAAGAAAGAAAAAGTGTTGAATTTTTTTATACTAAATATGTCATAAGATTTGTGTTGCTATATGAACTTGTCATTTTATTAAAGATAAAATAAAAATTTAAGCTAAATTGTATCTAAATTAATAAAGGATCAGTTCTTTTTAACAGATTAAAAGGGCAATAAATCACATAAACTAAAATGGAAGGAGTAGTACATTTCAGCTTCACAAGAATTAAGATCACTACAGAGATACAAGTGTACTTTGCAAAAATAAAAATTAGCCTTTTTACGGGGGGAAAACCTCAAACAAGAGTTGTTCAAAAACTTAGTTTTTGCAAATTTTCAAACAAATGCCCCCTTGGAGAGGGAGGCTAAATTGTCTAGTTTCTTTTAAAACTAAAATAGTGAAATATCAGTATCTAAATCACTAGAGGGGGTGATCAGAAACATCATAATCAAAAAGAAGGAAAATAGTACAACTTGTAACTAGTTATTTACTTTAACTTTCCTTTTTGTGTGAAAGAAGCTGCAAGTTGTAATTATGTGACATAGGTGATGATGAGAACATATTTCTTTCTCATATAATAAAATTATTACAATAATAAAAGTGATAGTAGTATACCCACAACGACCAAGCAAAATATACATAGTGGCATTTATGATCTTTTAATTTGGTTCAGCGGAAGAATTACCAATACTCATAGGAAAAAGCATTTGCCGACTGGGCTGGAGTTAGAGTTTAAGGTACGGGTGAGCTGAACTCAATAAATTTAAACTATGCAAATTTTTTATTTATTTTAAAAATTTATTTATTATATATAAATTATTAATTAAAACTCAATAACATAAAAAGATCTTGAAATCTATAATCATGGCTCCGATAGGAAGATAAAGAATATTTCCCTATATTCCTGGCGGTTCTCCTACGTTATATAGAATATTGCATATATAATTCTTTTAGTATTTAAAGAGAAAAGCAAAATAATTTACCACAAAAGCAAAATATCAACCTCGACTTACTAGTTGCAACTTGCTATTATTATACACGGAAAAAGGCTATTATTATCCCTATATTATTATAAATAGTATACGTTTGTCCTCCATTTCACTCTATATCCAAAACCCACCCTACCGTTAACAAACTTGATGGAATTATCCCTAATCCTAACAGATATACACAGTGGCAGCTGATTCCTTCAATTTTTTTCATGTCAACTGCCAAGTCACTCGACCCCACCAAATTAAAACCCACATACCCTATTACATCACTCGTCTCCCACTCGTGACCCGTTTGCCCACTAAACAAATAAGTTAGATCCGTCTAAATTGACAAAGAGCACCGACCCGTTTCCTTCATCAACCCGCCTCAAAATATTTTCCCCAAATATCTCTCACCCACTACCACTGCTGGCGGCGCCGCAGGAAGAAACGACGGAGGTACAACGGAGTAAGGCTGGATCGACGATGCCGGAGATGGATATGATTGGGAGGTTTTATTATTGGAATCCGCCGGCGGTTGTTGCGAATTAATAACGGCGGGATTTTCTGGTAAATGACTGAGCCGCCATTGATTGATGTGGGATATGGGTAGCGAAAAATTGTAGGTTTTAAGAGTACTGAGCCCTAGAAACCTTCCTAGAAGAAAACGGTTGATTTTTGAGATGGAAGAAGAAAACGGTTGATTTTACGATGACATCGTTGCCGGTAGATGCTGCTTTCATCTTTGCCCGATTTTCAAACGGTTTTATTAACAAATACATAACTTATTATAATACATAATCTACAACCCAAATTCGTTAAACTATCTTTGTAAGTAGAATTTATTTTATTTCAATGGAATACATTGATATCTCTTTATACTTTAATTAATTTTCCTGTTCTTTAGCTCTGTCACTGAATGTTTGATTTCTCTTTCATTTATATACTCGCAGTCAATTACTTTACATGATTTAAACATATATTCCAATTGAAATGGTTAAAAAGCTAGTAATTAAATCTATCTCTCTTCCATATTCATGGTGTATGTGTTAGAATATTTTCTTTGGCTTCTAATCCATCTATACCAATTTGGTACAACTAAAAACACAACAAAGACAAACTTATCTCTTTTATTCTTTCCCTGAATAATTTAATTGAAGTCTAATCCATCTAACCAAGTTTTATTTATAAATGTGCATAGGGGTGTGAGGAAAATAGGATTGGGGTCGTGTGAGCCCTAATTCTTTATCAATGGAGAATGCAATGGATTTTAATTTGGTGGGATCAAGTAACTTGGCAACTAATATAGAAAAAATTGAAGGGTTAATTGTCGCTGTGTAGATCCGTTAGGGTTAGAAAAAATTCCATCAAGTTTGTTAACGGTAGAATAAATTTTGGACGTAAAGTGAAATGAAGCACAAACGTGTACTATTTACATGGATAATAATGACCTTTTTCCTTGTTATATATCTCTATCCATTTTTCTCATGCGCCAGCATCATGAGTTCCCACTTCAATATAACTCTTGTCATCAGCGAGTTGCACAATTTTATTAATTTCAAATAAATGATTGTCTAAAAAGATAAACTACTTTCTCATAAACCATTTTTTTGGGGGTGAAGTTAGTCAAAGTATTGATCATGTCGTAGAAAGGGTATAGTCATTTGAGGTGAATGACGCTATTTGACTAAACATACATTTTAAAAAAAAAAATTATATTAAAAATAAAATAAAAAATTTAAGTTAAATAGCTTTTAAATTGAAAAATAATCATTCTTTTTTTTAACAGATTAAAATGACAATAAAACACAAACTGAAACGGAGGGAATAGTTCATTCGGCTTCACAAGAACTAAAATCACTACGAAGATAAAAGAGTACTTTGCAAAAGTAAAAGATTAGCCTTTTTCACGAAAAAACCTCAAACAAGAGTTGTTAAAAAACTTAGTTTTGCAAATATTCAAACAAACGCCCCCTAAGAGAGGGAGGCTAAATTGTCTAGTTTCTTTTAAAACTAAAAATAGTGAAATATCAGTATCTAAATCACTAGAGGGGAGTGGATAAGAAACATCATAATCAAAAAGAAGAAAAAAGGTACAACTTGTAACTAGTTATTTACTTTAACTTTCCGTTTTGTGTGAAAAGAGCTGCAAGCTGTAATTATGTGACATGGGTGATGATGAGAACATATTTCTTTCTCATATAACATAAAATTATTACAATAATAAATGTGAGAGTAGTATACCCACTATGACCAAAGCAAAATATACATGCAACATACTAGCTCTGTTGATATTTTTTGAATGACCTGATCAATTGTGTTAATTTTTTTTTAATATTATTGGTGTATATAGGACTATAGGTTAAAGTCATATGAATTTCCCAATCACTCCCTCAAATAAAACTCTTAATTAAAAGAATAAGGAGATAAAAAGAAAATGCACAACAAATAAAGATGGTTGCATGACTACTAGTGCAGACACACCTTGAACTTGAAAGGTGTATTTCCTTAAAGAAAATAAACCCTTTAAATTTTAAAAGATCTATAACCAAGATAAAGAAAGAAAATGAAGTACAACATGATCCAAGTTGCTCATTCTTTATTTAAAATCTAAAGGGGAAAAATATCTACAAAAAGTGACATAAAGTGCAAATAATTGTCAATTTGGGTAAATTACCTGAAGTAAGCAATGATGCCCATTTTGTTACCTTTTTCTAGTCCCCTAAATATCTTGTCTATCCTGATTTGGTGTAGTTTTATTTTTATTTTCTTTTTCTTTTTGGGTATTGTATTGTGATTGATGTTGAGGGCAATGATATCAAAAGGGCAGACAGAAAGTGATATATTGGAAGAGAGAAGACAGTCTTTAAGATAATTAGTAGGCAATATATGGTACCATGACAATAATTATCAAACAAAATACTGTTTGTTTTTAGGTCAATTTTTAAGCTAATTTTTGGATCCTAATTATTTGGAAACTAGTCTTTTGTTTTTGTCTTTAGGCCATTTAGGTGAAGAGTCTTTAGAGTTTGGTTATTGTCATATCTGATAGTTTTTTAAGTAAGTTACCACCATTATTTATTTTTAATCCAGTATTATGAAAAAATTATCTGTATCCTATATTCCTATTAAGTAAGTTAATAAATGTAATAGTTATTTTACACTTTCCGTGTAGAGAAGTTTATCTTTTCTTTTTTCTTTTTTTTTGTAAAATTCTTATTTTTATAAGAAATATTCCATTGGTGTTTATAGAGTACTAACATTTGTATTTTAATTTCTTTTTCGAGAATACACAAACGAAATGGATGTTTCCATTTCATTTAATTAAATTTTGTTTTTTCCCTTTCTATTAGGCAAAAAGTTTAATTTCATGTGAAAAATATTTATACAATTAGGTCACAACAAAATTAATCAATTCTTTATAATTATATTGACAGACAGTTTGGAAAACTGATGAAACCTGTTATAACATGTTAAACTATTTTGATAGTGTTAAAGTATTTGTTTTGTCAGGATTATACTTGATACAACTTTGTTGAAGAGAAGAAAGAAAATGGAAATTATGTGGGTTTCTTTTTTTAAGTTATTATTTAAAGCCTATGACCTTTATTTGGTTCCCTTGTCCAAGAATGACACGATAGGCTTGCAATCTAACTTTTAAAGAATTTAGTGAGTACCACTAGCTTTGGGACACTTATGATTGCAGAATTGAATTGGAAAAAAGAAGTAACTTAAGCAAATTGCAGGAAAGATATTTTGAGAGTTGATATAAATGGTGTAGATAAGGTTTCTAATGGAATTGGCACTTTAATCGGGTAATGGACCCCCCCACTAATCATATTGCTACCAAATCTAATTCCTTATTCAAGCGATAAAAATCATAAAATTAGTTTATACTCTTTTCGTTCACTTTTACTTGTCAAGTATTCTAAAAATAGATTTTCACTTTAACTTCTAACTTTTAATATATCAAGAGAAGATAATTTTTTTTTTCCTGTTATACCCACAATATTAGTTACTCATTTTAAATTATTTTCTCAAATGCATTAACAATATGCATCAATTAATATGAGTATCATGATAAATTATACACTTCATTATTATTTCTTAAAAGGTGTGCAAATTCCATAATGAACAAGTAAAAATAAACGAAGGGAGTAGTTAGTTTATTCTTAATAGTAAGCTTATTTCTCCACGTATCTAGGTGAAATGTTGGTCGGTTGTTCCTTTTAGTATCAGTTATATTTAGTAAATAACTCTTTTTTTACAACTTTTTAAAATAGGGACAAAATCTAAATAGTGGTCTAAAAATGAACATTTGCATAAATCAGAAGTAAGTTTATGGTTTGTATAGGCCCATGATTCTCTTTCTTTCCTATAATTGCTTTACGTTGTAGTATTGTAGGTCCATATTTTGGTATAAAATGGCCCATATTTATATTCATTTCATTTGTACTGGGCCAGAATATAGTTGCTGAATTTCTCTTTGCTTTATTATTGGAAGAATTAACTTAAATAGCCGTCCCCCTAACTATTTAAATTAAAACTAACCGGCGAACATATAATATATGTATAATTCATGTGTATCATATGAATAATCATATATAATTAGTTTATAATCTATATATACTGACCAGAAAAAATAAACAGTGAATTTGACCGGCTGTTTGTGTAAAGATTCAGCCGGTGTCAATTTCTCCATTTTTATTCTTTCGTTGGGGGCAATTCATCTTAAGTTTTCAGTGTGAAGACATATTATGAGAAATTTGAACATTTCACAGCTTGAACAGTCGAATTTCTGATGATGCATATTGTTATCAATTGAGATTCATCAATTCCTCTACTCCTATGCAAGCAGCTATCACTTGGGGCTCCTTTCCAAACCAATAATCTGAGATTTCTGTTCTTGATTCTTCCATATTTGTTTCTAAAAGAGTTCTCCCCTTTTCAAATAGATATCTCTCAAGAAATCTAGCAGCATAATCAATCTTGGACTCACTTTTTTCCCTGACTTCCATCTTATCATCACTGGCTTTTCTTGTGCATTTTCAACATTGTAAGTGTCAGGAATTAAGTAATGATGATCAAAGGGATAAGGTGATGATAGTTGAGGCTTGATATTCACTTAGGAATGTCTTATATAGAGTCGGCAAATAGGTAGATTGGATCAATTTTAAACGAAAAATTAATTCAAATAGCCGCCCATCTAATTTTATAAACTAAAATAGCCGGCAAATATATAATATATGTATAATCTATATATATCGGCTAGAAAAAATAAATAGTGAATATGTCTGATTATTTGTGTAGCAATCCGAATTTAAACAGGCCCAAATGGGTTTGATTAATTAATACATCATTAACCAAACTTGTTCAAAGTTTGTTCGGATTAAGATGAACCGTATTAAGGACCCATTTGTCTCTCTCTATATATATTTATTTATTTTTCAATTTTTTTTTCTTTTCAAAAACGTGTTTGTCCATGAAAATTTATAAGTTTTTGGAGATTTTTCGGAAATAAGTTTTTCAAAAATCAAAAAGTAATTTTGACTACTTTTTCAAATTTTTTCAGAAAAAGCTTTTTACTCCACTCATAAAATTACAATATTTTTTCAAGTGAAATGTATATCCAAACATAATTTCAAATTTCAAATGTTATTTTTCAACTTAACTTCAAATACTATTTTTTTTTTCAAAAATTATAATTTTTATGTCCAAACGCCTACTAAGTGAGTTTACTTTGCCACCTATGGTTTCATAAAATTATTAAACTACCGGTTGAGATTTCTTTGAATAAAGAAGGTAAGGGAAGATGTTCTAAGAAATTTATGTGGAAGATATGAAATATATTAGGAATTGGTCATTTCTTGAAGCAACTCATAGCTGGCCTTTAGTTTGTTCAAATTTCAATTTTTTTCTTAATATAATTTCTTTCGAGGTCAACAATATAGCGAAGTAGTACGTAGAGCTATCAAAACGGGCCGGGCCAATCCAAGCCTCGCGGGCTAGTCCAACCCAACCCTAAGAGGGCCGCGGGCTAAGGCGGGCTGACGAGCGCAAAACACACTTAAATTGTGCTCGCTAGTCAAAGATAATATAGTATAATTATCGTGTCCACATAAATTGGATTTAAATAGTATTATCGTAGTTTGTAGCTAGATTGCTATCAAGGAGGATCAACAATGGAGATGTGTATGAATTCTAACTACAAATAACAAAGAATCTAAAGCTATTGACTAATGACAATCGCAATAAGGGTAAGCAAGAAAGTTATCAATGGGAGAAAATATGGGTTGATAGGATATGTGCAAGATAATTATTCGAGATCTAACTCTAGATAATTCACTTCTAATGTTCAAGCGAGTCTCTCGAATTTACTTAATTATCAGTACAATTGTTTAGTAGAAACTCCTCTCTCGATTAAGTCTCAACCTCACAATATGAGCCAATTTAAGCTCGGTGAAGATATGCAAGAATTCGTAATGGATTGGTCTTTAGGAGCACCTCTTTCGATTATCCTCCTAACTAGGTTTAATCAAGGCTTCAACTAGCCTCTTTCGATTACTTCGAAGAATCTACTGTCACGACCCAAAATCCATCGAAGTTCGTGATGGTGCCTAACACCGTTGTCAGGCCAGCCAACCTTGACTAATTAATTTAATTACTCAATTTAGTATTTTTGAATCGAAATTTTCTTCAATTAAATAGTAAAGATAGAACTCATAGAGTAAGTGATAAATATGTTTGCAACTAAAATTATTAAACAACCCATAACCACTCTCAAAATTCGGTATCACAAGTGCATGAGTATTAACTAGAGAGTAAAATAAATACAATATCTGCCCGGAATACAAATTAGACAGGAAAATATAAATAACTCTGAAAGAGACTCTGTTGGATGCGGATCGTAATATAAAATGCAGCTCACCTAAGTCCCCGCATTTTAACTACACCTCTGCGCCCATAAGGCCACTAGACATAGATGTATCTCCACAAAAATGTGCAGCAAGTGTAGCATGAGTACGTAAACAATGTGTACCCAGTAAGTATCAAGCCTAATCTCGAAGAAGTAGTGACGAGAGGTCGATTTTGACACTTACTAAGGGTCAATAATATTAAAAATAGAAATATTTAAATCAACATGATTTATAGAAATGATAATAATATTCCTTAACCAACAGAAATAATTAATTCATTAAGTTCAAATAATTTCTCATTTATCAATTTGCTTCACAAACTACAATAAAATATCAAGGTATCGTATAATTATTATTATTAGGCACGATATTTGCCGAGGTCGTTCGGCCCGATCCAGAGTATCGTGTACACTGTCGAGGGACGTGCGGCGCAATCCATAGATGCATCTATACTGCCTAGGCGTTCGACCCTATATATATTTGAGATTTAACGCAAGAGGATGTACACATTTCTACAATAGCTAAATATTCTGAACAAAATTTCAAGTATGTGAGATTTCAATCTTTTTACCATTTCATCTAACAATTTGCAACATAATTCTATTGCTTTAATTAAATAAAGATACAATTATCACAAGTAATTCATGATTTGAGTCCTAAACTACCCGAACTTTAGCAATATTAGTAGCTACGCACGGACTCTCGTCACCTCGTACGTACGTAGCTCCCACAATTAGCAATAATTATTAATTTAAATTACCTATGGGGTAAATTTCCTCTTACAAGGTTAGACAAGAGACTTATTTTGTCTCAAAATCCACTTCCCGATCATAATATCGCGAAAAAATCTCAATTCGGTGCCGAAAAATTCGAAACTATCCAAAAGTTATATAAAATACTTAATACATGCTCAATAATTTAAAATTAGACTATTAAATAAATTATCCTATCCAAAATGGTAAAATTTCTAAAATTTATCCTGGTCCCACGTGCCCGGATACCGTAAATGTTAGAAAATCATTACACATAACCTCAAGAACTCAAATATACTATTTCCATCCAATTCCATAGCCATTTTCGTGGTTAAAATCCAAAAATACCAATTTCTAGGGTTTTCTTCAAAATCCTGAATTTCTACAAATATTCATGTCTAAATCCATATATAATCTAAGTATTAAACTTGTAATAGGTGGGAATCACTTACCTTGACATAGATGATGAAGATGGAGTTCCAAAATTGCTCCAAGATCGGCTCCCATGGCGGAAATGAAGTGAAAATGGCCATTCTCTTCGCGTTCGCGGCCAATGCCTCGCGTTCGCGAAGGCCGAATGCCCTGCCCCAAAATTGTTCTTCGCATTTACGACCTCCTCATCGCGTTTGCGACCTCCTCTTTGCGTTCGCGATGACCAACTGACCGTGCTTGTTCGCGTTCGCGAAGTCCAACGACCTCAGGCCCATCTCCTCCATTTCCTTCTACGCGTTTGCGACTGGCCCACCGCGTTCGTGTAGGTTCATCCAGCACTCCTCCACGTTCGCGAGCCCTTCTTCGCATTCTCGAAGCACAAGATTGCAACCACCATTTTCCTTCTCGGGACTCCCTTCATGTTCGCGAAGAACAAAACCAGAACCAACAAACCAGCAACAACTTTTCATCCAAATTCGATCCGAAACCAACCCGAAACACACCCGAGGCCCCTGGGACCCCCTCTAATAACACCAACCAGTCTCATAACCTAACACAAACTTTCTCGAGGCCTCAAATCATATCAAACAACATCAAAACCACAAATCATATCTCAAACCAAATTGATTCAACTTAGAATTTTCAAATTCTCCAAACTTACTACGAACGCACCGAAACATACTTAAACTACTTGGATTGACACCAAATTTTGCATGAAAGTCTTAAATCACCATACGGACCTACTCCAATTTTTGAAATTGGAATCCGAACCCGATATCAAAAAGTCCAACTGTAACACCCCCAAAAAGTTTGAAGTGTTTTAAGACTATTAAGAAGATTGGCAGGTGCTAATTATATTAATTCGGGTATGAAAAAGACTGATAATTTGAATGATATTAATTGATCATCATAATATATGTATGAGGTAAATTAAGAATGGTTTATTGTCTAAGAAGAGCCCTAAGGCTAAGTCAAGTTGAAAATTATATGATGGGATAAAGTTTCAAGTGAGTTCGCATAAGACCTAACTTCAAACGAGCATAACTATCAAGATATAAAGATTTATATGGTGTATAGACTATCTAATTAAAGCACTTTAAGTCTATTTTCCAACGCATCAAACCGTTCTTCATTTGGATATGTATACAGAAAGGTATGGCTATTTTACTGGACCTGTGTCATATGCGCGTTGAGATTCAAGTCCGCGCATATTTGAGAGTTTCCGCCTCAGGTGCGCAGCCACTTGCCCAGGTGCGTGGACGCGCACGTAGGAACCCATTAAATACCCCCCAAGGACGGGTAGATAGAGAGCTAAGCCATTTCTTTGAGCTAGGGCTTGCATATCAAGGGGAATCCGTCCAACACCTCCCTCACATGAACCAAGGTAATCTTGTTGGAGTAATTTTGACTTGATTACTACTCCTAAACACTTGTATTAACAAGGATTAATCTTGAATATCCATAGATTTCTATTTAAATCCCTAAATTGGTCAAGAACACTGCAAGTTGGGATTCTCAAGAGTTTCACTATAAGAGGTATGTTTACCATCTCTAAATAATCTATGGTGTATGTATGAAATATGTGTTAAAACTTATGGTATGGTGATTGGAAGCCATAAGTTCCCAATTTAATTACATAACCATTGTAGAGATTGAAAGGTGATTATTTGATGGAATTTTGTTGGTTGGGTGAGAATGGTTGGTCACACATGTGATGTTAGGATTATAAGTTGTTAAAGAATTATGGTGGGATGAATTGTTGGTAAATGATGGTAGTTGGAAGAACTAATTCTATGGTTAAGAAATGTATAAATGTATGCCCACTAGGTGTTTGGTAAATTGTCTAAATGTCCTAAACTATGGAATTGGTTACTAATGTTGGTCCCAATTGATATTGATATTGATATTGTAGATTGAAGTTTCTTAGTATAGTAGATCGTTGTAGTATCATTAAAGGGTGAATTTTAGTTTCGGATCGCTGGCATTAAATTGAGGAGACAAGAAGGCATTCAGAGGTGGATACGCGCTGAATGGAATTTTCTGAGTATTGATTAGCTTGCTCGACGTTGGGTTCGTCTTGTTGAGGTAAGTAACTCTTCTAATCTTGGAGTTGAGGGTATGAATCCTGAATATACGTATTATGTGAATTGTTTGGAGATGACGCATATGCTAGGTGACGGGCGTTTGGGAGTGCATCATAGAAATTGTGACGTAATTGTTCCGTGGAATTTTGTAGTCAAATAATATTGACATTTTCCATGCAGTTTTATGTGTTAAAGAAATTGAGTTGAGAATCATATTAAAAATCATGTTGAGGCTATGTGCCAGTATTATTGGGACCCACAGAGGTCATATTGCTGTGAATTATTTATTTTAAATTGAAAATTTATACTCAGTCATATTTATTACATATCATATCTCAGTCTCTGTTGTTATTTATTGATACATCATACCATCATTTTCGGGCTATTTTCATGACATTGTGAGCCCATGAGAGAGAGACTAGAGAGATTGATGACTGAGGGAGACCGAGGGCCTGAATATAAGGATATTTTTGGGATCGGACTGCACGCTGCAGCATGCCATATTGGCTTATATATATATATATATATATATATATATATATATATATATATATATATTATTATTATGTAGATCGAGATTGCCCGCCTACATCAGGCCTTATAGGCTTTATATAGCACGTGAGTTGTCCGTGCGAATCCAGATATTTATACTATAGCACGTGAGTTATCCGTGCAACACATGAGTTGTCCATGCGGTTTATAGCGCTTGGGCTGAAGGAGCCCCTCTGGAGTCTATACACACCCCAGTGAGCGCAGGTACCTACTGAGTGCGAGTGCCGAGTGATTTGGGAGGATTGAGTAACTGTGAGGTATGAGTGACTGTGATGATTGAGTGATTGGGAGGACTGAGTGACTGAGAGGATTGAGTGTCTGGGAGGACTGAGTGAATTAATACTCTGAGAGTATGCATATAGTTTTATCACTATGTTGTATTGCATTGGCATGGCCATTGACATGTGGGCATAAAGATGTGCTTTCCTCATGCCATTGAAAATGAAATTTCCTATTGTGGAAGAAAGTTTTTGGGAAAAATCACAGTTTTCAGACTTACTCATATTTTGGTGATTTCAGTGAAAAGAATTGAGTTTTACTATTATACTTGAAAAGAAAATATTTATTTTTTTTGGAACTGTGAACGAGTTGAGCATCTTATTATTGAGCTATTCTTTGTGTTGCCTCAATTTTATTGTTATGAGATGTTATTGGATATGGGTGTGGACTCTGACCTTGGTATAAGCCCGTCACTATTTTCAACCTAAGATTAGGTTTGTTACTTATTGAGTACATGGGGTCGGTTGTACTCATACTACATTTTTGCACCTTGCGTGCAGATGTTAGCTGCTGATGTTGTTGTGTTCATTGGGAGCTGGATATGAAGATGTACCTGCTTTTCGGTTGTAGTTGCCTCTTGTTCTTGGTAGCTTTGGAATTATTAATCTATTCATGTATATTTCAAACAAATGATGTATTTTATTGCACACCAGCTTTGCAAATTCAAATCTTAGAAGCTCATGATTTGTACTACCAGTCCTTGGGAGTGTATTAGAGTCAGTTAAATATTAATTGAATCGTATTGTTGTTATTTGGCTATCTAGCAGGTGAGGTTAGGTGCCATCACGGCTAGTCGAATTTTGGGTCGTGACAAGTTGGTATAGTGTATTAGAGTCAGTTAAATATTAATTGAATCGTATTGTTATTATTTGGCTTACCTAGCAGGTGAGGTTAGGTGACATCACAACTAGTTAGATTTTGGGTCATGACACCAACTCCCGATCAAACTTCTTAAAAACTTTCATATTTCTAACTTTCACCAAATGACCTACAGACCTCCAAATTAACATGCAGACGCGCTCCTAAGACCAGAATCATCACACGGAGCTATTCCCAGGCTCGGAATTCCAAATGGACATTGATAACATTAAAATACACTTCAATCCAAATTTATGAAATTCTTCCAAAATACCAACTTCTACAATAGGCGCTGAAACATTTCGGGGTCATCCAAAATCTGATCCGAACATATTCCTAAGTCCAAAATCATCATACGAACCTATTGGATCCATCAAATCTTGATTCCGAGGTCGTTTTCTAAAAATATTGACCGAAGTCAAACTCGTCCTTTTTAAAGCAAACTAAGGAACCAAGTGCTCCGATTTCAACCCGAACACTTTTAAATCCCGAACCAACCATCCACGCAAGCCATAAATTATGAAAAGCACATACGAAGAATCTTATTTAGGAAAACAGGGTTCTATCAGTTAAAACGACCGATTGGGTCGTTACATCTACGAACTCAACCAACAATATAGTGCAAATATATCACAAGTTATGCCTCTCTCGATTACAAAAATAAGTGAACATAGATGCAATAATTTAATCTTCCCAAAACGATTCAAATACATAAAAATAGAGTTATAATCCACAAACAACCATCAATACACTAAATCCATCAAAACCCAAAAGGTTCTACTCCATAGACATGAAGGAGTTCTTCACAAATGAAACAAAAATAGAGAAAAATATATATACAATCCAAACCCGGATTTGAGTGAGGAAGGATGAAATCCTTGTGCTCTTGATTCTCCTTCTTCTCCTAAGCTTCCCTAGATCTAAGGTATGTCAAAAATGTATCAAAAATGGTATTTTGGGGTATTTAATCCGCCCCTAAAATAAATTCCAGATGAAACTACCCTTTCTTAGTGAAATAGGACTTTTTTCGGACAGGATATGCGTGATCGCGCACTTGGTCGCGTAATTTGCAAATTGTTCTGCCCCAAGTGCGCGCCCAGGTGCGCGATAACGCACTTAGTCGCGCACCTGGGTGGTAAGTTGGGAATATGTCAAAACTTAAAACATGAAAGTTGTAACCCTTTTAAATAGCTTTCCAACTATATGTTGTGGAGCTCAAACGGAGTTCCAAGCTAAAAGTTATGTGCATTTTACTGGACACTGTACAATATGCCTGATCGATTCTTCGTTTCGTTCCATTATCATCCGTTGATCCCCGAACTCGATCCCGACTTAATCCTTGGGATTTTACTCAGAATTATGATATTCGGCTATAATTTCATATTTTAGTACATTATTTATTGTATATTTCGGGGCTTTAATGCTAAACTATACTATATTTGTGCTTGATTGAATATATTTTATGTGTAGGTACGTTGAAGACGAAATTGAGAGCAAAGTAAAGATTTTATATATATTTTATACACTACAAGAATAAAATTATGATTATTTAATTAGGGGACAAAAGAAATCAAAAGAAGACAAAATAAACAAATTGAAAAGAAAGGAAAAGAAAGAGACAAAAAAACGTGAAAGAGAAAGACAAGAAACAAGGATGAAAGCTGAAGAAAATGTAAGGCAACATAAATTGAAAACGAGGCAGTAGTGTCTGGCGAGGCGAAGCAATTTTCTCGCGTTTGAGCACGCGACGCGCAGCCTGACGCAAGGTGCGTCGCGCGTTTTGCATGGCGACGCATGTTCCGGGTTTCAAGCCTATTTTGTTTTTTATTTGATTTTGGATTGAGTTATTTCGGCTAGGTCTTTACCCTAGACATATAAATAGTCATTAAACATCATTTTTAGAGGGGATACCGAGATTGAACAGAGAGACCGACATTAGACTGGGGATTCGACCTAAGGAGAAAAGAACACACTAGGAGCAAGGCGGAGAATTCTTCTACGAGTTTTTCACTTCCTTCTTCCTATTTTCATTATTGGTTATGAATTCTAGTATTGTAGTTATGCATACTATTATGAATAGCTAATTTGTTATCTAGGGTTTTGATGGAACCTATTTGAGGATGATTTTCTTGTTACGTATTTTCTCTATTTATTCGACTATATTATTCTTGTGGTTGATTGAAGGGCCCTCAATTAGTTGTGCCTATTTAGTATGTATTACTCGCGAGAGATTGCATATTTAGGTAGTTGTTGAACAACATCACTCCTAAACCTATATGATGGATCAATACGGAAGGTTTAAAGGTGGGATTAGGGATAACGAAACCTCGGTGCGATCTGAGTGAGCTGTACTTAATGCCAGCTAGCGTAATTCGGTAGAATATGTCTAGTAAATTGTGGTAATTACTTGAGAGAGAGTTACGACAGTTAGAGTGCTCATGATCGGTAGAGAAGATTTAGGCAAATTTATAGGAAACGTAGCGAAAAGGATTCCGACAATTGAGAAAATCATAACTCTAGACCTCCTTAGTCTTGTCTAGAATTTCATCCATGTTAGTTGATAATTTTACTGCTTTAAAATATTTGCTAGTTAATTAGTAGAAATAAAAATCAAATCTTTATAACTAGAAAATTATTTGAACTTGTGTTTCTTTGCAATATTGAACAACTGTAGCTAAGCCTTAGTTCTCTGTGGGATTCGACTCCGGACTTGTAAACCGGATTATATTTGCAACGACTGCTTAGTCCTTTTTTTAAGGCATAGTTGGGCGTGATCAACTTCAAAGCTCCAGAATAGCTTGAATTCATTTCATAACATCTACATAGATCGGAATCACTCCTATTACGCATAAAACACACAATTAGTCCAAAACACTAGCGATTAAAGCTCAAACTCAATTAAAGTGCAGTAAATTAGAGTGCGATAAGCGACTAAAACATAAGATTATAGCCTACCATCACGAGACGGCCCTTCAATTTTTGTAGATTTTTTTCTTTAGATCTTTAAATATTTCTTCGTAACATAGTCTCTTAATCATATGAATGACTTCTGTTTGTTTAGAGCGTACAAGAATCTTGATATTTGACAAGGAATCTCGTAATTAAAATTCAACTTCTCTATATCTCTAGCTCTTCACTTTTCTCAGGTTCAGGGATTGCGTCAATAAGTTTATATGTTGAGATTTTTTAATTTAGGTATAACCTTATTTGCTGATTTCATCATTATAATCCATTAAAATTTTAAAATTCATGAAATTTGCTAGTGTTGTCAATTTCTTTTGGTTATTAAAACTTGACCTTTGTTCTATACTGAAGAGCAGTTTAATTATTAGTAATAAATTAAATTAACCAAACTGATTATTGGTCACTTCAAGTAATATTTTCTTTTGAAAAAAGTTATTATTGGTCACTTTAAACTTTCCTAGTTTGTTGTTAATTAAGCAAAAGAAAAACTAATCTTGTTATACTACATGTATATCAAAAATCTAAATTCTAATTGATATGGAAGGGTAAATGAGCACTTTAAGGTTGGGAAATATGGATTATAGTTAATAGTATTTTGTATTTTTTACTTTTTTTAAATATTAAATATTTAAATTTGAATTTAATTAATTTTTAGCCCACGGGTCGGGCCAACCTTGGTCAAGCCTCAAGGGCCAGCGAGTTGACTTGGGCCGGGCTTATAATCCTCAGTTGTCACGCCCCCAAAATTGGGTGGGACTTGATTGACACTCAATCCTTACCATTCGTTGAGTGAACCCTATGCTAGTTGTGCCATAACTTCCAGCTCAATGACCAATAAAGTAATATGCTTAAATGATAGTTCTAGCAAGTTGCAATTTTAAAACTGTTTGACAAAATGATAAGTGAACAACAAATCTCAAAATCTTAATACTAACCTAGTAGCAAGTCATGAGCCTTTAGAATCTCATAAAACACTGAAATACATAGCTTATAGGGCATTCCCCGAAAATAGTATAAATGTCTAAAAATAAATAAGAGTCTTAGAAACGTCCGCTACCACTAGAATGAATCAATAGAGTATGTCCATTGAATCTAGAATATTTCCTCTAGCCAGTTGCCAGCGTCCTTAATACTTGCCACACAACGTAGCAGGCCCAAACTGGCTAAGTACCACCAAAGGGTACCCAGTAAGTCTCATAAGCTACCTCCTAAAAAGGCAGAGCGAGACCTTCTGGGAAAAATATGAAATGAAACGGATACACGGGAAAACATATAAATCATATAAATTTCATAAACAAGTAATGAGCTAGAAATTGAAGCTATAAGCTCAACTCTAAGCTAAAACTGAAACTTAATATAAAAACTGAGTATATAACTGATACATGAAATAAAAAGAAAATTTTATATATATATATGACTTTTTGTAAAGTCACTACGCATGGTGGCCCTGCGTACGTGAGCATCTGGGAATACACACGGGGGAGTGTCGGCCTATCTCCCCAACAAATAATTTGATACCTGCGAGCGTGGGGTGGCTAACTCTGATATCATGGTACTCACGCTGGGGTAGGTTGGCCATTTCTCCCTACTGAATGTGATCACATTAATGCATGAATGAATGTTGAACTAAATATTGAACTGAACTTAAACATCACCAGTAAATGCATGTAACAATGGTAATATACATAGGCATGTAATTCTGTCACCTATTAAGTCGTACATAATAAGAATAAAATAAACTGAGTATTGAAGCATAAGAAGTCGTGAATTTAATTTATCTAACATAAGAAGTACGATGATTCTAATAGAATTTCCTACTAGGAGGAGAGTAACACTCAACTTACCTCAAAATTACTAGCTCATCTTCGACTTTACGAATCCTCCAAGCAATTCCGATTCACAATTTTCAATCTACATAGGATAACCGGGTTCAATTTATATCAATACAAGTCCAAAGACTATAAATTTACTCACTTAAGAATATTGCTGAAGTCCTCTGATTTATGAGTTCTCCGAATCCGATTCTCTGGCATACTTGAAAGTTTTATCTAACTACTAGAGGGAAAGGTTATCTCTATTATTTTAATAGTTCTTGTCCTTTTCCCAATTCTCAAACTTGGCAGCGAACTCAAATGAGTTTTGCCATGATAATATATATATTTTTTTCCAACTTAACTTTTTGCTAAGCTATGTACAAATTCACCCAAAGCTAAAGGATGAGAGATTGTGGAAGAATCTTCACTCTCCAGCTTTTCTTGGTCATGTTAGATGAGAGATTGGGAAGAAGGAATACATTTTTATTTTATTTTTCAAACCCTATTCATAAGCTATCCAGAATCAAGTATCCTGGCCCAGCACTAGCCCATTTTCTTATAAGCCCGTTAGTGCCAAAATTCTAAGCTTAACAACTCACGAGGCTTTAGATTTTCTCCCGCTTAAAAACATTCGTCCTCGAATGTCATCTCGTTATTATTCTTATGTCTGTGATTGACCTTAGGCCTTATGCCAAGTTCAGTTTTCCCTTATAACCCGAAATTTGGCTAACCCCGAAATTGTTTTTCAAAAATTTCGGCAGATCTTCTTCTGTATTTGGAGCTGTCCAAAATTTTCAACATGTCCAAACAACCCAACGATAATATTTCGCGCCTTCAACTACTCAATCCAACGATATACAATATCAAGGAACACCAATATAACCACCAGAGCCATTTTACATCACTATAAGTACAAATATCATATAACTTTACAATCTAAATATTTTAAAGCTTAGAATGAATTATGTACCTGAAATCTCGAACAAATGGGGATACTTTTCCTTTATGGCTTCCTCGGGATCCTACATAGCTTCCTCAGTTGAATAGTTGCTCCATATTATTTTTCCGTAGCAACGTCTTTGTTTCGAAGTCTACAAACCTACCTGTCTACTATAGCTTCAGGGACCTCCTCAAATGTTAGAGTATCATCAACCTCTATCTCCTCTCTTTCAAGTACATGACTCGGATCGTGAAAGTACTGTTTCAGCATGGACATATGAAAAACTGGATGCATAGAAGATAACTCTGGAAGTAAAGCTAGTCGATATGCCACAAGCCCAATCCTTTCAAGAATTGGATAAGGCCCTATATATCTTGGGCTAAGTTTCCCTTTTCTACCAAACCTCATGATACCCTTCCTTGGAGACACCTTTAAAAATACATAGTCACCCTCTTTGAACTCAAGATCGCGGCGTCTTATATCCGAGTATGACTTTTGTCGGCTTTGAGTTGTTTTAAGTCGTTCCTAAATAAGTTTCACATTTTCAAGGCATCATGTACTATATTTGTCCCAATAAGCTTCGTTTCACCTATCTCAAACCACCCTACAGGCGAACGACATCGCCTCCCGTATAGGGCTTCGAATGGGGCCATCTGAAGACTTGCTTGATAACTGTTATTATATGCGAACTCAATCAAAGGTAGATGATCATCCCAGTTTCCTTTAAAATCAAGAACACATGCTCGTAACATATCTTCCAAGGTCTAAATTATCCTCTCGGCCTGCCCCGTCCATTTGAGAGTGAAAAGCTGTACTTAGATTAACTCGGGTACCGAGACTTTCTTGAAAACTCTGCCAGAACTGGGTAGTATGAGTACCTAATTTTTGACCATGTTTGAATTTTTTCCCACTCATCTCATCAATACCTCACTTCTCACTCCATCTTTCCCGCTCATATCTTCCCACGTGTGTCCCCACCCCACTTTTCTTTGTCCCCCTACACTTTGTCTCCACTCCACTTTCCACTGTCCCCCAAGCTTGTCCCCACTCACAACCCCCCACATCTCCCCAATTTCCTAAAAAGAACGGACAAGCACACATATAAAAAAGAGGGAGACATTAAGAGAGGAGGAGAAGAACGAGGGCCCCTATTCTTTTTCTTGCTCACAAATTTTCTTCCTCTAAAAAACAGAGCTCAAAAGCAACAAAAATCCGGCTGAAAACCTCCCAAAAAATCAGCCCGAAGATCACCGAAAATCACTCCAAAACTAGCTGCTTTCCTCCACTTAAAACGACCCCGATGCACTGCTGAAACACCAGCAAAACAGACCCAAAACAACCCACAACATTGGCTCAAATCGCTGCCAGTTTTCACCCCCCAAAAAAACGGTTTCGAAACCACCGTAAAAATACACCAACATTTCATTCCATAAGCCATGAAACCACTGCTGAAAACCACCACCAAAACATTGTTGCGATCTTTGTCAAAGTGAGGTAGCGTTCGAGTTTTGCCAGTTCGAGATTCGGGCCAGTAGCTCGTTTATTTTGGTTTGCTATTTTTGAGATCTTATTTCGCTGTATATGGCAAAAAATATGCAGCAATAAAGGTCCAAATTCTTTACCTATCTTTTGGTTCCTTTTAATCTTATATGTATGTGAGGTTTGTTTGGCATGCTTTTGTGAATAATCTGAATTTTATTTGGCATGGCTGAATGTAGATGCATTTGTCTTAGAAATTATGTTGAATTTAGTTGTTTAGAGTGAATAAGATAATTTTTTATTGGTTGAGCAAATTGTAAGGACCCATAAAAATTTTAACCAAAAACTTGGGGTTTCGTGGTGCCAAGATAGATTTCTGTGTTACTATTCAAACTTTTTAGACTGAACAGTACCCTACAGACTTAGAGAAAAATGTTTCGCAGAAGAAAGTATTTCTGCGGCCCATTATGCGGCCGCATAATCACTCTGCGGACCGCATAATGGTCGCAGAGTGAAGCAGAAAGTTTGGCCAATTTGAGGTCAGTTTTGCGGTCGATTATGTGATCGCATAATCGATATGCGGACTGCATATCGGTCGCATAATTCCTCTTGGGTTTTTGTGGAGGGAGTTTTGCGGTGTATTATGCGACCACAGAACAAGTATGCGAACCGCATACTGGTCGCATACCTGGCCGAAAGTTCAGGCCCCTGAAGGCCATTTCTTCGGTCGCATATGCGACCGCAGACCTGTGTCGGGGTACCCATTTTCTTAATTTAAAACCTGATCTCCATTCTATTAAAACATCCCTTTTACTATTTTGAAGCTCATTTATGATATTTCTAGAGTGAGAGAGAGGGTTCTAGAGGGAGGGCCTAATTTTTCATCAAATTGATCTTCAACCATCACTCAAAGCCTTGGAAATATTCAAGTAGAGCACCAAAATTCTTCACCCTAAAAGGTAAGACTTCATTACCCCAACTCTTAATTTCAAACATAGCTATAATGGGGTACTAGGGTGATACTTCATGGGTATGAGGGTGGTTTATATTGCATGCATGTGTGATAAAGAGTGTGGGAAAAAAGTGAGTTAGAACCATGAACGTTTTCATAATTCTAGGTTCAATTTGTATATTGCTAAAATAGATTAAGGTTGCTAAGGGTTCTGAATAATTGTAGAGTCTAAAGAAGCGAAATTGAGGTATGTATGGCTAACTCTCTTCTTCCTAGAATCGAACTCTTGGTATCCGAATAATTGGTGTAAGTTCCGACTTGATCATACTAGAATTGTTTGCCTTAGTGTGTTGGGTTGGAAGATTCATGTTCCCTAATTGTTTTAGATGTTTACATTGTCATCATGCTACTTGAGAACGTTATTATGATTTTTCAAGTTCCTTCCCTTATATGTGTAATGCCTTATGTGATGATACTTATCGACATGAATGATGATGTTATTTGAACGGATAAAAAGGGAAAGACTCGAATTGTAAAATATTCCCAAGTGCCAAGAACTACTTAATAAATGAGGCTGTTTGTACCATATAACGAAAGATGGGGAAAAATGTGAATTGAGTGAAAAATTAAAAGAGGTTATGTCTCAAGTGAGATGGCTTAGCCGATCGGGCCGAGATCGGACGCCATGTTGTACACATGGTGGCATTTGTGTTGGAATTATTGATTTACATTGTGGATATGAATATGTCTCACTTGAGATGGCCTAGCCGGTCGGTCCGAGACTGGACTCCGTGTAAAATCACGGTGGCATTGTGAGTTGTGGCATTTGGCACTAAAGATTATTAACCTAAAAAGATGGAAAGATTGAATCGGAAACTATGTGATCCTTACTTAGTATTTCTGTGTATTTCTGTGAAGCACTTATTGATTATTATGACTGCCTTCTCCTTGTTTCGCTGTTCATTCTACTAAGATTGGTGTCTGCCTTACATACTAGTACTATTCGACAGTACTAACGTCCCTTTTGCCGGGGCACTACATCTTTGAATGGATGTAGGTGGTTCCATCGCAGATAATGGTGCTCTCCCTCACACTCATCACAGCAGTTATGGTGAGCCCCATTTCCTCCTATGGTCATGTAGTCCTTCTTTTGTAGAAGTTTTCACATTTTGAGGTATAGCCGAGGCCTTGTTGCCGGCATGGTCATGTTGGTCTTTTGTATCATTAGAGGCTCTGTAGACGTTTATGTGGGTCGTGTATGGGTATCAGAGTGGTCACTGGACTAAGTTGTATTTTGGAAACTTAACTATGGCATAATGTATATAATGAAAAATAGACTAGCAATGTTTATTTATTTATATAACTGATCTCTCCCCTGTTTAACAAATGGTGATGCGTTCCTTTTTTGGATTATGAATGAGTCGGGTAGGGAAGGTCTAATAGGCTTGCTCGACCGGGTTCACTAGGTTGAGCGTCGGTCGCGCTCCCCGAGGTTGGGGCGTGACACAAATATAGCTAATTAATAATGTAAACGGGTATCTTTATCTCACTGGATCGGCTTTTATTTGAGCTTAACTAGTTTGTAAAGTTGGAAATTAAAAATGAAAGATGATGTGAACTGTTTATAAATTAGCTTGGGCTGAAACTTATCAACATTACTAGGCTTTGGTTGTTAATGTGTAAAGGGGCCAAACGTACTTCCTGAAAATAGTCACAAAACGTTGAATGATTTTAAGATAGAGAATGTTATCAATTTGTTAAGTTGTAGATATCTCTAGTAATTTAGCAATACAATTGATCCTGTTAGTAATTCATAAAAGCTAAACTTTATATTTTTCTACAATAATTTCCATAATTTATGACCATACAATAATCTCAAAATTAGTTTAGAAAAAATATTTAACAATATCGCTAGGCAACTAGTAGGTGCACTTTTATTTTTTTTTACTCACGCACTCGCTTGCGTAGCGTGGTGTTTAATATTTAGTAAATTAATTCTATAATTTCCATAGATTAATTAGTTCCTAATTTAATCAATCTCTTATTCTAATCGTGGATTCGCTTGCGTAGAGTGATAGTGGCATTTAATAATTTCCTAAAACTAATGTTCTTAATCACAAATGTAGTAATTTCTCAAAATTACTACAAATAATTGATTGTCATGATTTCGGATTCGCTTGTGAGGCGCAATTATGATAAGTTAATAAATTTTGTTATTCGATCAAACACTCGCCTACGTAGCGTAGTTATGACAACATAATGTTATCCCAATCATTTTTTTAATAATTCTAATAATCTAGAAATAAAAGCGGATAGGTTGTCACGCCCCAAAACCGAGAAGCGCGACCGGCGCTCAACCGAGTGAACCCGGCCGAGCAAGCCTATTAGATTTTCTTCTATCCAAACTCATTCATTGATAAAGAGAATATATATATTTTCGTTAATCAACCAATAAAGTGATCATGTTGCAATATCAATTTCTTATCATTAGTTACTTTATTTTAAAGTCTCAATTCCAAACACATTTTTCATAATCTGAAGTGGAAATAGTAATTCAAGCACAACACACGAGTTTGACTTCCCGAACACCATTATATAACCCACACTATATCTACGGAGCCTCTATATATAAAGATGAGTGCAATGATAATGCCGGAAACAAGGCCCCGACTATATCTCAAACAGAATACAAAAAGAATAAAAGATACATGTTCTCGGGATGAAGTGGGGCTCACCAAGTCAGCTGGGAAGAAGGTGTGCTGCTATCACTAATCAATATCTTCTGCTGTGGAACTACCTACATCCATTTAAAATATGCAGCGCCCCTGGCAAAAGGGACATTAGTACCGTCGAATAGTACTAGTATGAAAACTAAACACTAATTTAAGGATTCAAAATACAAGATGAATACGATGAACCGATGCAACAATAGAATAATATATATAACCATTTAAACCATACCAAGCTTATTAAAAGCTATAAATAACATTTATAGGATTTAAGATGAGATCCTCTGTAACCATCTTCACACAAAGAGGCCCCGCCGCTTCACCCGATGTATGCAGGTGGAAGTGTACGTACAATACCACAACTCTAATCAAGCGGCCCTGTCGCCTCACCTCAATGTATGCGGGTGGATGTATAACCACAGTACCAAGAACCTACACAAAGCGGCTATGCCGCCTCACCCCAACGTATGCGGGTGGAAATGCATCAACGATACCAATACCAACACAAAGCGGCTATGCCGCCTCACCCCAATGTATGCGGGTGGTGGTGCCACACCAATACCAAAACTATACACAAAGCGGTCGTACCGCCTCACCCCAATGTAAGCGGGTGGAGATGCAGTTCCACAATAGCGTAATCCCTACACAAAGCGGTCATGCCACCTCACCCCAATAAATATGCGGGTGGAGATGTATCACAATCACAATCTCTAAACCATAATCCCCACACAAAGCGGTCATGCCGTCTCACCCCAATGTATGCGGGTGGAGGTGTATCACAATCACAATCTCTACACAAGTTGGCATAATGACTTTCACATAAATCACGACTAGAAATTATAACATGTGGATACATAATCCATAGTTTGGGACACATCCTCAATTTATAATGCAATATGATAAGAGCATTTGAAACACGAATTGAACATATATCTTCACCACAAAACTTATCGGAATACTCCATTTATAATCAACATCTCTGAACTTACAAGGATATTGGGAATGCCAATTCTTAAAGAAGAGTTTAGCCAACATACCTCACTTGAGCTTCCTTACACTCTAAATGTTCCGAAATTATTAGAAACTTCAATCTATTTTAGAAATATAACAAATTGAACCAAAATTAGAAAGATGATCATTGTTCTAGCTCATTTGAGCATTTTATCAAACATAAGGTGTGCATAAGGTTTCAAGGCCCTTTTATGGAGAATTTCATCATCCCACAACCCAATATTTACCATGCCTAGTTTAACAATCTTCCTACACCCCTTGATATCACATGCATGTAAATAAACAACCCCCTTGCCTAGAAATTATCTTGCTAATTATCCAATTCTACACAAAATTCGAAAGTGAGGGTTAGGTGTAGAATCTTACCTTTAGGATGAAGACCTAGTGAGCTTCCCTTCTTAATCTTCCAAAACTTGGGCAAGAATTGAAGAACAATTATTGAAGAACACCTTCTCATTCTAGGGCACTCTCTCTCACTCTAAAATATCAAATTATAGTTCAAAAATGGCCCAAAGAGTGTATTTAATGAAATAGGGTCGGGTTTTAAAAACCCAAAAATGGAGCTCCTGAACGGTTATGCGGTCGCACATGCGACTGCATATTGGTCGCATAATTGCTGACAAAAATAATGAAAAATCTGTTGTGTATGCGGTCACTATGCGGTCTGCATAACTGTTATGCGGTCGCATAATGCACCACATAATAGTTATGCGGTCGCATAGTCGACCGCATAGCTACTTCCAGAATGGCCATCTCCTGCTCACTTCTGCAGCCATTATGCGGCTCGCAGAGTGATTATACGGTCGTATAATGGACCGCATAAACGTGCTTTTCCGCCAAAAATGTTTTCTTTACTTTTCGGTACATTGTTCAACCCAAACACGTAAACCTAGTCCGACACCATGAAACATTATTTTTTTTGCAAATTTTACCGGGCTTTACACTTAAGTACTTCAAAAATTTTCGAGGTGTTACATTCTCCCCCGCTTAGGATCATTCTTCCTTGAATGACGGTAAAAATCCATCATTAGCATCTTATGCAACTTAGTTTATTTTATACCACAAACTAGCAGCCCCAAATTTGACTAACTCCCTAAATTTCCAAAACTTTTGCCAGAGTTTCCTTTGTAATTAGGCCTATCCACCTGTCAGAGAGCCCCAGAAATATATCCTAACAACATATACATATTCCAACGATATAATATAATGCAAAATAACACCACCTGTGGCCTCATAAGCAATATATTTCCAGAAAGGAACACCCTTAACGCCAATTGTTCGAATGATACAAAATTCATAAAAAGTAAGTCTTATAATTTTTTCCCCAGATCACGACTTTATAAATACATGGTCATTCAAACAAATAAGGATACTTTTTCTTCATTTCTTTCTCAGCCTCCCAAGTATCCTCTTCAACCTGTTGGTTTCGCCACAACACTTTCACGGAGGTAATTTCTTTATTTCTCAATTCCAGACTTGCCGATCAATAATAGAAACCGGAATATCTTCGTAAGTCTATTTCTCATTTACCTCAATAGTCTCAACCGGAACAATGAGTGTCGGATCTCCAATTACTTTCTTCAACATAGACACATGAAACACCAGGTGTACTAATGACATCTCAGGTGGTAGCTCAAGCCTGTACGCCACCTCACCGATCCTCTGAATGATTTTGTACGGTCCGACATACCTCAGACTCAATTTCCCTTTCTTACCAAATTGCATTACCCCTTTCATGGGAGAAATTTTCAAGAATACCCAATCATCTTCTTTAAAGTCCAAATCCTTACGACGAACATCCGAATAGGATTTCTGACGACTCTGAGCAGTCTTTAACTGCTCCTTAATGATTTTAGCTTTTTCCATAGCCTGATGCACGAGGTCTGGCCCTATCAACTCTGCTTCCCCAATTTCAAACCACCCAATGAGAGATCTATATCTCCTACCATATAAAGCCTCGAACGGTGCCATCTGAATGCCAACATGATAGCTATTATTGTATGCAAATTCTATGAGTGGTAAATAATCATCCCAGCTACCTTTGAAGTCTATAACACAAGCGCGCAACATATCCTCAAGCGTCTGAATAGTCCGCTTTGCCTGCCCGTTAGTCTGCGGGTGAAAAGTTATACTAAGATTCACCTGGTTACCCAAACCTTGCTGAAATTTCTTCCAAAACTTAGCAGTGAATTGTGCTCCCCGATCAGAAATGATGGAAACTGGGGTGCCATGCAACCTGACTATTTCTTTGATATACAACTGAGCATACTTCTCCACTGTGTCGGTAGACTTAACCGGAAAAAAGTGTACTGATTTCGTGAGTCGATCCACAATCACCTAATTGAGTCAAACTTGCACGGAGTGCGAGGTAATCCTACCACAAAGTTCATATTAATCATTTCCCACTTCTATATTGGAATTTCTATGTTCTGTGCCAACCCATCGGTCCTTTGGTGTTCGGCCTTCACTTGCTAACAATTTGGACATCTTGCCACAAAATTCGCCATATTCCTCTTCATATCATTCCACCAATAGACTTCCTTAAGATCATGATACATTTTCGTAGAACCTGGGTGCACGAAATACCTAGAAGTGTGAGCTTCAGTCATAATTCTTTCCCGGAGACCATTCACACTTGGAACACAGAGTCACCCTTGGTAACTTAGTGTACCATCATCCATGCCAAGAGAAAAGGCCATGGTCTTCTGTTTATGAATCCCCTCTTTCAACTGCACTAACAATGGATCGTTGTATTGCTTCTCTTTGACTTCCACAATAAGCGATAATTCAGACCTATTTTGCACAATTACCCCTCCTTCACTAGAGTCCACAAGACGAACTCCCAAACTAGCCAATCGGTGAACTTCCTTGGCTAATGGCCTCTGATATGCTTCCAAGTGAGCCAAACTATCCATAGATTTCCGGCTAAGAGCATCAGCCATAACATTGGCCTTTCCCGGATGATATAAAATATCAATGTTGTAGTCCTTGAGTAACTCAAGCCATCTTCTCTGCCTCAGATTCAATTCCTTCTGCTTGAAAATATATTGAAGGCTCTTATGGTCCGTGAATATATCAACATGGACCCCATATAAATAATGACGCTAAATTTTCAATGCAAATACCACTGCCGCAAGTTCTAAATCATGTGTTGGATATTTCTTCTCATGATTCTTTAGTTTCCTAGAAGCATAAGCTATCACCTTCCCATGTTGCATCAATACACACCCAAGCCCGATTCTTGAAGCACCACAATATACCACAAATCCATCTATACCCTCTGGTAGAGTCAACACCGGCGCCGTAGTCAATATTGCTTTCAATTCCTGGAAACTCTTTTCACAAGAATTTGACCATTGAAACGTAATTGCCTTCTGTGCCAATTTAGTCAATGGGGAGGCAAGAGTAGAAAACCCCTCCACAAACTTTCTGTAATATCCAGCTAAGCCTAAGAAACTATGAATCTCTGTTGGAGTTGTAGGCCTCAGCCAATTCTTCACAGCCGCAATTTTCTGAGGATCAACATTAATCCCCTCACTAGAGATAACATGACCCAAGAATGTGACAGACTCGAGCCAAAATTCGCATTTTGAAAATTTCGCATACAACTGGTGTTGATACAAAGTCTACAATACTACCCTGATGTGGCCGGCATGATCCTCTCGATTGCATGAATATATAAGAATATCGTCAATAAACACTATCACAAAAGAATTAAGGAATGGCTTGAAAACGCGATTCATAAGAACCATGAAGGCTGCTGGGGCATTTGTTATCCCAAAAGACATCACCAGAAATTCAAAATGCCTATACCGGGTTCTAAAAGCTGTTTTTGGAATATCTCGCTCCCTGATCTTCAATTAGTGATACCAGGATCTTAAATCAATCTTGGAGAAGTACCTGGCACCTTGCAATCGATCAAACAAATCATCTATCCTTGGCAGTGGGTACTTATTCTTGATTGTGACCTTATTAAGTTGCCGATAGTCAATACACATTCTCAGTGACCCATATTTATTTCTTACAAAAAGGACCGGTGCACCCCAAGGTGACACACTTGGCCGGATAAAACCCTTTTCTAACAAATCTCTCAATTGTTCCTTTAGCTCCTTCAATTTTGCCGGTGCTATTCTATAGGGTGGAATAGATATAGGATGCGTGTCTGGCAGCACATCAATCCCAAAATCAATCTCCCTGTCTGGTAGGATCCCAGGGAGTTCATCCGGAAATGCTCGCGGAAATTCATTCACTACAGGCACAAACTCAAGTGTAGGTGCCTCAGCACCGGTGTCCGTAACCCGGACCAAATGGTAAATACATCCCTTGTTGATCATCTTTGTGGCCTTAAGGTAGGAAATAAACCTACCATTTGGCACCATATCATCACCCTTCCACTCAATAACTGGCTCATTTGGAAATTCGAACCTAACAATTCTGGTTAGGCAATTAAGCTTGGCAAAACATGAATAAAGCCAATCCATCCCCATTATCACATCAAAATTGACCATTCTCAATTCAATAAGATCGGCCACGATGTATCGACCACACAATGTGACAACACAATCCCTATAAACTCGCGTGGCCAAAATAGACACACCAACCAGAGTAGATACAGAGAACGGCTCACAAAGTTGTTCTGGTTCTATCCCAAATTCCATAGCAACATAAGGTGTGACATATGACAAAGTGGAACCGGGATCAATAAGAGCATATACATCATGAGATTGGATAGTCAATATACATGTGACAACATCTGGAGAAGCCTCTGATTCCCGATGTCTCTGTATAACATAAAATCTACTGGGTCCTCCCGAATTCTGTGCACCACCCCTAGCTGCACCATGCTTTGCGGGTGCTGGGGTGCCTCGAGCTGGAGGTTCTGTGGATGTAGTAGCTGCAGAATAGCTGGCTGTGCCGCACCTCTGCCCATATTTCGGCGGGACGAGCGACAATCTCTCTAAATGTGACCCCTCAAACCATACCCATAACATACTGGTAGGTCCATGAAACAGGACCCAAAGTGCATCCTCCCACACTTAGGGCATGGAAGCCTCCGCTGCTGAAACCTTCTATCGGGCCGACCCTACTAGTAGGGTCCCCTGTTGCCCTGACTGGGTATAGATGATTGTGCACCCATCGAAGACTGGGCGAATGATTGGGATGGTCTTGATGACGCTCCCCTGAATGCCGACCTACCACCACTATAATCGGAAGGACCACCAAAGTTGCCCGCGGACCGGGCCTTGCTTCAACTCTAACGCTCCATTCTATTCTTTAATTTACGAGTCTCTGTGGCTTAAGAAAATGCCACCATCTTACCATAGTTCATATCGGAATTCAAGGCAGCTGTAGAGGCCTCATTGATAAACAAGGGTCTAAGGCCATGTACAAACCGGCGTACTCTAGCCTCCATAGTGGGCAACATGTGAATAACATACTTGGACAGGCACACAAACTCCATATGGTACTCCCACACATTCATACTACCCTGCTTCAGGCTTTCAAACTCAGTGGCACGAGCTGCCTTAGTTTTGACATGCAAGAAATGATCCATAAAGGCATCTGTGAACTCACTCCACCTTGCCGGAGGGCTTCCCTCCTCACGGGATTCCTCCCACAACTCAAAACCAAGAATAGGCCACCCCTTTCAGGCGGTAGAAGGCCAACTCTACTCCCTCCGCCTCTGTAACATGCATAACCCGGAGAGTTTTGTGCATCTCATCAATGAAGTCCTGGGGGTCCTCCTCGGGATCAGTACCCGTAAACACTAGAGGATCTAACTGAAGAAACTTGTTCACCCTGAAACTAGCAGATTCCACTGGATGACTGGAAGAAGTAAGCCCAATACTGGATCTCTAGGCCTGAGAAGCCACTATCTGTGTCAACATTTATATGGCTCCCCTATTATCAATATCAGACACACCGGAATCGAAAGCTGGAGCTCAAGGTAGAACTGGAATATCAGTTAGAGGAACCGTTGCACCTTCTGTAGGTATAGGGACATGTGCGGTCTGATCAGTTGTAGTAGAGTCAGGCAGTGTAGTAACTGGA
The DNA here is from genome assembly GCF_000390325.3 of Nicotiana tomentosiformis. NCBI lineage: Eukaryota > Viridiplantae > Streptophyta > Magnoliopsida > Solanales > Solanaceae > Nicotiana > Nicotiana tomentosiformis. The sequence continues at coordinate 121,683,620 of NC_090816.1, read as the reverse complement.
GGAATATTCTCACTCCTCGGGTGCTCACCCACATCATCAATTATAGGGTCAACTGTCACTCCTGGGGTGACATTGGCTCTTTGGCCAGTTCTTGCATTCTTCTTAGGTGCCATGTACTGAAAATTAGAGCAGCGCAGGAGTTAAAGGAGGAACAATCTTACAACCAGCTTTATCGCATGATCAAGAACATGAAAGAAGAGTACTATTCCTAAATGCCCATATAGCATCCTAATTATAGATGTGGTCGACAACACACCGATAATAAGGACTCAACTAGACATGGTTACGAGACATCCTAGGATACTTTAAAACCTTAGGCTTTGATACCAAGTTTGTCATGCCCCAAAACCGAAGAGCGCGACCGACGCTCAACCGAGTGAACCAGGTCGAGCAAGCCTATTAGATTTTCTTCTACCTAAACTCATTCATTAATAAAGAGAATATATATGTTTTCGTTAATCAACCAATAAAGTGATCATGTTGCAATACCAATTTCTTACCATCAGTTACTTTATTTTAAAGTCTCAATTCCAAACACATTTTTCATAATCTGAAGTGGAAATAGTAATTCAAGCACAACACATGAGTTTGACTTCCCCAACATCATTATACAAATCACACTATGTCTACGGAGCCTCGATAGATAAAGATGAGTGCAATGATAATGCCGGCAATAAGGCCCCGGCTATACCTCAAACAGAATACACAAAGAACAAAAGATACATGACCCCGAGATGAAGTGAGGCTCACCAAGTCAGTTGGGAAGAATGTGTGCTGCTATCACTGATCAATATCTCCTACTGTGGAACCACCTGTATCCATTTTAAAGATGCAGCACCCCCGACAAAAGGGACGTTAGTACCGTCGAATAGTACTAGTATGAAAACTAAACACTAATTTAAGAATTCAAAATACAAGATGAATACGATGAACCAGTTCAGCAATATAATAATATAGATAACCGTGTAAACCATAGCAAGCTTATTAAAAGCTATAAATAACATTTATAGGATTTAAGATGAGATTCTCTGTAACCATCTTCACATAAAGCGGCCCCGCCGCCTCACCCAATGTATGCAGGTGGAAGTGTACGTACAATACCATAACTCTAATCAAGCGGCCCTGCCACCTCACCCAATGTATGCGGGTGGATGTATAACCACAGTACCAAGAACCTATACAAAAGTGGCTATGCTGCCTCACCCCAATATATGCGGGTGGTGGTGCCACACCAATACCAAAACTATACACAAAACGGCCGTACCGCCTCACTCCAATGTAAGCGGGTGGAGGTGCAGTTCCACAATACCATAGTCCCTACACAAAGCGGTCATGCCGCCTCACCCCAATATATATGCAGGTAGAGGTGTATCACAATCACAATCTCTAAACCATAATCCCCACACAAAGAGATCATGCCGCCTCACCCCAATGTATGCGGGTGGAGGTGTATCACAATCACAATCTCTACACAACTTGGCATAATAACTTTCACATAAATCACGACTAGAAATTATAACATGTGGATACATAATCCATAGTTTGAGACACATCCTCAATTTATAATGCAATATGATAAGAGCATTTGAAACACGAATTGAACATATATTTTCATCACAAAACTTATCGGAATACTCCATTTATAATCAACATCTCGAAACTTACAAGGATATTTGGAATTCCAATTCTTAAAAAGGAGTTTAGCCAACATACCTCACTTGAGCATCCTTACACTCTAAATGTTCCGAAATTCTTAGCAACTTCAATCTATTTTAGAAATATAACAAATTGAACCAAAATTAGGAAGATGATCATAGTTTTAGCTCATTTGAGCATTTTATCAAACACAAGGTGTGCATAAGGTTTCAAGGCCATTTTATGGAGATTTTCATCATTCCACAACCCAATATTTACCATGCCTAGTTTAACAATCTTCCTACACCCCTTCATATCACATGCATGTGAATAAACAACCCTCCTGCCTAGAAATTATCTTGCTAATTATCTAATTCAACACAAAATTCGAAAGTGAGGGTTAGGGTGTTGAATCTTACCTCTAGGATGAAGACCTAGTGAGCTTCCCTTCTTAATCTTCCAAAACTTGGGCAAGAATTGAAGAACAATTATTGAAGAACCCCTTCTCACTCTAAGGCACTCTTTCTTACTCTAAAATATCAGATTATAGTTCAAAAATGGCCCAAAGAGTGTATTTAACGAAATAGCGTCGGGTTTTAAAAATCCAAAATTAGAGCTCCGGAACGGTTATGCGACCGCATAATAGATATGCGGCCGCATATCGGTCGCATAATTGCAGACAAAAATGATAAAAAATCTGTCAGTGTATGTTGTCACTATGCGGTCCGTTTAACTGTTATGCGGTCGCATAATGCACTGCATAATAGTTATGCAGTCGCATAGTTGACCGCATAGTTGCTTCCAGAATGGCCCTCTCCTGCGGCCATTATGCGACCCACAGAGTGATTATGCGGTCGCATAATGGACCGCATAAACGTGCTTTTCTGCCAAAAGGTTTTCCTTTACTCTCAAATATGTAAGCCTAGTCCGGCACCATGAAACATTATTTTCTTTGCAAATTTTACCGGGCTTTACACTTAAGTACTTCGAAATTTTTCGGGGTGTTACATAGGCAAAACATAAAAATCATATAAAATATAGTTTTATCCAAAATTAATTCAAGCCAAGTTTAAGTCAATAAAGCGACCGTGCTAGAACCACAAGACTCGGGGAATGCCTTACACCTTCTCCCCAGTCAACAAAATTTCTTACCCGAACTTTATTTTCGCAAACTAATAATAATAGAGTCAAATCTTCCTTTGACTAGGGATTAAAATAAAAGGTGACTTGAAACACCCAAAAAATCAATTCCAAGTGATGACTCTGTAAATAAAATAATCCCTATTCAAGTTTGTCACTTTAATTGAAGAAATTCTTTAACCCACAATCCATAAAACATATATTGTTTTAGGGGCTAAAAAAGGGTGTGACTGCTCAGGCGACTCTGCTGGGGATTCTCAAGAATTCGAGCTTGTACATTGACTTTATTTGGCTTTATTAATTTTATATATACTGTGATTTATTTGGGCCTAATGTGCTATTTGTCCGCTTTTTACCTCTTTGATATTGTTGAACTGTACATATAAACTGTCTTCTCTCGCACCCCTCTGAGTCTTCTTGAATTTAAATTGGGCATTTTCTTGACATAGCCCACTTTCTTTGAGATAGACGAGGTGCTTGTCACCCAGTGAAGGATTTTAGTCATACATATTTTAGGCGGGGAGCACCACCAGTTAAGCCGAAAAGCAATGCTACCGGTACGCTGACCCTCCTCGGCTCGAGTTGTCTGCTCGAGTAAGCCAGTCTAGATACCTTCTCCATCAGGATTTAAACCTAGAAGAACAAACCTCATGTTGGATATCCCTAGTAGGTTCGCTCTATTTGTATCACGTGCATTTGACTTAGCATGACTCAGCACAGGGGCCGGGTGCTGTTTAAGATAGGTACTTTGTTGATACCATTATGTTCATGTTATGTGCTACGTGTTTGCATTATTTGGGAGGCTTGCATGTTGACCGACTTTAGCATAAATTAGTTGAACGAACAGAGAAAAAAATGTTGTGGTCTAGCGTGTATGATATTGTCTACGCAGATCTGATTCTCACCGGATGTGAGATACGTAGGCAAACCTCATCGGTTCCAGCCTCAATTTTCAAAAAATTCAAAAATATTTTCTCTTTCCTTAATTCTCTCTTTAGAATTCTTTCCTTAGAAAATAAAAAAAAAAGCCTAAATCCAAAAATATTTTCCTTTTTTTCCGAAAGTCTTTCATTCCAAAAAAAAAGAAAAACAAAATTTCAAATCAAAATTCAAAATATTTTCTTCCTTCTTTAGAATTCTTTCTTTTTAAAAAAATTCAAAATTCCATAAAAAAAATCATTTTTTTATAAGTCTATATAAAAAAAAGAAAAAAGAAAAATAGGCTTGTCTATTCCTGATCTTCCCGAACTACGCAAAATCTGATTCATGCGGCGTCATGATAAGTAGGCAATCCCCATCAGATCCCATCATTGCCATCAAATAAACTGAGTGAAAAATAGAGAAGAAAGAAAAGAGTGACAAAAAATAACAAAGAAAATAAAGAGCGAAAAAAAGAAAAAAAAAAGAAAAGAAAGAGTGAAAAATCCAAAAAGAGAACTATATGTCTAGTTTAACAAAGAAAATTTGCGGAAAGTTTTCGTGAATATGCTGTCAAAATGGCGAGAGCAAGCCGCCAATGTATAACCTTAAATGGATGAAGCAGAAATGGTTATGGTCTTCTTACAGACCCAAGAGGCGGACTACTTCCAGAACATGATGTCCGATATGGGTAATTCGTTCGCCAAGGCTATCAAAATTGGGGAGATGATCGAAAATGGTTTAAAACGGGGTCATGTTGCCTTAAAGGCCACACCACAGACCGTTCAAAATGGTTCGAGGGTTTTGATGAACAGAAGGATGAGGGAAGAGGGAGCCATGATGGCTTCAGGCTCGAGGGCCCCCCACATGTCATTTAACCAATCATATATACTTCCTAATATCCCATAACACTATTATCCCTATCAAGATAATGTTTATGCCGTGTCACCGCCTCCCTATTCGGTGATGAACGCGCAACCTTACACGCGACTAGAGCATTATACACAAAACCGAGTTCCACATCCCAGAAATGCTCATCCCACCAAGCTCCATATAATCCCCAACCAAATGTTCCCCAATACTCTCCTCGCCTAAGAGATCCCCCAAAAGGAATCAGTTCACCCCTATTGGTTAATCATATTCAACTTTGTTTCAAAAGGTAATCGGGCTAGGTCTGCTGCACCTAGTGGCCCCAAACCGAGCAAACCCCGAGTTCCGCTCTCACCAAGCTGATGCTAGATATGAATATCACTCTAGAGAAATGGGACACGATACTGAGGACTGTTGGACCCTCAAGAGGGCCGTTGAAGACTTGATTGAAGCTGAAAGAATCGTTCTTCGGGACGAAGAAGCTCTTGATATGACGAACAATATGTTGCATGCTCACAACACTAGGCCAATCATTGGAATGATCTGTGATGATGAGGAATTTGATCCTGCACTGAAGGCCATGGTAACCATTGACGAGATAGAAGAAAAGCCAAAACATGATCGCTAAACCTGAAAGTTCCCTGTTAGACGGGAGTCTTGGTAGCCGGTCTTGATAATGTTTCTGCATCCGGATTATTTTGTGTGTAATCCGGATGTTTTACTTTATAGTCTTACTTTCTAATGTAAACCCTTCTATCTTTAAAAAATTTTAAAAAAAATAAATGAAATTAATAATTTATTATCGAGAAATATCTCTTTTCTTAATCTTGTCACTTTTCTTATTCTCTTTTGAATTCTGTTAATGCAGATTTTAATGACATGACATGCTTGCGGACTTCATGCCCAGATCCTAAAAAGCTCCTAGGCCCCGAAATAATGAATCAAGAAATAGAATGTTTTGAAGACAAGGCTTGTAAAAAAATAAATAGAAAATTGGAATGAAGTTGAGATTCCCTCTCTTCGGATCATTGTTGAAGCCGTGATCCACGATGATGAATGGTCCAATCCCCGGTTGGAACAGTTGACTATGATTGATTAAAAGAGGATGGCCGCAGTTTGCCATGGGCAGTTGTATCAACAAAGAATGTTTCGTGCCTACAACAAGAAAGTGCGGCCCAAACAATTCGAAGTTGGCCAACTCATTCTGAGACATATTCTCCTGCATCATGAAGAAGCCAAAGGAAAATTTACTCCAATTTGAAAAGGTCCATACATTATAAGAAGAGTATTGTCGAAGTGAGTGCTGTATTTGGGAGACATCGAGGGTAATGACCCCAAGACAGTTGTCAATGCAGATGCGGTCAAAAGGTTATGTTTGACCCAAATACCATCAACCATTTGCTAACCCTTTTGAACTGGTTACCTTTCTTTGATACCATTCAGTTGATGTGACGAACCGAACATCGTTAGGTCCCGAATTCTGTGAAGCACCGAATCTAGATCAAGATCTCCATTACGTCGTACGATATATCGATCCAGAGAACTTACTTTCAGTTTAAGTCATCCAATCTGCTCCTATCTAAAGTGATGCTAGGCTGCTTCACAGAGGTACCCTCTTTGGAACTTGAAGATGCTATTAAAAGAAAAAAAAAGAAAAAGAAAAAAAGAAATAATAAATTAAAAAAATAAGGAAAAAAAAAGAGAAATAGGAAGAAAAAGAAAAGAAAACAAAAATTTACATCCGACCTGATTCCGAAAGGATACGTAGGCAGCCTTACCCTGTGTTCGGTCCCATCAAAACAAAATAAAATTAAAAAAAACATATTCCCCATACTCCAAAACTGGGGCAAGAGTTTGTTTTATTTTACAGTTTTTTCTATAGAAATGTTTCCAAAAGTTATAATTCAGTTCGAGGTTCTTTTTGCCTTTTCCCTATTAGGAACTTCTGATCGATCTTTGAGAATGTTTGAAGTCCCCATGCAAAAAGAAAAGAAAAAAGAAATGAGAAAGAGTCTTATCGGTGAAAACCCGTATGGGCGCTGTAAGGCGACGGTGAGCAGAGAAATGAGAGAGTCTTATTGGTGAAAACCCAGATGGGCACCATAAGGCGACGGTGAGTAGAGAAATGAGATATGTTAGTTAGCGAAAACCCGCAAAGGGCGCTACTTGCCGAATGAGGGTCTTCGATGCTCCGGCATGAGCACAACAAAGTCAGTTTCAAGATGAACATTTACGACGGATCTTTAGAATTAGATAGCTCAGATGGATCAGGCGTCCAGTCCAAAATGCATGTCATGATTCATTAAAGTCGGTGCACACCTCCAGATACGTCTCCTTATTCCTCCCCCCAAAATAGACACATTTTGTTTAGTCATAATTCCTTTTTACTTTAAATTGCTCTTCTGCGTTTCTCATAATTTTCTTTGAGTCCCTTTCGGTCTAATCTTGCATCAAAAGTGAAGCAAAGAAATGGTTGCAAAATTGTCTACAGTTTCCCATAGTACAGACCACAATTTGGAGCATATACGACATTGACGAAGGGAGGAATCCATATGTGATCTCTTTTGATAAGGCGGACAAAGTGTCTCAAAGAAACCGAAAAGGTCGCCTAAATAAGCACTACGAACACAACTGGTTCTGAGTGCAAGAAAACTAAGTTTGATTTTAAAGGAAAATTGCTTTGCCTTAGGGATAAGGGTTAGCGGTACCGTGGACATCCGGGTATGAAACAACCAGGGGAAACGCCAGAAAGACAAAGTCTCCAGAAAATGATATAAAGTATCTGAGCATCTCGATACCACTCTGATAGAATCAGTTCTTCGACAACGGGATGGCCGTGAACTCAAACTCCTCAGTGCATCAAGGCCACAAACCGACCACCACTTTAAAAACTCACAAATTTTCTTTGTTTGAGGCAGAACAAAGCAGTGCAGAATGGCGGTTCTCAAAGGATGAATGTCACCAAACGTAAGCTCCTTAAAATCTCTATTTTTGTTTTATTTTCAGCATGCATCACTATGGTCCACACCTCCCATTTTCGCAACTTAACCCAGGTAGAACCTTTTCGCCTAGCGGGATCCAGCTCATAGTTTCCTCGTAAAAGTACTCTTCGCTCAGGTTGTTTTATGTAGCTTAACCCAGGTAGAACTTTTTCGCTTAGGGGGATCCAGCTCATGTTTCTGGGTAGAAGCACTCTTCGCTCAGGTTATTTCGTAGCTTAACCCAAGTAGAACCTTTTCACCTAGAGGGATCTAACTCATAGTTTCCAGGTAGAAGTACTATTCGTTCAGGTTGTTTCGTAGCTTAACCCAGGTAGAACCTTTTCGCCTAGGGGGATCCAGCTCATAGTTCCGGGTAGAAGTACTCTTCTCCCAGGCTGTTTTTCGTAGCTTAACCCAGGTAGAACCTTTTCACCTAGGGGGATCCAGCTCATAGTTTACGGGTAGAAGTACTCTTCGATCAGGTTGATTTACATAGCTTAACCCAGGTAGAACCTTTTCTCTTAGGGGAATCCAGCTCATTGTTCTGGGTAGACGTACTCTTCGCTTAGGTTGCTTCGTAGCTTAACCCAGGTACAACCTTTTCGCCTAGGGGGATCCAACTTAACCCAGGTATAACCTTTTCGCCTAGGGGGATCCAACTTATAGTTTTGGGTAGAAGTACTCTTCTCCTAGGCTGTTTTTCGTAGCTTAACCCAGGTAGAACCTTTTCACCTAGGGGGATCCAGCTCATAGTTTTTGGGTAGAAGTACTATTCACTCAGTTTGTTTCGTAGCTTAACCCAGGTAGAACCTTTTCGCCTAGGGGGATCCAGCTCATAGTTCCGGGTAGAAGTACTCTTCTCCCAGGTTGTTTTACGTAGCTTAACCCAGGTAGAACCTTTTTGCCTAGGGGGATCCAGCTCATGGTTCTGGGTAGAAGTACTCTTTGCTCAGGTTGTTTCGTAGCTTAACCTAGGTAGAACCTTTTTGCCAAGGGGATTCAGCATTTTTTTCAGTAATACAGGGAGCCAACCCCTCGTTACATTTTCTTTTCAGTAATACAGGGCGCCAACCCCTGGTTATATTACTTTTCATTAATACAGGGCGCCAATCCCTGGTTACATTTTCTTTCCAGTAATACAGGGCGCCAACCCCTGGTTACATTTTCTTTTCAGTAATACAGGGCGCCAACCCCTGGTTACATTTCCTTTCCAGTAACACAAGGCGCCAACCCCTAGTTATATTTCCTTTTCAGTAATATAGGGTGCCAACCCCTGGTTACATTTCCTTTCCAGTAATACAGGGCGCCAACCCCTAGTTACATTTCCTTTCTAGTAATACAGGGCGCCAACTCCTGGTTATATTTTTGTTTCAGTAATACAGGGCGCCAACCCCTGGTTATATTTCTTTTTCAGTAATATAGGGTGTCAACCCCCAGTTACATTTCTTTTTCAGTAATATAGGGCGCCAACCCCTAGTTACATTTCCTTTTCAGTAATACAGGGCGCTAACCCCTGGTTACATTTTCCTTTTCAGTAATACAGGGCGCCAACCCCCTGGTTACATTTCTTTTTCAGTAATACATGGTGCTAACCCTTGGTTACATTTCCTTTTCAGTAATATAGGGTGCCATCCCCTGATTACATTTTCTTACCAGTATAGGGTACACAAATCCCTAGCTGTGTTCTCCAACATAGGTTACACCATTCTCTAGTTGATTTGATTTTAAATGCAGGATACACCACTCCCTAATATCATTGCCAACATAGGGTATCACATTCCCTGGTCACATTTTTCCAACATAAGGTACACCGATCCTTAGTTGAGACATTCTTTTGGGACAATAAAAAAAATCATCATGACCTTTTCAGGGTACACTATTTCCATTTTTTTATTGCTTTCAATAAAGAAGTAGTTTAGAATTTTGTTACAATAACTCACGAAATTTTCCTAGTGAAAACTGGGGCAGAAAAATTTTGTTCGTTTGTTTGCTGTGATGTCTGAGCTGGTTTTACCTCGAGGCACCGAGTTGATATGAACAAAATAAGAAGTCTCAATCCATAATAAAGAAAAGAAAAGGAAAAGAAGTGAATCCAAATGCAGAAGCAGATGGAAAGGATATGGACTGCTCAAGACATGACTGAAGTTACGAGCTTCACATTTCCCGTTTTGCTCAGAAGGAGCCGTAGAAGAATGAACTAGCACCTACATCTAGTAAGCATCAAGGTTCAGATCAAAGTCTTCATGAACAACTAGTCAAGACTCATGATCAAGCTTCAAAAGACTTATATATAGGAATCTTGTAACTCAGAGTTGATAGGCTTATTTAGTTTCTTTCGATTTTGATGTAATAGCAGGACCACGTACCTAAGCCTCGACGGAACCTCACTCGACTCTCCAACTCATCATTCCATCATTTTTCTTGAACTACACATGACCTGATTCCCCTATAACCCAGGATATGCAGGTTGTCTAAACCAGGACTCGGTTGCACCCTATCTTTTATTTTCTTCCCTTTTGAATAATGGTATGACCAAAAATTAGTCATATCGCTCATCTTTTCTTTGCCTGAAAACTCTTCATGCTTCCCAGTAAAGAGGGGCATGCTGTGAGCACCTAATTGTTTACCATGTTTAAATTTTTTCCCACTTATCTCACCAATACCTCACTTCTCACTCCATATTTCTCGCTCCCATCTTCCCACGCGTGTTCCCACCCCACACTTTGTATCAACTCCACTTTTCTTTGTCCCCCATACTTTTTCCCACTCATAACTCTCCACTTCTCCCCAATTCCCTAAAAGGAACGGACAAGCACAAAAAAAGGAGGATGACATTGAGAGAGGAGGAGAAGAACGAGGGGCCCTCTTCTTTTTCTTGCTCACGATTTTTCTTCCTCTAAAAAACAGAGCTCAAAAGCAATGAAAATCCGGCTGAAAACCTCCCAAAAATTCAGCCTGGAGACCACCAAAAATCACTCCAAAACCAGCTACTTTCCTCCACTTAAAACGACCCCGACGCACTGCTGAAACACCAGCAAAACAGACCCAAAAAAACCCACAACATTAGCTCAAATCGCTGCCAGTTTTCACCCCCCCAAAAAAACGGTTCCGAAACCACCGTAAAAATACACCAACATTTCATTCCATAAGCCATGAAACCACTGCTGAAAACCACCACCAAAACATTATTACGATCGTTGTCAAAGTGAGGTAGCATTCGAGTTTTGCCGGTTCGAGGTTTGGGCCAGTAGCTCGTTTGTTTTGGTTTGCTATTTTTAAGATCTTATTTCGCTGTATATGGCGGAAAATATGCAGCAATAAAGGTCCAAATTCTTTACATATCTTTTGGTTCCTTTTAATCTTATATGTATGTGAGGTTTGTTTGGCACGCTTTTGTGAATAATCGGAATTTTGTTTGGCATGGATGAATGTAGATGCATTTGTCTTAGAAATTATGTTGAATTTAGTTGTTTAGAGTGAATAAGATAATTTTTTATTGGTTGAGCAAATATAGCTAATTAATAAAGTAAATGGGTATCTTTATCTCACTCGATCAGCTTTTATTTGAGGTTAAGTAGTTTGTAAAGTTGGAAATTAAAAATGGAAGGTGATGTGAATTGTTTATGAATTAGCTTGGGCTAAAACTTATCAACAGTACTGGGCTTTGGTTGTTAATGTGTTAAGAGGCCAAACGTACTTTCTGAAAATAGTCACAAAACGTTGAATGATTTCAAGATAGAGAATGTTAACAATTTGTTAAGTTGTAGATATCTCTAGTAATTTAGCAATACAATTGATCCTGTTAGTAATTCATAAAAGCTAAACTTTACATTTTTCTACAATAATTTCTATAATTTATGACCTTACAATAATCTCAAAATTAGTTTAGGAAAAATAAGTAACAATATCGCTAGGCAACTAGTAGGCGCACTTTTATTTTTTTACTTACGGGCTCGCTTGCGTAGCGTGGTGTTTAATATTTAGTAAATTAATTCTATAATTTCCATAGCTTAATTATTTCCTAATTTAATTAATCTCTTATTCTAATCGCGGATTCGCTTGCGTAGCGCGATAGCCATATTTAATAATTTCCTAAACTAATTTTCTTAATCACAAATGTAGTAATTTCTCAAAAGTACTACAAATAATTGATTGTCATGAATTCAGATTCACTTGCGAGGCGCAATTATGATAAGTTAATAAATTTTGTTATTCGATCACGCACTCGCTTGCGTAGTGTGGTTATGATAACATAATGTTATCCCAATCATTGTTTTTAATAATTCTAATAATCAAGAAATAAAAGCGGATAGGCAAAACATAAAAATCATATAAAATATAGTTTTGTCCAAAATTAATTCAAGCCAGGTTTAAGTCAATAAAACAACCGTGCTAGAACCACAAGACTCGGGGAATGCCTTACACCTTCTCTCCGGTCAACAGAATTTCTTACCCAAACTTTATTTTTGCAGACCAATAATAATAGAGTCAAATCTTTCTTTGACTAGGGATTCAAATAAAAGGTGACTTGGAACTCCCAAAAAATTAATTCCAAGTGGCGACTCTGTAAATAAAATAATCTGTATTCAAGTTTGTCACTTTAATTGGAGAAACACTTTAACCCACAATCCATAAAACATATATCTTTTTAAGGGGTAAAAAGGGGTGTGACAGGCAGTAAACTGTGTGCCCTTGTTAGAAATAACAAACATGGGAGAACCATGCAAACAGACAATCTCCTTTATGTATAATACTGCATACTAGGGTGCCGTGTAGGTTGTTTTGACTGGCAAAAAGTGAGTTGATTTAGTGAGTCGGTCTACTATGACCCAAATAGGGTCATGTTTCTTAAAAGTTCGCGGCAAGCCAACCACAAAATCCATATTTATTCGTTACCATTTTCATTCTGGTATTTCAATGACTTGAGCTAAGCCACCTAGCCTCTGGTGTCCCGCTTTTACCTGCTGACAGTTAAGGCATCGTGATACATAATCTGCAATATCTCGCTTCATATTATTCCACCAATAAATATCCCTCAAATCATGATACATTTTAGCAGAACCTGGATGTATTGGATATCTAGAGCTATGAGCTTCTACCATAATTGCCCTTCGAAGATCATCTACATTAGGCACACACAAGCGACCATCAAGTCTCATCACACCATTCTCATCAAGTGCAAAATTCTTAATCTTGCCATTTAGGACACCTTCCTTGAGCTTAAGCAAGCTAGCGTCATCAAATTATTTGGCTTTAACTTGCTCTACTAAAGTAGACTTAGCACCCATACTTGCTATCAACCTTCCATCATACTTCTCATCGAGATGAACCCCTTGGCTAGCTATTTGTTGGGCTTCCTTAACTATTAGACGTTCGACCACAGACAACCTAATCAAACTCCCCATGGATCTTCTGCTCAGAGCATCAGCAACCATATACGCTTTGCCGGGATAATAAAGGATATTACAATCATAATCTTTAAGCAACTCCAACCACCCGTGTTGTCTCAGATTCAACTCTTTCTGCTTGAATATATACTTCAAACTTTTGTGATCTGTATATATGTCACATTACTCTCCATAAAGGTAGTGACGCTATAATTTTAGAGCAACAATAACTGCTGCTAGCTCAAGATCATGGGTAAGATAATTTTTCTCATGATTCTTTAACTGCCTAGAAGCATAAGCAATTACCTTGTCATTCTGCATAAGAACACATCTTAACCCTACTCTAGAAGCATCACAATAGATCACAAATTTACCTGTAGGGGTAGGTAGAGTCAGGATTGGGGTTGTAGTCAACCTATTCTTGAAAACCTTTCTCACAAGCTTCGGATCATTGGAACTTCACCTTTTTCTGAATTAACTTTATCAACGGGGCATTTACTGAAGAGAACCCTTCTACAAAATGACGGTAGTAACCTGCCAATCCTAGAAAACTGCGAATCTCTGTAGGGGTCGTCGGCCTAGGCCAACTCTTAACTGCTTCTATTTTCTGTGGGTCTACTCTAATGCCTTCTTTCGAGACCAAGTGTCCCAAAAATGTAACTGTATCGAGCCAAAATTCACATTTAGAAAATTTGGCATAAAGCTGACGCTCCTTGAGTATTTGAAGAACTGTTCTCAAATGATTCTCATGCTCTTTTCGGCTACGGAAATATACCAAAATATCATCAATAAATACTATGACAAAGCTATCTAATAAAGGCTTGAAGACTCTATTCATTAAGTCCATAAAAGTTGTTGGTGCATTGGTCAACCCAAAGGACATCACTAAAAATTCATAGTGACCGTACCGAGTCTTAAAAGTTGTTTTTAGGATGTCTGCTTCTCTGATTTTTAACTGATGGTATCCCAATCTCAGATCTATTTTTGAGAAATACCTGGCACCCTGCAACTGATCAAATAAGTCATCTATCCTGGGCAGTGGATATTTATTTTTGATAGTAACGGTAATCTATACACATTCGTAGTGAACTATCTTTTTTCTTCACGAACAACACTGGAGCACCCCGGGGTGAAATACTAGGTCGAATAAAACCCTTATCTAAGAGCTCTTGTAAAACTTCTTCTTGAGCTCATTTAGCTCAGCTGGAGGCATTCTGTAAGGAGTAATCGAGATTGATTGAGTTCCTGGCAATGTGTCTATGCCAAACTCAATCTCCCTATCTGGTGGTATCCCTGGAAGATCATCCGGGAACACGTCTAAAAACTCTTTCACAATCGATACTGATTCAAGCACTGGGAATCGACTTTCTTATCCCGCACATGTGCTAGATACGCCAAACACCCATTGCTCACTAGTTTTCTATCCTTAAGGTAAGAAATAAACTTACCCGTAGGCGTACCCATTTCACCTCTAATTATAACTGGATCTTTCCCAATAAATGAGAATTTAACCGTCTTCGCGTGGAAATCAACTGTAGCATGACAAGAAGATAACCAATCCATGCCAGCTATGATGTCAAAGTCTACCATATCTAACAAGTTTAAATAGGCTAATATTTCTCGGTCCTGAACTATGATGATGCAATTTCTGAATATATACTCAACTTTAACATATTCCCTTATAGGTGTGGAAACCTCAAACGGAACCCCTAATGTTTCTGGTGCTTTTCCAAACTCGACACAAAAATAAGGAGACACATAGGAGAAAGTTGAACCAGGATCAACTAATACATAAGCAAGGCGACCACAAACTGAGAGAATACTAGTAATAATTATGTTAGACGCCTCAGCATTCTTCCTGTCTAGAACTAATAGAATCTGGCTAGTCTGCCTCCTCCCTGAGCTCCACCTCTATTGGCACCACACCCGGTCTGAGTATTAGGTGTCCGAACTGAAGGAGGTGCAACTATAGAATTACACGTGGATGCTGCCTGAGGGCTCAGAGCTTTCCCCAGAGCTTGTCCAAGCCATAGACAATCACTCTTAATATGACCCGGATCGTGGCAGTGGAAACAACCTTTCTAACCCAAAAGGAATTTCCCTGGATGTCTTTTGCTTCATGAAGGACATATAGGATATGAGAACCGAGGTTGGCCCTGACTAGTTGAACTTTGCCTCTGAGGGGCCTGACCCTTACTCTGCTGGCCATGTCTGAGTGGAGCTGGATAAGGAGATGAGTGAGTCATTGAGTGAATGTGAGATGAATGATTCATGTTCTTACCCCCAACTGAAAATCTACTATAACTACATGTTGTTCTAGCCTTCTTGCTGTTATCTCTAGCTTCTCTGGCGATTTTATCAAAAGCCTCCTTACGTGTAGCGATATTGAAAACCTGAAAATAAGTCTTGTCAACCTGATGTAAAGTCATATATTTTGCCATATGTAGATTTAAGCCTTCAATGAACCTTCTCACTTTTTCTCTCTCTGTCGGTATCAAAAATTAGGTGCATACTCTGCAAATTTGTAAATTCCATCTCATATTCAGTCACTGACATGGTACCCTATTTAAGATGTTCGAACTGACGTCGGAGCTCATCTATCCGACTGCTAGGCAAAAACTTGGCCCTGAAAGCTTCTTTAAACTGTGGCCTTCTTGTAACCTCTCCGCCATTGTCCTGCTGCACCCTTCAATTGAAACCCAATCAACTCTGTGGCTTGTGTTTGAAGACAACCCAAAGAAACAAATATTTTCTCTATCTATTCCAAAAATAACATTGATTCATTTGGTTTATCTGTACCATTATAAGTAGGAGGTTTTAATCTAAAAAAAACATGTGGATCAATTCTTCATGTTGGTAACTACACTGGCTGGGCAATATTTGCAGGGACAACTGGTGGTGGTACCTCGAGTGAAACTTGAAAATCATGTCCTATAACCTCTTCATCTGAATCATGAGGGTCCTGAGGGGGAACATGAATAGGTGCAGCCCTCCCACTAGCTGGAGGGGCTAGGGACTCCAGAAAGTCCAAAATTCTGTCAATTCGATCATCCTACTAATATGGTTGATTTGCCCTGAGTGGGTTGGGAGGCGGTGTGATTTCAACTTGATCATTAACAACCCGCTGAGATAGAGCATGTGCCTGTCTAGTGGCCCTACCACGAGCCTGATTACCTCTGGTATTTTCACTTCTACCCCTAGCATTTTGACCTCTACCTCTGCCACGTCCTCTAACTACAGCTGGTGCTAATGGTTCAGCCTGCACCTCTGGTGCTGCTTCTTGATGATTAGAAACTGGTATCCCAACATTGTTACCAGCAGAGGATGAAGTAGATCTTGTTCTAACCATCTTGTTCACTGAAACGAGAGATAAATTAGTGTTAGAATTATGAAAAGTTTAGCTCTAACGTACGATATGAGAATCAAATAAAAGAGTTCCTAACATGCCGAGCAACCTCCCAAATATAAGTATGGTGCACAACATACCCATAATAGAGACTCTGATAGACACGGCTCATGACTCCCTAGGACTCCATAACCTGGCTGCTATGATACCAACTTGTCACGCTCCTAAAACTGGGTGAGACATGATTGACACTCAATCCTTACCATTCGTTAAGCGAACCCTGTGCTAGTTGTGACATAATTTCCAGCTCAATGACCAATAAAGTAATATGCTTAAATAATAGTTCTAGCAAGTTGCAATTCTAAAACTGTTTGACAAAATGATAAGTGAATAATAAATCTCAAAATCTTAATACTGACCCACTAGCAAGTCATGAGCCTCTAGAATCTCATAAAAAACTGAAATACATAGCCTACAGGGCATTCTCCGGAAATAGTATAAATGTCTAAAAATAAATAAGAGTCTAAGAAATGTTAAATATTAAATTTGAATTTAATTATTTTTTAGCCGCCCAGGCCCAACCTCGGTCAAGCCTCAAGGGCCAACAGGCTGACTTGGGCCGGGCTTATAGGCCTTAGTTTTAAATGGGCTAAAACAATTCCAATCCAATCTTATTCAATTAGCGACTTGGGTTGGACTGGCCTCACGGGCTAAACCCATTTTGATGGCTCTAGACTTGTACGTGTCAAGTCATGATATCCTAGGATGAGGAAATCGTGTTTTAATTTTTGAATGAGTAAAAGTAAAATTGGTCAATACATTAGTCTTATTTCAAGTAAAAAAAGTTACATTTCTCTACTTTGGTTTAGGGCGAATCTTTATTTCTCATTGGCATTTCATGAATCGCTATAGAGGTTGCTTTTAGAGGGATTTTACATCGATTCAATGAATACAGGAAATATGTACGTTAATAATGTGTAGTTTGAACAACGGGGTTGTTAACAAAATGCACCGACTATTTTATACCGGTCAGTCGTCGATGATATTCCTTCTATTTATATTATACTAGTCTACAGATACGCGCGTCGCGCGTGTATCATAACTTAATGAATAAACCTTTTAAAATTATATGAAATTTGTGTTTGAGTAATAAAATAAAAGTATATTTTCATGAAAAATATGAATATTGATCTTATATAGCTAACTCATTAAAGAAAATTATCATATAGAAGTCCTTAATCATTCGTTGATATGTTCAACTTAGAATTGTTTTGGTTTCATAATTTTATCACTTTAATTTCACAGGCCATTATGCTTCCTTTTCAGTTCATAAGAATACGCAATCCTTGAAGATTTAAGATGGAAAAAATTTAAAGTATGTTTTGAAGTATTAGCTTAGAAGAATCTTACTTGAGAATGTGACATTACCAAAAAAATAATTATTAGTCTAAAATAAGTATTTACTACCTGAGTAGCTTATTTACCATCACAATTTAAGATTCTTTAAAAAAAAAAAAATTAAAATAACTCTCTATCGTAGCTTCTCAAAGATAACTATTGTCACCTAATAAGAAAAACAAAAGCTTATTTAAAGAAGAAAAATAAAATACAAGAAGGGTTGAAAAAGATGTTCAAAGTGAAATAAAACAAATATGTTGATTTTTCTATCTTAATAATTTCTTTGAATATAGATCAATTCATAGTAAGTTTGATTTAATAAACAAATTTAAAGAGAATATTTATTATATATTTTATTAAAAAATTATACTATCAACATATTTCACTGTGTCCTTTATATTACTATCATATTGTGTATAAGTTATACGAATTGTGTAGAAAGTTAGCACAATCATGTAACTTATAAGATAATTACATGTAATCTCTTTATAAACATAGTAATTATATTAAAAATATTACCTAACAACAATCAAAGGTTACAATTTACTAACATTATAAAAAAAGCGAATAGTATACAACTTAATCCATATCACAATCAGTGTTTTAAAAGGCGTTGGCGTAAGGAGAGGCATTTTACATATGTCTCAGCGAGGCGTAAGCCCCGAGGCACGGGGCGTAAGCCCCATAGGTATTTAATTTTTAATATTTTATAAAATAATATAATGACAGTAAATATTTATAAACATGTAAAATTGCATAGAAATTGGAGAAAACTATATATATATCGCGCGCGCTTCATCCCCACAAAAAACTAGTCAAATAATCTATTATACGCTACTTACAAGCAATGTTTTAAAAGGCGGAGGCGTGAGCCGGGGCGTTTTACTTGATATGGGGCGAGACTTACGCCTGGAGGCAGGGGGTGGGGGGAGGGCGTAAGCCCATGGATCTTTAAAAATTTTAATTTATAAATTAATAAAATAACAATAACACAAAAAATATAAAATATAAATTAAAAGTTAAAAATTTAAAAAAAATTAAAGGAACTCATAGAAAAAAAATATCTAGCATGATTCTTAAGTATAACTAATGCATACAAATCACGTATAACGTCTTTAACTTTCAAATAATTAAAAACTTACAATTTCTTTAAAATAATGATCAAACTCCACATTTTACCTTCCTAAAAGTAAATAATTAATAAAATCTTATTAGTACAATAATTAAAATATTACTCCTTCATGAATAAATACAAATTAGTTTAACATATCAAATTAATAAAAGTGTATAACAAGGATGGACAAATGAACTAAGACACGACCAATAATAAGTGAAGATATAAATTTACAATACTATGTCTCATTATTAGAGTTATGCTCAAGCTTCATATTTCTATCGATGAATAGAACTTTTATCATTAATTTGCTAAAGAATTTTGAAGGTCAACGATATTAATTAGGAAATTCGACACGTGATTTGCGTTAGAACTGTTAGGCGAGCCCCGAGCGTAGGGCGTTAGGCGTGTTTAAGGCGCATAGTCGGGCGCTTGGGGCGTAAGCCTCATAGAACTAAGCCCCATACATGAGCCCCGAGGCATTTTGCAAGTGCCCCACCCAGGGGCGAGCCCCGGCCGAGTCCCAAAAATACCTTTTAAAATACTGATCACAATTACCAATGTATTAAATCTTTACCGATGTACTTTTCTAACTTAATATAATTATTAATTTCTGCACGATTAGGAATAGGATACCCAAATTTAACTGCATAGATGACATAAAACTAACGGATAATTAGTATGTGGTATATTATATATATTTATTGGTACAGTGATATTAAGTTTTAACTAATACATTTATTGATAATTACGTTATTTTAAGTTAGTTATTTATTGGTAATGATTAAATTAACTATAACAAAGTAAGAAAAGGAAGAAGAATAACTTGGGAAGAAGAATAATCTCACTACAATACGTTCAACCAATTAAAGCTCTTCCATATCGAAATTCTAAATATTAGAATTTTCTACCTAGTTCAAATAAGGAATGAACAAATTTTTTATTGTTTTCAAAGCCCTAATATATTAGGAAAATAATTAAATGACAATGTAGTCCAATGTGACTCTATTTTTTAAGAATAAAAAAGACGAACGACATTTCACTAAAAGCGTTCGTACTTTTAATATAATAAAGATATAGATTATTTGTCTTTTAAAATTTTTGCGCAACGCATAGTTTGTCAAACAAGAATAGTTTGTCAAATGCAAGGGAACGTGCTTGCCACGGATAACAATAAGACTTTTCAATTGTTGTGTAACGCCTGTATTTACAGATTAATAATTACTATCAGGGTAAAATTGTAAAATACATATACTTCTTTTTTATTTGAAGGGAGTGCGAAGTAAAAAAGTGGATAACCGAAAGAGTACTATTTTAAAGTTAGTTTTCTTACTTATATGTATGTTCTTTTATTCATTTCATTTATTTATAACTAAGTTAAGATTTGATTTGATTTAATTAGCAATGATGCACGTCATTGAAGATTTTTATATGCAATATGATAGTACATTCGTTCCAGATAAAGAACTGAAAATAATCGAATTGTTATCAAATATCGAATTGGTATTTCTAAGAAGTTTGAACAGTTCAAAGGATGATGCATATTGTTATCAAATATCGAATTGGCATATTGTACGTTTAAGCCGAAAATCAATCAAATTAACTATCAAAAACTGAAGTACTATAATAATTTTGAGATTAAAGGAGTAATTGACATGATTAACAACTAATCTTAACTGTCAAAAATTAAGCAGAAGTACAAATATCTTATTACATGATTAATTCACACCGCAAGCAAGTATAAAGGCTACTTATAACCAACAGGGAAACAATATTCTATCATTTGAAACAAATAAATAAGCATGATTCTATGCCAAACAAGATTCAGCAACATATACAAATGATGTAAACTAAAAATAAAATAAAAATCATTAACCTTCTTGTTGTACACAAGTTAACTCAAGTATTCTTTTAACGAAAGAATTTAGTTTATATACACGAACATCGTAAATAATTTTTTTTTTCGCCATACGTAATTCAATATGTGAGAACATATTGGCTGTCTTACTTTTCACGTAACTCAGTTTTACTTATTTGGAACCGGATGCCTTTGTGCTACCTTGACCTTGACCTTGACCACCACCACCCCCGTCACCGCCACCCCCACCCCCACCCCCACCCCCACCACCTGATTGAACCTCTGGGGTTTTCACCTTAAACCTCTCAAGTTTCAATTGAGATTCATCAATTCCTCTACTCCTATGCAAGGAGCTATCACTTGGGCTCCTTTCCAAACCAATAATATGATCTTTCTTTGAAAACACAGCTCCTATTTTCTCAAATACAGGAATGAAATCCTCATGATCCAATGGAAATATTTTCTTGAAAAATTCACCCCTTTTTAAATAAAGATCTCTGAAGAAATCTAACAACATAATCAATCTTGGATCCACATTTTTTCCTGATTTCCATCTTATCATCACTGGCTTTTCTTGTACATTTTCAGCATTTTCAATATTGTCAGTGTCAAGAATTGAAGAGGTGATAGCTTCTGATTCTTCCTTGAGATTTTCCATGAACATATGGTGTTAGTTTATAGAAAGAATTAACTAATCAATGATTAAAGGGAATGATGAGAGAATTATATATACTATATGAGAGAAGCTATAGAATAAGGCAATGGTAGTTGAGGCTTGGAATTCAGTTAGAAATGTCTCATATAGAGTCGGCAAATAGGTGGTGGATCGGGTCAAATTTAAACTGATCAAAACAGGTCTGATTAATTAACAAGAAATTACACCCAATGGCTTTATAAATGGATTATCTTGATTTTTTAATCCCCGGTTGACTTATGGACAAATTTTTAAAGTCAAAAGTGTTGCCTATGGAATAAGCGAGAGACAACTTTTGTTAAACTTGAAATTCTGGATAAGGGTTCAAAAAATGCACCGAAATATCTTATTTGTGCAAATCATCATTAATTAATACGTCATTATCCAAACTTGTTCAAAGTTTTTTTGGATTAAGATGAACTTGTTAAGTGAGTTACTAAGAAATGAGTTTATTTTGCCACCTATGGTTTCATATGATTATTAAACTACTAGTGGAGATTTCTTGGAATAAAGAAGGTAGGGACTAAGAAATTTATGTGGAAGACATGATATATATTTGGAGTTGGTCATTTTCTGAAGCAACTCATAGCTGGCCTTTAGTTTGTTCAAATTTCATTTTGTTTTTCTTAGTATAATTTCTTTCGTGGCCAACAATGTGCGAAGTTATACGTGTCAAGTCATGATATTCTAGGATGAGGATATCATATTTTAATTTTTGAATTTGTAAAAGTACAATTGGGTCTATTTTCAAGTAAAATAAGTTACATTTCTCTACTTTGGTTTAGCGCGCTTTTTTATTTTTCATTGTCATGTCAATTCAATCTTTATAGAGGTCGCTTTTAGAGGGATTTTATATCGATTCACTGCCTACAATAAATATGTACATTATTGATATGTAGTTTGAACAACGGGATTATTAACAGAATGGACCGACTATTTTATAGTGGTTGGTTGTCGAAAATGCTTCCTTCTATTCATATTATAATATTATTTGTCTTCTAAAAATTTTGCACACCTCATAAAGAGATATTTAATAATCTTAACTAAAAAAAATCGTCTAAATGTCTCAATTAATTATCTCTACACTATTGAAATCAGGATATATTTCGAAAAAGTATAGTTTGTCAAATGCAAGCGTAAAGCGGTAAAGGTTTCTATGTCTCCTTTAGAAAAGGGGTAGTCGAAAACGTGCATGCCACGGATAACAATAAGACTTTTCAATAGTTGTGTAACGCCTGTTTTTTCTGATTAATAAGTATTATTTTAAAGTTAGTTTTCCTACTTATTGTGATGACCTAAAATGTCATCTTTAAATTTAATGATTAATTATGTGATCCAAACACTATTTACTATTACTTGACTTGCGTGCGCAGTCCATAAAATTTTCCGGAAAGTTTTCAGGTGAAAAATGGATTAAAATGTGAATTAGAGCTTTAAAACTCAACTGAGTTGACTTTGGTCAACATTTTGAGAAAACAGACTCGGATCAGTGTTTTGACAATTTTGGTAGGTCTGTATCGTGATTTGGGACTTAGGTGTATGCCCGGAAACAAATTCCGAGGTCCCTAGCCAGAGATATGGAATTTTGATGAAAAATTAAAAGTTTAAGTTCAAATAGTGACCGGATGTCAAATTATGTGCAAACGACCCCGGAATAGAATTTTGATGATTCCAACAGCTCCGTATGGTGATTTTGGACTTAGGAGCGTGATCGGAATCTTATTTGGAAGTCCGTAGTAGAATTAGGCTTGAAATGTCGAAAGTTGAATTTTTGGAAAGTTTGACCGAGGGGTTGACTTTTTGATATCGGGGTCGAAATCCGATTCTGAATTTTTTTATAAATCCATTATGTCATTTATGACTTGTGTGCACAATTTGAGGTCAATCGGATTTGATTTGATATGTTTCGGCGTAAAATATAGAAGTTGGAAGATTTGAAAACTCATAATTCGATTCGATGCGCGATTCATAATTTCGGCGTTGTTTGGCATGGTTTGAAGCCTCAACTAAGTTCATATTGTATTTTGGGACATGTTGGTATATTTGGTTAAGGTACCGAGGGCCTCGGGTGGATTTCGGAAGGTTAACGGAATGAATTTCGGACAAAAAGGAGCTGCTGGAATTTTCTGCTGCAGAAGCTGTTTTTGGACAACAACCGGTGCAATCGCAGAGCTGACTTTGGAAGCTTATATCTCGAAATATATAAGGAATCTGAATATTTTCAAAACATAAAAATTGTAGCCCTTTGATTTTAGTTTCCAGAATGATAAACCATTTATCATTCAGACATTTCTACAAAATGTTATGATCGATTGACTGAAGCTGCTACTGCAGATTTTTGCTACAGCAGTGTGCATCGCCAGAAATATTTGCTGCACAGGGCTGACTTTGGGAGCTTATATCTCGCAATCTATAAGGAGTTGGGCGATGAGCAAAACATAAAAGTTGTAGTACTGTGTATCTAGTTTGCAGAACTTTAAATCGTTTGGCAGTTGGAGTTGAGTACAAGAAGTTATGATTGATACACTACAGGCTGTCGATGAAGAGTTTGATATTTTCAACATAAGCATGTAATGATCCAAAAGTCCATTTTTAGTTCTAGAGATCGAAATTCGATTTCGAGACTTTCGACATTTTGATAATGAATTATAGGAGTGATCTGGAAAGTTTGGTCTAATTTCATCAAGTCGCGATTGAGTTTTAAGCGCGAAATATGAGTTAATTATTTAACGAGCGAAATTGGTATTACATTGAGCAAATGAGCTCTGAATTGAGTTCCGATTGAACGAATGGGTTCATAGTTTTATTTGTGACTCGTAGGAACAAGAATCGTCGAATTCCGAGTTCGTATGATGGAGTTAGAGCCTTTTTAGTGAAATAAAACTGTTGGTGTAAATAGTCCTGGTGTGCACCTTTAGCGACCAGATGTGACACTTTTAGCGACGGGATTGGACTTTTAGCGACCGGAATAGTGTTTTTGGGCAGAAACTTAAGGACCAAAAATGGTCATTTCCTTCATTTCGTTTTGGAGTTTAGGAGCACGGTTCTTGGGCGATTTTGAGGATTTCTTCAAGACTTCAACTTGGGTAAGTGTTCTATATCCAAATGTGATTATATTTCATAAATCCATGGTCATATTCATCATTTATTTCGGATTTAAATGGAAGAAATCAAGATTTTTGCAAAATCTTCCAAAAACGAAAATTTAAGATTTGGAGGTCGAGTTGTTATCGGATTTTGGTAAAATTGGTATGGGTGGACTCGTAATTGAATGGGTTGTCGGATTTTATAAGTTTCGCCGGATTCCGAGATGTGGGCCCCACGGGCAAATTTTGAGCTAATTTCGGATTTTAATGAAAATATAATATTTTCTTATGAAAGTGATTACTATAATTTTTGTTGACTGTATCGAATTAATTATGACTAGATACGAGTCGATCGGAGTCGGAAATTTGAGGAAAAAGCATAATACTTGGTTAAATTGGAGCAAGTCGAGGTAAGTGACTTGTCTAACCTTGTGTGGGGGAAATTTCCCCTAGAATTGGTATTGATGTGATTATTGAAATGTGTTGAAAGTCGTGTGCACGAGGTGACGAGTGTGTACACGGGTTAAATTGCGAAAGATTATATTTTTAGATTTTGTAGATCAGTGTTGCGCATTTATTAAATTATTTTATCTTGTTATATTCTTCATCATTGATGTGAGATATATACTTCAAATTTGTTTGATCTTTTCTTACTAATTGTTTTATCTGTTTAGTTGAAACTTGGTTTCTTTTATTCTGTGCATTATTTGAAGGTTGATTTTCTT
This sequence comes from Nicotiana tomentosiformis, assembly GCF_000390325.3. Classification (NCBI taxonomy): domain Eukaryota; kingdom Viridiplantae; phylum Streptophyta; class Magnoliopsida; order Solanales; family Solanaceae; genus Nicotiana; species Nicotiana tomentosiformis. The sequence goes on along the minus strand of NC_090816.1, from coordinate 121,658,468 downwards.
TAAATTAAATATTATTAATATGAAGTATTTGACATTTTTAAACTTGATATTGAAGCAACGTATTAAAGATTTTGAAATATTATTTTCCTAAATTATTTACTCCTCAATATTTTTATATTTATTTTGACATGAGCCGTGAGCTCTTTATTGTGGCAAACTATTATTGATGATTTATTTTGGCATGAGCCGTGAGCTCTTTATTGTGGCAAACTATTATTGATGATTTATTTTGGCATGAGCCGTGAGCTCTTTATTGTGAAAAAATATTGTTGTTGAATTATTTTGGCAAGTTAAATTATTTGAGCACTTGAGGTGCAAATTGTGATATATTGTGATATTGATACGCATGCGGTGGTATAAGGTCTGGGTGTTGAAACGCATGCGGTGAGATAAGGGTGGCTTGATACGCGTGGCTAGTAGGGGAACTACTAGAAGTCATGCGGTGTGATAAGGGTGGCTAAAACGCGGGATGTTATTTCGGGAAAAATATTTTCTTTAAATAAATTGTGAAGGCTCCTGCGGTGATATAAGGAAATGAGATATTGTGAATTTATTTATGATTTGGGACTACGAGGCGGTACCTCGGGAGTGCCCTTGTTGATATTGATTTATGGCCGTAGCTGCCTTTGATTATTATTGTGATTTTCATAAAGTTGAAGGAAATTCTGTTTTGATTTCCACGAGTTATTATTTGCAATTATTTGGTGTCATTAAATGTGACATACTATTTGATTCATTTTCAATGTCATTTTATTTTACTACATTGATAAACACTTTACCATGCCATTATTATATTCCAGTAGGGCCTCACCTGACCTCGTCACTACTCTACCGAGGTTAGGCTTGGCACTTACTGGGTACCGCTGTGGTGTACTCATACTACGCTTCTGCACATCTTTTTGTGCAGATCCAGGTACATTTTACCAGCCTAGACGTCATTGAGTTACCTGCGCACGGAGACTTCGAGGTATATCTGCCAGCGTCCGCAGACTCCGGAGTCCCCTTCTATCATTTTATGTTGCTTCCTTATATTTTATCTAGACCTTGACATATAGAGACATTAAGAATAAATTCTTAGAAGCTTGTGACTTATTTCTACCGGGTTTTGGGAGTTGAAATTGTTTGAATTGTAGTTTATTTATTTCAAATATTTATTATTTTTCCGCATTGATAGGCTTACCTAGTCTTAGAGATTATGTGCCATCACGACATCCTACGGAGGGAATTTTGGGTCGTGACAAGTTGGTATCAGAGCACTAGGTTCATAGGTGTTATGAGTCACAAGCAGGTTTAGTAGAGTCTTGCGGATCGGTACGGAGACGTCTGTACTTATCTTCGGGAGGCTATGAAACTGTTAGGAAAATATTCACTTCCTTAATTCCTTATCGTGCGGTATTGATTTAGCATGAAACATATATCTCATATTCCTTTGTATCCACTCGTGTATGACATTGCGCACTCAATATCAGTTGTGTGTCGACGGTTCGTGATGCCGCAGATGGACTACGAGGGAGCCAAAGATGCTCAAACATTGCCTTAACGTATGGTTCCGACTGAAGATGTGGGCGTATTGAGAGATCACGTAGTGAATCATGTGCGGGGTGCAACTGACATTGGCGTCTGGTTAATTTATACGAGTTGTGAAGGTTATTATTGTGGCCTATGACTTCACGCTGTCCACTACCAATGGGTGGATTGCAGGGTCATGTATTATATCAGTTTTGGCCTGAAATGTATATATGTGGTACTGAAAGGTTCCCTAAAATTTACACATGTTTAAAACCTGAGATTTTGTAGAGGATAAGGTTGGGACTTGCGGTATGTCCACCTCCTTAATAATCCTATACTTCAATACCATTATAGAAACAACTCTAAATTTGTAAAAGGTCTACTCAGCGTGGACGTCACTGTTGCGAATTTTGGGGTGCTTCGGAGTAAGTACACTTGTTGACGAGAGTCTGGACTATGTGGGTCATGACAAGATTTGTCTGTATGGAGTTTTACTTTTATGATCGTTGTGTATAAATAGGGGTAAGGGTTACCCCAAAGAAGAGTCGAAGAGTATGTTAAGAAATGGGTCAGCATAACAAAAGAAGAGATTTGCCTTGGGAGAGATAATTCACCACCGGTATTCATGGTAAACCTATGAAGAGGGCAGACCAGGAAATGCAACACTGCCCACTTGGATTAGTTCTCAGAAATTCTTTTGAAAGAGTTTGTTTCCCGGACTCTCTGTAATGCATGGCGCATAGGGTTTGAACGGTTGCATCATGTCACCATTGACGATGTCAAACTATGCGATCAAGTTCAATAAGTTAGCCCATCATACTCCTACTTTGCTTCCTACAACCAGAGGGCGAGTCCACAGATTCATTAAAGGACTTAATTATGATCGTAAAATTTTGTACGACTCGGGAGCTACAAACTAATACTTCATTTATGCTAGTTGTACAAACTGCCAAGATATTAGAATGTGTTCGGGGTGGGAAAAAAAAAAAAAAAAAACTAAGGAGACCAAGACGTCTCAAGGTTCTAGGGGATTCAGTGGATTCTACTATGCAAGTATAAATCATTATGGAGGGGGCTCGGGCAGTCGGCCATCCCAGTCTGCACATCGGATTACTCGGGGTGCTCCAGTAAGTTCTTTTAATGCACCACCGACATGAGTTCCTACAATGGTTATTCTAGTTATCTGCACAGACTCAATATGAGCAGCCTAACCCGCAAAAGGGTTGTTATGAATACGGTGATACTAGGCACATCATGAGAAAATTGTCCCAAACTTGGGAGAGACATATTTCATCAAAGCACTCAGGCTACGTGCCCCATTGCAGTTGCTACACCACCCACACGACCAGTTAAGGGTGAAGGACAGACGGGTAAAAGGCGTCCTAGAGGTGGAGACCCAGCCGTTGATATATTTATTTTACGGTATGGAAGAGGTCGCTACATTAGATGATGTCGTTACAGGTACGACTTTGATATAATATAAAGGAATGATTTCCTAAAGTTGATTCGGTTCTCAATATCGAAATGAGTCTTCCTATTGTGCTCCACTTATGAGTGAGCTTCATAATTCTATAATTTACTTATGTGTTTACCCCTGTTGGGATATTTTATGGAGATAACTACGCCTATCATTTCGTGTTGGTCACTAATAAGAGCTGCGAGGCTAAATGTGGCTTTTTGTTAATCATTTCAGTAAATTTTGATATAAATTCTGAATAATTAATTGCAAATTATGAATTATATGCCCTACCGGTGTGGCGTTCATTATGTGTTGTGATTTGGTGTAACCGAAATTATTTAAAAAGGAGAAAATAGAAATTTGCAATTGGCACGATGTGCATATTACTTGTGATTCAGAACTGAGGACGAGATCCTCACATTTTTATATAAATTAATATGTTTAAACCGGGCTACGAGCTGCGGTGGAAGTTATAAAAGGACGAGATCCTTGTGAGGAAAATTCTTGTGTTTAAGTTCTCCCTTGTGAAATTAAATTTGTACTATAGTACTAATAGGGAGTCATGCTTATTAGGCTTATTTGAAAATTCTTATATGAAATTCTCTGTGCATAGTTGTCAAATTCGTGTGGTAATTATTAATTTTTAACCTACGAGGTAGGTGCCCGCCTAGGTGGCGTTAAATGTGACTCGTTAATTTGGGTAAATAAGTTTGAGGTCTTCATGCCTCGTGTCTCGTTATCAGTATTGTGAAAGTTTGAAATGAGATTTTCGTTAACATGAAGTTAATTGATGATTCGGTAATTGATTATGAACAACTATTAAGACCAGATTGACCTAGAAGGGTGCTCCATTCATATGGACCGAGGAGTGTGAGGAAAGCTTCCAAAAGCTCAAGACAGCTTTGACTACAACCCCAGTATTGGTATTACCTATAGGAACAGGATCTTATACTGTGTATTGTGACGCGTCACGTATTGGTCTCGGCGCAGTGTTGATGCGAGACGGTAAGGTGATTGCTTACGCGTCCAGATAGTTAAAGGTGCATGAAAAGAATTATCATGTACATGACCTGGAGTTAGCAGCCATTGTTAATGCCTTAAAAATTTGGCGGCATTATTTGTACGGTGTCCATTGTGAAATCTACACTGATCACCGGAGTCTACAGCATCTGTTTAAACAGAAGGATCTTAATTTGCGGCAGCGGAGATGGTTAGAGTTGCTTAAGGATTATGATATCACCATTCTCTATCATCCGGGGAAGGCCAATGTGGTGGCCGATGCCTTGAGTCGTAAGGCGGAGAGTTTGGGTAGCTTAACATATTTACCGGTAGCAGAGAGGCCTTTAGCCATGGATGTTCAGGCCTTGGCCAACCAGTTTGTTAGATTGGATGTTTTCGAGCCGAGTCAGATTTTGGCTTGCGTGGTTTTCCAGTCTTCACTTTATGATTGTATCAGGGAACGTTAGTATGATGACCCCCATCTACTTGTCCTTAAGGACACAGTTTAGCACGACGATACCAAGGAAGTCACTATTGAAGATGAAGATGTATTACGGATGTAGGGTAGGCTATGTGTGCCAAATATAAATGGTTTTCGTGAATTGATTCTCTATGAGGCTCACAGTTTGCGATACTCCATACATTCGGGTGTTGCGAAGATGTAGCAAGACTTGAGACAACACTATTGGTGGAGGCGTATGAAGAAAGACATAATGAAATATGTAGCTCGGTGTCTAAATTGTCAACAAGTGAAATATGAGCATCAACGACCTAGTGGATTGCTTCAGAAATTAGTGATTCCAAAATGGAAATGAGAGAGGATCACTATGGATTTTGTTGTTGGGCTCCCACGGACTCAGCGGAAGTTGGACGCAGTTTGGGTGATTGTGGATAGGCTGACCAAATCAGCTCATTTCATTCCTGTGATTACTACTTACTCTTCAGAGCAGCTGGCTCAGGTATATATTCGTGAGATTGTCAGACTTCACGGTGTACCAGTATCTATCATCTCTGACCGGGGTACACAGTTTATCTAACGGTTTTGGAGGGCAGTACATCGTGAGTTGGGTACCCGGGTAGAGTTGAATACAACATTTCACCCTCAGATGGACGGGCAGTCCGAACGCACTATTCAGATACTGGAGGATATGCTTCGTGCGTGTGTGATATATTTTGGAGTTGCTTGGGATCAGTTCTTACCACTTGCGTATCTTGCTTACAACAACAGTTGTCAGTCAAGTATTCAGATGGCTCTGTATGAGGCCTTGTATGGTAGGTGGTGCCAGTCCCTAATGGGTTGGTTCGAACAGGGCGAGGCTAGGCTATTGGGTACAGACTTGATTCAAGATTGACTTCGTACATCCCAATCTAGATAGAAGAGTTATGCGAATCGAAAGGTTCGTGATGTTGCATTCATGGTTGATAAGCGGGTATTGCTCCGGGTTTCGCCTATGAAGGGTGTGATGAGGCTCGGGAAGAAGGGCAATTTGAGCCCTAGGTATATTGGGCCTTTAGAGATTCTTGAAAGAGTTGGAGAGGTGGCTTACAGACTTGCGCTACCACCTAGTCTCTCTGTAGTTCATCCGGTATTCCATGTTTCTTTGCTTCGAAAATATCATGGGGATTTGTCTCATGTGTTAGACTTCAGTTCGGTTCCGTTGGACAAGGATCTATCTAATATTGAGGAACCAGTGGCTATTTTAGATAGGCAGGTTCGAAAGCTGAGGTCAAAGAACATTACTTCCGTGAAGGTTCAGTGGAGGGGTCATCCGGTCTAGGAGGCGACTTGGGAGACCGAGCATGATATACGTTGCCGTTATCCACACTTATTCACAAGCTCAGTTACTTTTTATAACTCCGTTCGAGGACGAATGTTTGTTTTAGAGGTGGAGAATGTGATGACCCAAAATATCATCTTTAAATTTAATGATTAATTATGTGATCCAAACACTATTTACTATTACTCGACTTGCGTGCGCAGTCCATAAAATTTTCCGGAAAGTTTTCAGGTGAAAAATAGATTAAAATGTGAATTAGAGCTTTAAAACTCAACTGAGTTGACTTTGGTCAACATTTTGAGAAAACAGACTCGGATCAGTGTTTTGACAATTTTGGTAGGTCTGTATCGTGATTTGGGACTTGGGTGTATGCCCGGAAACAAATTCCGAGGTCCCTAGCCAAAGATATGGAATTTTGATGAAAAATTAAAAGTTTAAGTTCAAATAGTGACCGGATGTCAAATTATGTGCAAACGACCCCGGAATAGAATTTTGATGATTCCAACAGCTCCGTATGGTGATTTTGGACTTAGGAGCGTGATCGGAATCTTATTTGGAAGTCCGTAGTAGAATTAGGCTTGAAATGCCGAAAGTTGAACTTTTGGAAAGTTTGACCGAGGGGTTGACTTTTTGATATCCGGGTCGAAATCCGATTCTGAATTTTTTTATAAATCCATTATGTCATTTATGACTTGTGTGCAAAATTTGAGGTCAATCGGAATTGATTTGATATGTTTCGGCGTAAAATATAGAAGTTGGAAGATTTGAAAACTCATAATTCGATTCGATGCGCGATTCGTAATTTCGGCGTTGTTTGTCATGGTTTGAAGCCTCAACTAAGTTCATATTGTATTTTGGGACATGTTGGTATATTTGGTTAAGGTACCAAGGGCCTCGGGTGGATTTCGGAAGGTTAACGGAATGAATTTCGGATAAAAAGAAGCTGCTGGAATTTTCTGCTGCAGAAGCTGTTTTTGGACAGCAACCGGTGCAATCGCTGAGCTGACTTTGGAAGCTTATATCTCGAAATATATAAGGAATCTGAATATTTTCAAAACATGAAAGTTGTAGCCCTTTGATTCTAGTTTCCAGAATGATAAACCATTTATCATTCAGACATTTCTACAAAATGTTATGATCGATTGACTGAAGCTGCTACTGCAGATTTTTGCTACAGCAGTGTGCATCGCCAGAAATATTTGCTGCACATGGCTGACTTTGGGAGCTTATATCTCGCAATCTATAAGGAGTTGGGCGATGAGAAAAACATAAAAGTTGTAGTACTGTGTATCTAGTTTGCAGAACTTTAAATCGTTTGGCAGTTGGAGTTGAGTACAAGAAGTTATGATTGATACACTACAGGTTGTCGATGAAGAGTTTGATGTTTTCAACATAAGCATGTAATGATCCAAAAGTCCATTTTTAGTTCTAGAGATCGAAATTCGATTTCGAGACTTTCGACATTTTGATAATGAATTATAGGAGTGATCTGGAAAGTTTGGTCTAATTTCATCAAGTCGCGATTGAGTTTTAAGCGCGAAATATGAGTTAATTGTTTAACGAGCAAAATTGGTATCACATTGAGCAAATGAGCTCTGAATTGAGTTCCGATTGAACAAATGGGTTCGTAGTTTTATTTGTGACTCGTAGGAACAAGAATCGTCGAATTCCGAGTTCGTATGATGGAGTTAGAGCCTTTTTAGTGAAATAAAACTGTTGGTGTAAATAGTCCTGGTGTGCACCTTTAGCGACTAGATGTGACACTTTTAGCGACGGGATTGGACTTTTAGCGACCGGAATAGTGTTTTTGGGCAGAAACTTAAGGACTAAAAATGGTCATTTCCTTCATTTCGTTTTGGAGTTTAGGAGCACGGTTCTTGGGCGATTTTGAGGATTTCTTCAAGACTTCAACTTGGGTAAGTGTTCTATATCCAAATGTGATTATATTTCATAAATCCATGGTCATATTCATCATTTATTTCGGATTTAAATGGAAGAAATCAAGATTTTTGCAAAATCTTCCAAAAACGAAAATTTAAGATTTGGAGGTCGAGTTGTTATTGGATTTTGGTAAAATTGGTATGGGTGGACTCGTAATTGAATGGGTTGTCGGATTTTATAAGTTTCGCCGGATTTCGAGATGTGCGCCCCACGGGCAAATTTTGAGCTAATTTCGGATTTTAATGAAAATATAATATTTTCTTATGAAAGTGATTACTATAATTTTTGTTGACTGTATCGAATTAATTATGACTAGATACGAGTCGATCGAAGTCGGAAATTTGAGGAAAAAGCATAATACTTGGTTAAATTGGAGCAAGTCGAGGTAAGTGACTTGTCTAACCTTGTGTGGGGGAAATTTCCCCTAGAATTGGTATTGATGTGATTATTGAAATGTGTTGAAAGTCGTGTGCACGAGGTGACGAGTGTGTACACGGGTTAAATTGCGAAAGATTATATTTTTAGATTGTGTAGATCACTATTGCGCATTTATTAAATTATTTTATCTTGTTATATTCTTCATCATTGATGTGAGATATATACTTCAAATTTGTTTGATCTTTTCTTACTAATTGTTTTATCTGTTTAGTTGAAACTTGGTTTCTTTTATTCTGTGCATTATTTAAAGGTTGATTTTCTTTAAATTAAATATTATTAATATGAAGTATTTGACATTTTTAAACTTGATATTGAAGCAACGTAGTAAAGATTTGAAATATTATTTTCCTAAATTATTTACTCTTGAATATTTTTATATTTATTTTGACATGAGCCGTGAGCTATTTATTGTGGCAAACTATTATTGATGATTTATTTTGGCATGAGCCGTGAGCTCTTTATTGTGGTAAACTATTATTGATGATTTATTTTGGCATGAGCCGTGAGCTCTTTATTGTGAAAAAATATTGTTGTTGAATTATTTTGGCATGATTGAGGTGCAAATTATGATATATTATGATATTGATACGCATGCGGTGGTATAAGGTCTGGGTGTTGAAACGCATGCGGTGAGATAAGGGTGGCTAGTAGGGGAACTACTAGAAGTCATGCGGTGTGATAAGGGTAGCTAAAACGCGGGATGTTATTTCGGGAAAAATATTTTCTTTAAATAAATTGTGAAGGCTCCTGCGGTGATATAAGGAAATGAGATATTGTGAATTTATTTATGATTTGGGACTACGAGGCGATACCTCGGGAGTGCCCTTGTTGATATTGATTTATGGCCGTAGCTGCCTTTGATTATTATTGTGATTTTCATAAAGTTGAAGGAAATTCTGTTTTGATTTCCACGAGTTATTATTTGCAATTATTTGGTGTCATTAAATGTGACATACTATTTGATTCATTTTCAATGTCATTTTATTTTACTACATTGATAAACACTTTACCATGCCATTATTATATTCCAGTAGGGCCTCACCTGACCTCGTCACTACTCTACCGAGGTTAGGCTCTGCACTTACTGGGTACCGCTGTGGTGTACTCATACTACGCTTCTGCACATCTTTTTGTGCAGATCCAGGTACATTTTACCAGCCTAGACGTCATTGAGTTACCTGCGCACGGAGACTTCGAGGTATATCTGCCAGCGTCCGCAGACTCCGGAGTCCCCTTCTATCATTTTATGTTGCTTCCTTATATTTTATCTAGACCTTGACATATAGAGACATTAAGAATAAATTCTTAGAAGCTTGTGACTTATTTCTACCGGGTTTTGGGAGTTGAAATTGTTTGAATTGTAGTTTATTTATTTCAAATATTTATTATTATTCCGCATTGATAGGCTTACCTATTCTTAGAGATTATGTGCCATCACGACATCCTACGGAGGGAATTTTGGGTTGTGACACTTATATTGTTTGTTCGTTTATTCATTTAATATATTTATGACTAAGTTAAGATTTGATTTGATTTAGCAATGATGGTTAGCACATCATTGGAGATTTTCAGATGTAATATGATAGTACACTCGTCCCGGATAAAGAATTGAAATAATCGTCTGTGTGCTTGATCAGATAATTAAAAAAAACGGAAAATGTCCAAATATATTCTTATACTTTCGAAAATGGTCTAAGAATATCCCTCGTTATATTATTGGGTTATCTATACCTTTGCAGTCATATTTTGGGTTTAAATATACCGCTCATTTAAACGGAGGGACATGTGTCATCGTCCTGTTGGCCAATTCGAAATATCACCTAATTAATTAAAAATACTCATTACCCATACCTGAAAAACAATTTTTTTTTTGTAAAAATTGGAAAAAACTGAATTTATTTTTTACTAAAAACTGAAAAAAACGAAAATATTTTTTTCCCCAGTTTTTACCAAAAAAAAATGCTTTAAAAAAATTAAAAAATATTTTCTAAAACAATGTTTTTGTAACAACTGAAAACAAAAACAGAAAAATAATTTTCTAAAGCAATTAAAAACAGGAAAAAACTGAATTTAATTTACTAAAAACTGAAAAAATCGAAAATAATATTTTCCAGTTTTTAGAAAAATATTTCTTTAAGAAAAATTGAAAAATAATTTCTAAAGCAATTGTTTTTTGTAAAAACTAAAAAACAAAAACTGAAAAGCAATTTTCTAAAGCAATATTTTTGTAAAAACTGAAAAAACATATATAGAATTGGCCAGTAGGACAATGTCACGTATCCCTCCGTTTAAATGAGGGATATATTTGAACCCAAAGTATGACTGCAGGGGTATAGATAACCCAATAGTATAACGAGGGATATTCTTAGACCATTTTCGAAAGTATAGGGGTATATTTGGACTTTCGCCGTTAAAAAAAAAAGAGCTCCACCTTGAGATTAGTTAAATTTTTAATAATGTATATCAATGTCAATTAATCTGCAACTGGATAGCGTGAACCGTAAATGGAGTATAGTTTACCAGAAGATTAATACTTGGTAGTTTCATTTGAAGTATTCGAAAAAATAATCATATTATTAAGCGCAGATTTATTATGGTTAGATTTAGACCACGTGTAATAAATTAATAAAAATAAATTCAACTTTGGCACATACGATTATCTAATCTTACTTAGTTCAGTATTAATTTATATTTAACTCGGGTGGTTTTTTACGTACCTTGATGCCATATATACATTGCAGATTTTGCTGCATCTGGTTGCATCTACACTTTATGTTAAAATTAAATTTCTACCAATCTTGTTTTTGAAAGTGATGTTCCTGAACTTTGTTCAATGTAACTCATTTACTTTTTTTCTAAATTTAAGAAGAAAAATATGTAACTCTCAGAATATTGCTATCGCTCTAGACTTGAACGGGGAACATGAAAAAAGAAGACTTAAGCTCAAACGCATGAAATGACTAGATAAATGCAGTAGATCAAGATACAGACTATCTATAATATTCCTATTCAAAATGAGTAATCAACAAAATAACATAAAAGGGTGGGAAAAATAAATAAATAACCAAAATAGCATAAAAGACATTACAATCCCAAATTGGTAAAATATGACCTATATACTAGTATATACGTACTTTATTGTTATATACAACAAGGAAATAGTCATACCAACATGAGTCTCTCTTTTTAATATTTCTCTATGTATACGGTCAAAACTCGTTAGTCTTTCGTACGAACTGGTCAAGGTGGTAACACATTGGATCGAAGAGCGTCTTCATAATATCAGGTTGAGGTCCGAAATCAGATCATCGAGCCTCGAGTTCTAGAGGCCGATCAATGTCGAGCTCGATATCATTATCGAGCTCGAATCCAAATCGAACTATGGTGCGAAGCAAAATCATCGAGCTTATGAGTCAGAGACCGACCAATACCGACCCCGAATCAATACCGAGCTCCGAGTCAGAATCGAGCTCGAGTCAAGATCGAGAGCTAGAGTCAATATCGAGCTCATAGACAAGAGTCGTTGCAACCGCACTAGGGGAGAGAATCCTAGCGGGAATTAGGAAAAAACTGATTTATCATGAGTTTTTTCACTATGTATTTTTAATTATATCTAAAGTAGGATCCCTCCACTATAAGAGGGTTGATTATTGTTTCGGGAAGGGGCATCAAGACATTCATACATACATTGTAACAACAATACTATTGACATTCTCATATTAAAAGATTGATCTTGTGAGCTTCATTACTTCATCTTGTTTACTCATAAATTATCCTCATTTCAACTGTGTTTATCTTTCATTCTTTACAGTCAATGTTTGATATTCCTATTTCTCTTTACGATTTGTGTCAAGTTACACCACATACTCTTAGAACTACATACAAATTCAACTCTATCCGTTTTTTCGGGTAAATAGTTTGGTGCCCACCGTGAGGCTAAGGATAACAATGATTATTTGACATGAATCTCTAAAAAACACACAGTTCCACACTTATTTTTGAAGCATATCTGATTTCAGACTAGCAACAACGAACTCCCGATTAATGGCCTTGCCTATCGACAACGAAGTTGGCCTTTAAGATGAGAATAATAACTTGGCGCCAGGTGGCGAAAGGCCGCTTGTCAACGCCGTTGGAGCTCGAGTCAAAGTACCATTGGACATTAACTCACATGTGGCCATTGAGGCAGACCAACGTTCTGAACCTGAAAATAACATTTATGGTGGTACTCGATCTGCAGCTCGAGATACCCATAACGTTGAAGAAAACAGAGTCAGCTTGCGTATGATTTTCGAAATATTGCAAGCTCAACAAGTAGCAATAGCTCAGTTGCAGAGTCAAACCCAGATACCGAGCAGGCCGGAGCCCAATCCATCCCGAGAAATTACCCACAGAACGGAACCAGATATAATGAGGTCAAATGAGCAAGAGTCGGGGACTAATTCGGAAATTGTTAAGATGTTCGAAGAACTAACCAAACGAATAGAATCAGGAGAAAGGAGGATCGAGGCAAACAACAAAAAAGTGGAAACGTATAACTCCAGAGTTGATCAGATCCCGGGGGCACCACCGATATTGAAGGGCTTAGATTCTAAGAAGTTCGTACAAAAGCATTAAATGGACCAATGGGAGTAAGATTTTGAGGTATAAGTTTTTAAGGACTTACAATGGGATGATCATTGATCTTTTTGTTGAGAGAGTGGTCACAGCGGATGGGATGAGGGATCAAAGGGGCTCCAACAACGCCAAGCAAGAGCTGAATTTCAGCATTACGGCCGCCGAAAATGGAATAAGCAGACTTGTCATGAGTGTGAGACTTAACCCAAGATTTCATGTTATGCCATGACCTGTTCTTATGGGAAGCAAACATTTCTTCAGGGATGGGGACTTCGAGCACAGTTTCTAGTCCATCTTCTCTATCCAAGTTGGGGCACAGAGTCCTCATTTTGACAGGTTCTTGTGATTTGAAAGAAGAACACTTATTGTGGAAGAGAAAGTTGGGGGGTTTAGCAATGAAAGAAGAATAGAGCAGTGGAGTGGTAAAGAAAGAGGAGGAAGAGACTTGGATTGAAAGGGAGACTTTATTTGAAGCTAAAATTGAATAAAACAGAGGACCAACCGACCGTGGGCCGCCACTCCCTAACGTGCTCTTCTTTGTCTAAATGTCGTGATAGCACGCACTTCTCTGTCTCTCTGTTCCTTTTCCTACTGTTAGTTGAAATATTCCTATTTGGATACGCAAGAGAAAAAAAGATAAGGCAAAAAGGTAAAAGTGTCCATATGTATATCCTGTGTGATGTAACAGATGGTTTACTTAATTAGATCACTCAAAGGTCCTTTTATGGTTTTCCCTTTTTTTCCATCATATGAAACACTGGGAAAATCGTGGTACCTAGTCACTGTTTAGCAGTAATTGTTCAGTAACGATAATTGCAATTTTTCTCAGAAGTTTATTTCAAAATACGGAGTACTTGAATTTGGATCATTTTGGATTCCGTGAGAAAAACTTGAAAGTCTCTATTCCCTGCTTCTGCCGTTCTAGTTGTTGAAGAGACGGAAATAATATTTGCATATAAATCCTACAGCCATATGATTTGCATGAATAACGAGAGTCGCAGAACGTGGTCTTTCATTTTAATTTTTTTTTCCACAGTAGCAGAAGCAGAATAATCGATGTTACTGTATACGGTCAAAATTGAGTTTGTCATTCGTATGACTAATCAAGATTGGGATTTCAGAACCTGGTGGAGGGTCGAAGGTACAACCCTCATATTGTGGATCCATGGCCTTCCAAAAAGCGCGTTGTATCTCATGTCGCCTTCGATTACGTGAAACTTCGTCCCTTGGATGGTCCCAGCCACGTTTATCGGCACAATTATCTCGCCTTTGGTAGTTTCACGTGCCATTATTAATCCGTTAAGAACCAGGGTTACAGGTATGACCTGATCTTGTAGACCGAGTTGTTCTATGACCTTTGATCTAATAATGTTGGCCGATCTACCTGGATCAAATAACACACGCTTAACTTTAGTTTTATTCATAAGTACGGATATTACCAGTGCGTCATTGTGGGGTTGCATGACCCCTTCTGCATCTTCGTCATTAAAGGACAAGGTCCCTATGGGTGCGTAACCCTGAGTTTGAGGTCGCTTCTCTATAAAAACCAACGTCTTAGTGCGTTTAAGCACCGACCCTTGAGGGGTATCAACGCCACCGACGATCATGTGGATGGTGTGTTGGGGCTCCTCTTACTCATTTTGCCTGCCGAACTCCCTATTTTTTAAATGGTTTTTGGCCTTGTCGCTTAAAAATTCCTGAAGGTGCCCTTTATTGAATAATTGGGCTACCTCCTCTCTTAGTTGCCTGCAATCTTCCGTTTTATGGCCATGGGTGCCATGATATTTGAACATTTGATTGGGATTCCTTTGGGAAGGATCAGTCTACATAGGTCGAGGCCATTTAGTATCTTTGATGTGTCTGATAGCTGACACGATGGTGGATGCATTGATGTTGAAGTTATACTCCGATAATTGTGGTGCTTCCTTAGGTCCGGTATGCCTGTCGAACCCATTTTTGTTCATCAGCCCCCGAGACCTTTGACCTCGATCACTTCTTTTATTGCCTTGTATGGGGTTACATCTCGATTTGTTCCCCCCTATGATCTCCACTATATGGCCGGTATCGGTCCCTGATCGACCCTTGTTCTCGATTGATGTCCCTTTTAACAGATGGCCTAGAACCCAACTGATCGTCTTCGACTCTTATTTATGATTGATACCGATTGTGCACGTCTGCCCAAGTAATAGCTGGGTACTCGATCAGATTATGTTTCGACCACCTGGAGGCCATCGAACTTCGTTATTTCAGACCTTGAGTGAAATCTTGAACAGCCCAATCGTCTGTGACTGGCGGTAGATCCATTTGTTCCATTTGGAAACAAGATACGAACTCCCTCAGCATCTCATTATCTTTTTTTCTTACCTTGAACAGGTCCGACTTCCTGGTCTCGGCCTTTATGGTTCCAGTGTGTGCTTTTACGAAAGAATCCGCAAGCATAGCAAAAGAATCGATGGAGTTAGATGGTAAATTATGATACCATATCATTGCTCCCTGTGAGCACCTAATTTTTGACCGTACTTGAATATTTTTCGCTTCCCAGGTGTGTCCCCACTCAACTTTTCTTTGTCCCCCAAGCTTGTCCCATATACTTGTCCCCCATGCTTTGTCTCCCCCACACTTTGCTCCCAACTCCACTCTCCATTGTTCCCCACTCCTTGTCCCCCATGCTTATCCCCCCCCACACTTTGCTCCCTACTCTCTCCATTGTTCCACATTCCTTGTCCCTCATGCTTGTCTCCTATCACAAACCTCATACCCCATTTTCAGCTATAAAACACACACATAACACACAAAAAAGAGGAGGAACCAGAAAAGAAAACGAACTGCAAATCCAGCCCCACAACATCGGAGGGAGTCAGAACAGTGTACGAGGAATAACTAGCCGCAAAAGAAATGTTTGTCATCGAAGAAGCAATTCTGATATCCTTGCTTTCATCAACAAAAGAGTCAGATCCGCCTGAACTTGATGCCAAATAGCAATCACAGATGTCATCTTCGACCCAACTAGAAAATCAGAAGGCTGACGAAGATGATGAGCAAGGGATCCCTCGATCCTTCGTGACCCCCGATGATTCCGAAGCTACCTAATCAATGGTCGAAGAACTGGAGCAAGTCATACTAATCGAATATATGCCCGAACGAAAGGTATACCTGGGAATGAGATTAACTCCCGAACTCAGGAAAAAGCTTATTTGATTTTTTACTAATAACATAGATTGTTTTGCTTGGTCCCATTTAGACATGATAAGGATCCCGCCTGGAATAACGGCGCATCGATTAAGCCTGGACCCTAGGTTCAAACTGGTAAAGCAAAAGAGAAGACCCCAGTCCGAGGTAAAACACGCATTCATAAAGGCTGAGGTAGCTAAACTTCTCAAAATAGGGTCCATTCTGGGAGGTAAAATATCCCGAATGGTTAGCCAATATAGTTGTAGTCCCTAATAAAGGGAACAAACATAGAATGTATGTAGATTATAAGGATTTAAACAAGGCGTGCCCTAAAGATTCTTTTCCACTGCCTAACATTGATTGCATGATCGATGCCACGGCTGGCCACGAGATTCTTACCTTTCTCGATGCCTATTCCGGGTACAATCAAATCTAAATGAACCCGGAAGACCGAGAAAAGACTTTATTTATCACCAAGTATGAAACATATTGTTATAATGTAATACCCTTTGGGCTAAAAAATGTAGGAGATACTTACCAACGCCTAGTAAATAAAATGTTCGAAGAACAAATAGGTAAATCAATGGAAGTTTATATTGATGACATGCTAGTTAAGTCCCTGCCCGCAGAGAACCATTTGGATCATTTGAAGGAAACGTTCGAGATTTTAAGAAAATACAACATGAAGCTCAACCTCGAGAAATGTGCTTTTGGGGTCGATTCGGGCAAGTTCCTTGGCTTCATGGTATCGAATCAGGGGATAGAGATCAACCCTGATAAAATTAACGCCATCGAAGATATCACCATCATAGATAGTGTAAAAGCCTTGCGGAAGCTAACCGGACGGATAGACGCCTTAGGCCGATTCATCTCGAGGTCATTAGATCGAAGCCATAGATTTTTCTCTCTACTCAAAAAGAAGAAGGACTTCGCGTGGACCCCAGAGTGCCAACATGCATTAGATAAATTGAAGCGATGCCTATCGAGCCCACCACTGCTTCACACTCCGCAGGTAGACGAGAAACTTCACTTGTACTTGGTAGTATTAGAAATCGCGGTAAGTGGTGTTCTAGTTTGAGAAGAGCAAGGTACGCAATTTCCCATTTATTATGTAAGTCGAACCATGGGAGAAGCAGAAACTAGATATCCACACTTAGAGAAATTGACACTTGCACTGATAAGCGCCTCTAGAAATTTAAGACCATACTTTCAATGTCACCCCATATGCGTATTAACCATTTACCCACTTCGTAATGTTTTGCACAAGCCCGAACTATCGGGCTGATTAGCCAAATGGGCCATCAAACTCAGTGGGTACGATATCGAATATCAACCCCATATGACCATCAACTCTCAAATTTTAGCAGACTTCATGGCCGATTTCACGCCAACCCTCATACCCGAAGTTTAAAAGGAACTCTTGTTAAAATCGGGTACATCGTCGGGGGTATGGACCCTATTCACAGACGGTGCTTCGAATGTGAAGGGGTCCGAACTAGGCATCGTTTTGAAACCGCCCACGGGTAGCACTATTAGACAATCTATCAAAACTTCTAGGTTGACTAACAATGAGGCCGATGACGAGGCCATATTTGCAGGTCTCGATCTAGCTAAAACCTTGGGAGCATAAGTCATTGAAGATAAGTGTGACTCTTTACTGGTGGTCAACCAAGTAAACAAAACCTTTAAATTTCGAGAGGATAGAATGCAAAGGTATTTGGAGAAACTGCATGTAACTTTGCACCGTTTCAAGGAATAGACTTTACAACATGTACCTCGAGAACAAAATAGTGAAGCCGATGCACTTGCAAATTTGGGGTCATCGGTCAAGGAAAAGATCAGTACGGGGGCTGTTGTTCAACTCTCGAGATTCGTAATCGAGGAAGGTCATGCCGAGATAAACACACAAGTTTAATCTAGGATTGGAGGAATAAGTACATTGAATACTTAAAGAACGGAAAGCTCACATCGGACCCAAAGGAGTCGAGGGCCCTACGAACCAAAGCTGCTCAATTCACACTGGTTGAAGATGGAACATTATACAGAAGGACATTCGATGGACCATTGGCAGTATGTTTAGGACCAGGGGACACCGATTATGTTTTACGAGAGGTCCATGAGAGCACTTGTGGGAACCACTCCGGCGCCGAATCACTGATTCACAAAATCATTAGAGCCGGATACTACTAGGATAGCATGGAAAAAGACACTAAGGAATTTGTTCGAAAATGCGATAAATGGAAAAGATTTGCAATGATGATACATCAGCCCGGGGAACAACTTTATTCAGTCCTATCCCCAGGACCATTCATTAAATTTGGGATAGATATCGTCGGTCGTCTGCCATCGGCCCGAGGTAAAGCTAAGTTCATTTTATTTATGATTGACTATTTTTCTAAATGGGTCCAAGCACAGGCGTTTGAGAAAGTGAGAGAGAAAGAGGTTATAGACTTCATCTGGGATCACATCGTATGTCGATTTGGGATACCCGCCGAAATAGTGTGTGATAACGAAAAATAATTTGTCGGCAGCAAAGTGACAAAATTCCTCGAAGACCACAAAATAAAAAGGATATTATCAAAACTGTATCACCCTAGTAGAAACGGACAAGCCGAATCGACGAACAAAACTATCATTCAAAACCTAAAGAAAAGGTTGAACGACGCTAAGGGGAAATGGAGAGAAATTCTACCCCAAGTCCTTTGGGCATATCGAACAACATCAAAGTCCAGTACGGGGGCAACCCCGTTCTTCTTAGTCTATGGCTCCGAAGCTTTGATTCCAGTCGAAGTTGGGGAACCCAATGCCAGGTTTCGACATACAACAGAAGAATCAAATCACGAGGCAATGAATACTAGCCTCGAATTATTAGATGAAAAATGAGAAACCGCTCTCGTCCGATTGGCCGCCCAAAAACAACAGATCGAAAGATACTATAATTGAAGAACCAATCTTCGCCATTTTAAAATCGGGGACTTAGTGCTAAGGAAAGTCACCCTCAACACCCGAAATCCAAATGAAGGAAAAACTGCGTCAGAACTGGGAAGGACCGTATCAGGTACTCGAAATCGTCGGTAAAGGATCCTACAAGCTCTGTATTATAGACGACGAACAACTACCAAGAAATTGGAACGTGTCACACCTAAAACGATATTACTGCTAAGGTACGTCTCTCCCATGTTCATTTATATTTTGAAACTAACCTCTGCAGGAGTTCGATCGTCAACAAGGATGGATTATTTAACATAAAGCCTTAGGCTTGAAAGCACGCATTGCACTCTTTTTTGCTTAGACCGATTTTATCCCAAATGATTTTTTCGGCAAGGTTTTTAATGAGCCAACCATTGGTCGTGCTAACTTAGAACAATTCAATAGTATCCGGGGTCTCTGTACAATCAACCTCGAATACTGGGGGGCATTACCCTCGAATATATCAAGCAAGTTCAATTGATTATCAATCTCGATGCAAGGAAGTTACATCATAACAACAGGGTTTCGATAGGAAAAATTGTAAGAGCCAAATGGTCAAAACAAACCATGCTCATGTAGTCTGCTTGATCCCTGGTACAAAACATGAACATATGTATAATGATATAAAGAGAAATTTCTTCTTTGCCGATATATCACGTCTCAAAATCCATCCTCTATTTTACTAAGCCTACGGGCTACATTACTTCGAGTTCGAACAATCACTCACTCGACTACTAAGCCTACGTGCTACCTTACTTCGAGTTCGAGTAATCACTCACTCGACCATAAAGGCTATGAGCGACCTTACTTCGAGTTTGAGCAAATCACTCACTCGATTATTAAGCCTAAGAGCTACCTTATTTCGAGTTCGAGCAAATCACTCGACTATTAAACCTAAGGTCTATCTTATTTCGAGTTCGAGCAATCATTCACTCGACCATAAAGCCTACGGGCTACCTTACTTCGAGTTAGAGCAAATCACTCACTAGACTACTAAGCCTACGGGTTACCTTACTTCGAGTTCAAGCAATCACTCACTCGACCATAAAGCTTACGGGCTACCTTACTTCGAGTTCGAGCAAATCACTCACTCTACTATTAAGCCTAAGGGCTACCTTATTTCGAGTTTGAGCAAATCACTCAACTATTAAGCCTAAGGGCTATCGTATTTCGAGTTCGAGCAATCACTCACTCGACCATAAAGCCTACGGGCTACCTTACTTCGAGTTCGAGCAAATCACTCACTTGACTACTAAGCCTACAGGCTACCTTACTTCGAGTTCGAGAAATCACTCACTCGACCATAAAGCCTACGGGCTACCTTACTTCGAGTGCGAGCAATCACTCACTCGACTACTAAGCCTATGGGCTACCTTACTTCGAGTTCGAGCAAATCACTCACTCGACTATTAAGCCTAAGTGCTATCCTACTTCGAGTTCGAGCAATCACTCACTCAACTATTAAACCTAAGGGCTATCTTACTTCGAGTTCGAGCAATCACTCACTCGACTATTAAACCTGAGGGATATCTTACTTCGAGTTCGAGCAAACACTCGCTCAGTTATAAAGACTACAAAAGTCTGAATTCGATCAAAATTGCCTAAAGCCTCAAACTTATGAACATTTTTCATAAGCCATGAATGAAACAAAATCTTCACAAGGCAGAAAATAGAATAAATAAAGGAAAAGACCTTTATATATATGATAATATTTGCAAACGTCCGATCAGGACCCTACACAAAAGATGAAAATAAGAAAAACCCTAATTATCTACGGGGGCAGTCTCCTCTCCATCGGGCTCCTCCCCACTCTCATACCCGCTCTTGCTCCCGTCATCATCATCGGAGGCCAAGGCTCCAGCATCGGCTTCAAGCTCTTTGGCCTTTGTTATCTCTTCGGTAAGATTGAAGCCTCGAACATGGATCTCCTCGAGGGTTTCCCTCCAAGATTGGTATTTGGCAAGTTCAGCAATCCAATGTGCTCGAGTTCAAGCGGTCTCGGCTGCCTCTCTCGCATGTACCTGAGCGGCTTCAGCATCGGCCCGAGAAATGGCCATAAATGCATCTGCATCGGCCTTTGTTTTATCCTTGGCAAGTTCAGAAGCCAACCGAGCCTTGAGCTCCTCTATTTTTCTTGCTTGAACCAATCTTTTCTCCTTCAGACCTTGAAGTTGACCTTCCTTCGATGATAATTGGGCTCGAGCAGCTTCTTTTTCTACAACAAAGCGGTCCATACTTTCTTTCCACTTCAAGGACTCCGCCTTTATCACATCGACCTCCTTACAGAGTTTCCCGATCATCTCAAGTTTCTGCTGCAGCTGTGAGACCTAAAACTTAGCCATCATTCCAGTATCGAACCCATAGGATTTTAATAGTATCATTACATGCTCGGTCAGATCGGTCTGATCTTGGTGAGCCTTGGCCAACTCAGCTCGAAGGTATTTAATTTCCTCTCCCCTTTGCTCTTAGAGGAGTTTAAGGACGTTCCTCTCCTCCATGACCCGTTGGAGGTCGGCCTTGTATCGATGCAGCTCGTCTTGAAACCGAGAACATGCTTCTCGATAAACTGTTGCGTCCTAAGAAGAAAGAAGAAATGAAGTTCTAAAATAAAAACAAACATAAAGATAATACCAACGAAGTAAGTTAAGGCCTACCCGATTCAAAGCCTACTGCACTCCGTGGAAAATATCTGATGCATCACTAGTGCTGGCAACATCCTCGACACCGGTAAACAAATCATGAAAGGGGTCCTCTCCCTCATGAGAGCCATCTACCTCGAGGGCCCCCAAAGATTGGGCTTCTCGAATCGCCCCTTCGGAAAAAGTAGGGAAAGTGGGCGAGTCTTTGATTACTACTGCCCCAAGTGAGTCACTTGGAGCGTTCTCTTCGGTTCGAAGAGATTCAGGGACGTCCCCTTCCGACATATCCACAATTTGTTGACTTCGATTGGAGGCATCCTCGATCTTCAACGACTCAGGGACTATGCCCAAATCTTTCTCCGACATACCCTCAGTTCGAGGTGGAGCCTTGTAAACCACCATCGATCCAGCTGCATGTGGGGAATCGATGGTTTTCTTCACTCGGGCCACCAGTACGGACCCGTCGTCTTCTTCTTCTTTCTCGTCTTCATCTCTTAGACGCCGAACTAATTCTAAGGTCAAAGGGATGGTATTCTTCCTCGACTTACAAGCCGACCTCGCCTTCGATTTTTTATTTTCAGAAGTAGAGGCCCTTTTTCTCTTATTGTCCTTCGCCGGTTTAGAAACCAGGGCCAAAGCTTCTTCCTCGTCGGGAAGGGGCCTCAAAACTGCTTCTCTACCCAGGCCTACACACAAGAAAATTGGTTAAGTATATGGAAGACATTTCGTTCGAACTATCAAAGACATAAGAAAGAAGCTTACCATGATTTTTCGCCTCCCATCGGCCCTTTGCCAAATCATACCACGAACGTTCGGCGTATGTAGATGTTGAAGCTAGGTCCCGTACCCAGCTCTTAAGGTCAGGAACTACACCGAGCATCCAAGGAACTACCGCATTAAAAAAAGAGATATCAACAAGAAAGAAATGAAGAGGCAAGACAATAGGAGATAACAACAGAATTACACTTACGCTTCATGTTCCATTCTTCGGGGAATGGCATCTTTTCGGCCAGAATCAGGTCCGAAGTCTTCACTCGAATGAACCTGCCCATCCAGCCTTGATCTTTGTCCTTGTCTATGCTCGAGAACAACACCTTGATTGCCCGACGCTGAAGATTTATTAATCCACCTCGAAAGAGGCGGAGGCTGTACAATCTAATGAGATGGTCGAGGATGAAAGGCATCCCCTCGATTTTGTTCACAAAGAAATGGATCAGAATAATGATCCACCAAAAAGAAGGATGGATCTGGCCTAGGGTTATTTGGTATTGACAGCAAAAATCGATGATAACAGGGACGAAAGGTCCTAATGTGAAAGGATAAGTATACACACTTAAGAACCCTTCCACGTGAGTAGTAATATCTTCGTCGGGAGCCGGAATTATCACTTCGTTTTTCTCCCAGTTGCAATCTTTCTTTATCTGTGCAAGGTGCCCTTTGGTTACCGAGCACATATACCTCGATACCGGCTCACACCGACCGGGAACCAACAAGTCTTTGTTGACCTTAAAATCAAAGGTAAAAAGACATGCCCCGGGAACACACTCCTCAGGCCGAGGCTAAACCGGTGTTTTGTCGGTGGCAGACTGTGAAGAAGAAGAAGTTTTTTTCTTTTTGAGGGACGATTTTTGGTGTTTTCACCATTTTAGAATTTAAAAGAAGGAAATAACGAAGATATGGTGTTTTAAAGAAAGATTCTTGCAGTGAAAATCGTAGAAGGAAGATTTTGCACTTACAAATAAATTCAGAAGGTGCGAGAAAAAGCTTAGAAAATTTGGAGATTGGAGACGTAAAAGTGATTAATGGTGAAAAGGGCTATTTATAGGCTGAGCAATGGTTGTTCAGTATCGATAATGGCCGACCATCGTCTGACCCATATTAAATGCCTCGGTAAATTGAACCGACGGGACAGCTATCACGTACGTCATGATCAGGCTCGATACAAACGTCAGTATATATCTAATCGTACCATTGGAAAATCATGTCATTTCTCGCTACATCCTTCCTGAGAAACGAGGGGACTACTTGTATACGGTCAAAACCGGTTAGTCCTTCGTACGAGCTGGTCAAGATGGTAACACATTGAATCAAATGGTGTCTTCATAATATCAGGTTGAGGTCCGAAGTCAGGTCACTGAATTTCGAGTTCTAGGGGCCGATCAATGTCGAGCTCGATATCATTATCGAGCTCAAATCCAAATCGAACTATGGTGCGAAGCGAAGTCATCGAGCTTATGAGTCAGAGACCGACCAACACCGACCCCGAATCAATACCGGGCTCCGAGTCAGAAACGATCTCGAGTCAAGATCGAGAGCTCGAGTCGATATCGAGCTCGAGTCAATATCGAACTCATAGACAAGAGCCATTGCAACCGCACTAGGGGAGAGAATCTTGGCGGGAATTAGGGAAAACCTGATTCATCGTGGATTTTTCCACTATATATTTTTAATTATATCTAAAGTAGGATCCCTCCACTATAAGAGGGATGGTTATTGTTTCTGGAAGGGGCATCAAGACATTCATACATACATTGTAACAACAATACTATTGACATTCTCATAATAAAAGATTGATCTTGTGAGCTTTATTACTTCATCTTATTTACTCATAAATTATCCTCCTTTCAACTGTGTTTATCTTTCATTCTTTACAGTCAAGGTTTGATATTCCTACTTCTCTTTACGATTTGTATCAAGTTACACCACATACCCTTAGAACTACATACAAATGCAACTCTATCCGTTTTTTCAGGTAAGCACTCTAATACATCAGGAGATCAGGGACATGAATATGGAAGGAGCAGTGGGAACTGAACTTGCCCTCAATAATTATTGAGATTTTTACATTCATATACACTATTTGAAACTTTATTACCCTCCCTACTCAAGTTTCAATTTAATTACATCCTATATACAAATTTACCAATTATATACAATTTAGGAATTAAATGAGTATCCCTTTATATTAGGAATCAATTATCTCCCATCCTTATTCTCTCTCTCTCTCTCTCTCTCCCTCTCTCTCTCTCTCTCTCTCTCTCTCTCTCTCTCTCTGTGTGTGTCTATCTCTCAGTCAATCTCTCTGTCAATCTCATGCTCTCTCTCTCTCTCTCTCTCTCTCTCTCTCTCTCTTTCTCTACGTCTCTCTCTATCTCTCAATTCCTAATTTCAGTAATGTAGAGCAAAGGAAAAGAGAGCATCAATTTCACCATTGACAGCCATTAAAAAGTTTTGAATTCAAATTTGTTTTTTCAAAAATCATTATTTATTTAGATTGGACGTTGTTGCAAACAATTGAAAATATTGTTTGGAGTTTATGTCTTAATTTTGAGGGTATTTTGGTGAAGATTAGACTTGATTTTGGTTGAATTTCAGATTGAAAATCGTCGAAGTCGAAGAAGAAGAAGAAGAAGAAGAAGAAGAAGACATGACATACATTATACTTTCGAAATTGTAGTAAAGTTGTAGTAAAATTGTAGAAAAATTATATTCGGTTGTTTATATTATTTTTTTAATTTAAATATTGTATGAAAATTGAATAATATTTGTATAAAAATTGTATTTAAGTTGTATGATATTGTAGCTGTATATAATTGGGTAGAAATAATGTATGAAAATTATCGATAAGTTGTAGATAAGTTGTATAATATATAATTAGTTGTATTCCCAATTGTTTTTACTATGTATAAATCAGATACAAAATATACAAAAGACATATTATATAAAATAATGTACTATGAAAAGCACAATGTTATCATTTTGATCAGTGGAAAGCACAACATTTTTCATGCTTTAATAGCTGCTTGGAGAGAAGGAGAGCCATGTTTATGTTTTATCTAAGATACTCAATTATTGTCTTCCTCGTAGATCACTGGGTGGCGAGGACAACTGCTGATGAAGCATTGCAGCTTGATGTCTAAGATTAAATGATAGAATTGGTGCTTACTGCAGGTGTGCATTTTCGTTGAACAGATTTGAAGATATCCTCTTCTTGTTCTGCCATTGCCGAATGTATACCAGTTTAGGAATTTTAAAATACGGAAATGGGCCAATCTTATATATTATAAGAAAGAGAGAAGAGTGGAGAGATGTGAGAAAAAAGGAAAAGGGTTCAAAACTCTTGATTGAAGTCACAAATAATGGATTGGGAGTCTTTTAAGGTGGATTGTATATATTTTGTAACTAAAATATGTTTAGGTCGGATAAATACCAAAACATGAGCATTTTTCGTAATAAGATTTCAAATAGTGTATAAGAATAAAAAAATCTCATAATTATTTCCTGATAGATTTTCATCAGTATTACTAAATTGTAAGCCTTATTGATATTATGAGTTTTGACTTTCTGACATAAGCGGATTCATGATATTTTATGGGTCATGAATAGGGGTATTCAAATCGAACCGAAAAATCGCACCAAACGTAAAAGTCAAATCAAACTGATTAAAATACCCGACTATGTTTGGTATTGAGTAAAACAAAATCGAACCAAACCGATATATAAATACATAATTTTTATATATACTTTTAAGACTTTATATTGAATTTTCTTTAGAAAATATAGAAATATTTGGGATCCTCTCACGGGATGTGATATTTAATAGAACTACGTATTAGTGCATTCACTTTTATTTATTTTAAATAGTGAGTTGTATCATTTTCTTATCAACTGTTATTGAAATGTGTCAATCATCTCATTGTTCTTCCTATTTATGTGTCAAGATTTCTTATATCTTTTTTTGAAATTGAAATGGTATTTCGATAATTTAAAACTAAATAGAACATATTATTATTTAGGTATCATGTTGATTTTTATATTTAATTTTTAAATTCGGCTAACCTTGAAAGCGTACATTAACGAAAAATTATTGTTAGACGACTAAGAAAATAACTATCATGTGATCATCTGTTACTAAAATAATTCTCCCATTAGAATATTTAATGGATCGTATGTTTGTCAATTTTTTCTCCCCTTACTAAGCATATATTCACTTATCAAAACTTTATCTATAATTTTAACAATGTAAGATTGAAATAATAATCACGTAATAAAAAAAAATCCGAAAAAATAATAAAACCGAACCAATCCGAACCGATATATTTGGTTTGGTTTGGTTTTGATAAAACCGAACCAACCCGATCTATGTATCCCCTAGTTATGAATATAATTCTACTACAATCACTTCAAGTGCGTATAATAACTACTATAACAATAACAACATAACCTGTATATTCCCACAAGTGGGATGTAAGAAGGGTAGTGTGTACGGAGACTTTGACCTTACCTTGTGAAGGTAGAGAAATTGTTTCAGATAGACCCCCGACTCAAGAAAATACTTTTAATATATGAATTCTAAATTTAAATATTTATTCATTTAGTGAACTTTATAACATAAATACACAATTTAAGACAAATCAACTGGATTAACCCGTAAGTTAGCCACTACCTTCGCCCGTGTTTTCAAAAGTAGCCATTTTTGTCACCTTTATAAGTTTGGCCACCTTCACCATTTGGTCCAATCACCATGACAGGGGGAGTGCTGACTTTGAAACGTTCAAGTCTCAGCTCTGATTGATCATCTCCAATGAATTCTCTTGGATTAATACTCCCAAAGCTCAAGCTTCTTTGCATAGTAGTCACCTTCCTGTTTTCCCATATGGCCTTATCACTAAATTTTTCGAAAACTTGCACAAAATTTTCATAAATATTTCCCGGAAATATTTTCTTGAAAAATTCATTTCTTTTAACATAGATTTCCTTGAAAGATTCCAAGAGTTCAAGCAACCTAGGATCAACAATTTGCCCTGACTTCCATCGAATCATCATATAACGCCTTTCTTGGCTCCTTTTCTTCTTCTTCTTCTTTTATTATGGTTTTAACAAGATTTATATTTGAAGGGCAGGACAATATATAGGATGTATTTATGATTGAGATTTGCTTGTTTGCGAGAATAAATAGTTGTGCATATAAGGTGGCTTCGACAACCTATGTATTTATAGGGCTATGGA
Source organism: Nicotiana tomentosiformis (assembly GCF_000390325.3). Lineage (NCBI taxonomy): Eukaryota > Viridiplantae > Streptophyta > Magnoliopsida > Solanales > Solanaceae > Nicotiana > Nicotiana tomentosiformis. Next base: position 121,630,938 of record NC_090816.1, on the reverse strand, counting down.
AATGCATTAACAAATTTGTCTTAGAGAGACACACATTATGAAGGAAAAAAAAACGAAAATAGAAAGTTCTCCATGTACGTCAACCCCAAATGAAAGTAGGGCTACCTAATGAGCGGCGATTTCAGGATTTCAATTTAATGGGTTTAGGTATTAAATTCTTTAGCATTGCACTCATTGTACTGTTAAAATTTATATGTTCAAACGTAATATTTGTTAAAATTTTAGTAGGTTTTTATATAAAAATTCATAAGCGGAACCTTGGCGTAGCTGATAAAGTTGTTGTCATGTGACCAAGAGATCACGAGTTCGAACCGTGGAAACAGCCTCTTACAGAAATACAGGGTAAGGCTGCATACAATAGACCCTTGTGGTTCGGTTCTCGAAACCCGCGCATAACGGGAGCTTAGTGCACCAAGCTTTAAATTAAAAATAAATTATTTATATAAAAATTCATGCTGCGTACTGAAAGTTATGGATTCAGTTGAACCCGTAGCCGAGAGGCTACATTCGCCCCTATACCTAATGACACCTGTCACGACCCAAAATTCTCACCTTCGGGACCGTGATGGCGCCTAACATTTCACTTGCTAGGCAAGCCAACGTTACAATAATTTTAACCATTTTTAACAATTCATCTTAATTAAATAGTAAAGAAACCAACAACTGGAATAATATCTGAATTTTAATGAACAAACCAAAATAATAACGATATCTAAATACTATCCCAGAACTGGAGTCACAAGTACACGAGCTTTTAGAATAATACAAACAAGGGTCTCAATAAAAATAAAGTTATCTGAAAGAAAGTACACAACTAAAATAAAGTAGAAGGGGACTTCAGAGCTATGAACGTCGTGCAACTATACCTCAAGTCTCCTATGATGGCTGAATCCGAGCAAATCTACAGTACACCATTGGGACCAACTCCGATATCTGCACAAGAAGTACAGAGTGTAGTATGAGTACAACCGACCACATGTACTCTGTAAGTGTCGAGTCTAACCTCGACAAAGTAGTGATTAGGCTAAGACATATCGCTTACATTAACTTGTACGCAATAATAATAATAATAATAATAATAATAATAATAATAATAATAATAATAATAATAATAATAATAATAATAATAATAATAATGGAGGTAAAACAGGTAACCATATCAACCACCGAGGCCAATTCGGCAGTCACAATCAATTATTTCTTTCATCATTCTGTTGCGGTGTGCAACCCGTTCCCACAATATAATCGTTCAATAAATTTTCGTTACGGCATGCAACCCGTTCCTACAATATAAACTTAGAATAAAATCCGTTGCGGCGTGCAACCCGATCCAACAATATAATCTTTCAATTAAATTCCGTTGCGGCGTGCAACCCGCTCCAACTATAATAACTTAAATTAAAATTCATTGCGGCATGCAACCCGATCCAACAATATAATCTTTCAATTAAATTCCGTTGCGGCGTGCAACCCGCTCCAACTATAATAACTTAAAATAAAATCCATTGTGGGGTGCAACCTGACCCAACAATATAATTTAACAACACATAAATGTAAAACTACTCCAATAAATACCACATTTGATAAGAAATTATTAGACAACAAGGTATACAACAATTATGAATTGTTTAGGAAATAAGTAATGACAAGTAGTAATTAATTATGAAAATCAGGGAGAAAATAAGCAATTTAATATTTAATATGCTAAATGTCAAGTAGCAATAAAGACACATAAGTCAAATAAGCATGTAACAATTATAGCATGAATTCAAGACATAATATTGGGCAAGGAATATGAGAGAAATAATTAATTCATGATTTAAAATAATTTATGATTTTCAGATAAATATGCAAACAATCCATTTGACGACGTACAGGCACTCGTCACCTCACCTATATGCCGTTACACATGAAATTCACGTAACAAATAATTCAAGGGTTCTATTCCCTCAAGTCAAGATTAACCACGACACTTACCTCGTTTCGCAATTTCAAGTGATCACTCGAGCACAATTTTTCCTTTCGAATTAGTCTCCAAACCAATCAAAACTATTAAATTATTGGCCAACAATTCAATTGGAGCTTTAGAAATTATTTATAATTCGAAAGAGACTTAATTTAAGTAATTTTCGAAAAGTCAACCAAAAGTCAATGTGAGCCCACTTTTTGGAACCCGGCGAAAACTTACGGAATCCGGACACCCGTTCCGATACGAGTTCAACCATACTAAAATTATTGAATTCCGACATCGGATAATCTTTCAAATCCTAAATTTTCGTTTTTGGAAAGTTTTACAAAAATTCCAATTCCTTCATTCTAAATCAGAAATAAACGATGAATATAAACATAGATTTATAAAATATAAATCACTTTCAGCTATAGAACACTTACCCAAGTCGAAGTCGTGAAAACCCCCTTTGAAATTGCCCAAATCCGAGACTTAAAACTCAAAAATAAGTAAAAATGGCAAACTCTAGATTTTATGTATTTTTTCCAGTATTTTTGCATCTGCGGGCTCGCATTTGCGAGAAAAATCTCGCATATGCGAAATGAGATTACCAAACGGGTGTCTGCATCTGCGGAAAATGAGTTACATTTACGGCTGCGCAGAAGCGCATGAAGGAGCCGCATAAGCGTGAAGGATCGCGTCTGCGATCATGGCACCGCAGAAGCGGGTATCGCATCTGCGCCCCAAGCTTCGCAGAAGCGAAGCTTCTCCTTGGCCTCAAAATCGCAGAAGCGACACTGCCTCCACAAAAGCGACCACGCACTTGCGGTCAAAATTGCGCAGGTGCGACGCACCAGAACCAGACCTGTGTTCTTGAACAAAAATGGTCTGAAACTCGTCCAAAAATCACCCGAACCCCTCGGGACCTCGTCTGAATATTCCAACAAGTCCTGTAATATAATAAGGACTTACTCAGGGTCTCAAATCACGTCAAATAATGTTGAAACTTCAAATCACAACTCGATTCAGACTTATGAGTTTATGAAATTTTAAATTCTAAAACTCGTGCCGAAACACGTCAAAATAGTCCGGAATAACCTAAATTTTTGCATGCAAGTCCCAAACGACATAACGGAGCTACTCTAATTTTCGGAATCAAAACCCGAGCCCGATATCAGTAAAAGTCAATTTGTTGTCAAACTTTAAAATCTTTAAGCTTTCAAACTTCTAATATTCAATAAATGGTGATAACTCAAGTTAGGGACCTCAAAATTAAATTTCGGGCATACGCCCAAGTCCCAAATTATGATACGGACCTACCAGAATCGTCAAAATAATGATTCGTATTCGTTCACTCAAAACGTTGACCGAAACCAACTCAAATGAGTTTTGAAGCTCAATTTCACATTTTAATTATTTTTTCACATAAAAACTTTCCGAAAAAATTTACGGACTGCGCACGCAAGTCGAGGAATGCTGAAAGGTGCTATTTAAGGTTTCAGAACACATAATTAAATGTTAAATTTTAAAGATGACCTATCAGGACATTACTAACACCCGTCCAAAACAGGAATGAAAAAAAATAAAAACCGTATGTGTATGTTGATTGGAGAAGCAAGAGATGAGAATTGTCTATTAACAAAAATATTTACATAGAACTGATGTTACAAACATTATCCATCTTGTAATTTGAAATACATAAAAAAGTATTCCAACGCTCCCTATACTTCAGCATCGTCGTAGTCAAAGCGCCTTAAAATAAAGTACTCCTACAATACGCAAGTACGTATCATCCATGAATGCAAAATTATAGATGAAAAATAACAAAGCAAATCGTGCAAGAAATGGGGAGATTTGATTTTGTAATCCACTTACGAATGTTATATGAATTATATAAAAAAATTTCAAAGTAGACTTAATTTGTGGCCGAAGTCCACCGTGTAGAACTAATTCACTGGCTAGTTTGATCAACAAAATTTTTGTGCATATTTTCTATATCTAACAGCATATCATTTTTAAACATAAATTTGACTATTTTTTCCTCAAAGCTCATTTGATGAAGATATTGCCTTACGTTTTTAATAGCTAGTCATTAGGGGAGGGAGGAAGCCTTAATTTGTTCTTCTATAACGTGTAAGAAAAATTGATGAAGTGTGAGGAAGCGATGGCTATACGTTGCTTCCACGGCTGCAGTTTTCCGTTTCTAGATATAGTAAGTATTTTTTTTAATTGCCTTATTTTAATTTTAATGATGTGGAGTTCCAATCAGTTTGTACATACCATGGTAGATGTTATATCTTCCACCAGCATATATAGGTAACTAGTAATTCTACCCACCAGTGACGTACGCAAGATTTTATATAAGCAGTGTCACAATTTGAAGAAATAGGCAAATGAATAAATCACTATAACAAGAAGCTATATCATTTTCTATGTGTATCTCCAATATTTTCATTTTTAAAAAATATCTTGTGAAAATTTAATAACCAAGCGGTGTCCTGTGTGCTACCCACCTAAACTCAAGCAGATGAAAAGAATTTACCTAATATTTTTTCCGCTATTTTAAGAGGCCTGGTATTTGAACCATCCCAGTGGCCTATACTAGTTTTCCATCAATTACCTATAACCAAGGTTAGACATTTTTGAACTATCGCAGTGGTCTTGGTTTTTTAATTTTATACCAGTTCGCTCCAGTCAATTTTCAGTACTTTTATTTTTAAAAAGATAAACGTAAATCTCAATCACACTAGAGGATTGTATCTAATATAACAACAAAAATGTACAATGCTAGTAGAGGACCAATACAAATTTTAATTCGAATGACACATACTTTTGAAGAATTTTTCTGATTTCCCGTAGGTGTGTTATCCTTTATTAATTTTGCCATCACAAAGTATTGCTGTTGTTTAATTTGTATTGCCCTATCAAATATAAGTCTATGAAAACAAATAAAAACTAAAATAAGGTGGCCATCAATGAAGAATTAAAAAAGAAACTGTATTAGTATTTCGACCATCATCCTCCTCTGGAAAAAATATTCTCGCAATTGGGACATATATATATATATGATCATGAAGTGAAAATCTGGACATTTTTATAGCGCAAACAGGGGCGAATAGCTTGCTCGGACCTTGTTATGTTCAATTGTTCATTATATACATACATATAATTGATCTTGAACCTGTAAAGTAAAACAAATAAGTGGCGGTAGAATCCTAAACTCGAACCATAAAGTCTAAATATCAGATGACCACCTCTAAGCGAAGATAAACGAGTATAATAAAAAACATAAAAAGTTGACATGAAATCATAAATTTTCATATGTAGTAAATCGATCTATACTATTTTACCTGTTGAACTTGCAGAAACAAATTCAAACCGGTCGTACATATCAAGAGTGGAAAAAAGAGTAGAAGCATGAGTATTGCAGAAGGTCACACTGCAAAACTTAGAAAACAAGAAAATTTAAAGTAGTACTACAAACTGCAATTTATATATTTTAAAAACATTTAGACAATGTATCAAAAAGTAGTAATCAAATAAAAACTATATTTAAATCCTTAAAATAAAAATAATAATGTCATATAAAGTAGAACAACTAGAGCCTTAATTTTCACTAGTAAAAGAAAAGCTTTTATATTCAAGCTCTAATATATCACTTAAATTTGTTTAGCTTTTTGCATGCCTAAATCTTGTTCCGGTAATTCTTCGAAATTAATCATTGATAGGAACCAATCGTTGCTATAATCCGCATATTGATAATCAATATTTTGCTCAACCCCATCTGCCATATAGTTAGTTTGTCTTGTCCATAAATTTCAAATCCTTGATATTCGTACGTGCCTGCATTGTATTTGCTTTATTTATCTGAATAACATCATAAACCTCGTTTACTACGGCTAATTGATTGTCGTTGTTGGTAACTTGATGATGATTTCTCTCAAGTGCCTCGGTATACCCTACTTGTTCACCTGTGTCGGTTATGAGTTATGGGTATGGTCAGTACACAAGAATGGCAGGCGGTGCGGGGCGTTGTGGAGCGGTTGCTGTCTTAACCCGCAAATTTTCAACCCCCCCCCGCTCTGCCCCGCGTAACAGTTAAAACCGCACCCACCTGCACCCGCGTACACCCGCCCCGCAATTTTTTTTTTTTTTTAAAAAATTGTTATAATAGTGATTCGACTGGATGGTTATAATAGTCTATACCATTTTACTTGGAACACATTGGACAGTTTTTGAACCTTTGTTAACTAATTTAAAATACTACAACTTCATTTCTTATAATAGTGATTCGAGTATTCGACTGGTTGCCCATCATTTGGATGTTGAAAAATTTGACTGGTATCTTATAGTATGCCACTGAGAAAACGTTTTCAAGAACAAACACTTAAAAATCATTTGGTCAGGAATAGTAAGAATTCTTTTTAATTTCTTCATAGTAACAAATATTCATTCAGAACTCAACTTTCTGCTATTTTTAAAATCTCTGAATAGTTATCAACAAAATAAAATTGGATAATTCATTTGTTCTCTATATATACTCACTAGTCACTACTTTAAATCTACCAAAAGCAAATGAATTTTAAGTGTTTGTCCTTAAACCTCTGATAAACAACACCACCCCAAAAACAAAACAAAAAACAGATTCAAGAACTAAAGAAAGTTCAGTATTTTCTATAATCTAGCTACAGCAATACATGAGGAAGAACATATGTTCTTGAGCTTCAAAGGAAATTCTGACACATAAAAATGGTACTAGAAAATCAGAGGTAAGAAGAGTAAATCACAGACAATACTCTAGTTTAGCTAGCCTGAAATTTCACTTCCAAACAGAAAAGTGAAGTGACTCAAATTACACAACCCACAAAAAAATATGATATTCAAAATATCATATTCTCTTCCTCTTCAAAGAGGTTACAGACTAGTAAGCCCACTAGAATCTGGTTCTTCCTCTTCTTCAAATAAAGTTGGACACGAAACTTTGTCGACACTTGAAGTCAAACCTGAAAAAAAGTATAAAATGTTAAAATTGAAAACTATTAATACCATAATAAGTCATTGAGAAAAATACTTACCATTTATTTCATTCCACAACCAAGTACGAGCACACATGAAAGCCTCCAAAGTAGTAGGATGAAGTCTACTAAGATGCAGACTAATCAACCTCTCACTAGTGCTAAATGTTGATTCTGAAGCGACAGTAAAGACAAAAATGACTAAGAGGTCACGAGCCATCTTTTGCAAAGTAGGAAATTTTAATCTGTTTGTCTTTCACCAACTTAAACTGTCAAATGATGGTGTACGAGGTAGCAAACTTTCTTCTAAATACACATCGAATTCCAATCTTGTGTCCACATTCGCCGTACTCGACACGACAAATTGATCAAAACTAGAGAGCCGATCACCATCAACAATACCAACAACTTCATTAGATGCTTGAGATGACTCATGTGAAGTAAGTGCTCTACTCTAATACTCTTGAAAGAGATCAAAACATTGGTTTCAAACTTCTTGAATTTTATCGAAAGAAGCCTCTTCACCATAAATTTGTGCAAGATAGAATTCCACCAACTTCATCTTATATCTCGGATAAAAAATAGTAGCTACACCCATCAATATATGCACATCGTCCCAATATTTTTTGAATTTCAACAACATTGACGTTACCATAGAGCTAATCAAAGGATTTAAACTTTTTACCCAAGCTTCTAATTCTAGCTTAATGTCACAAACTTTTGAAAAGTATTGAGTTGAAGTTGGATATTGACTCACCAAAAATTGTTCGGTGACATGGTAAAAGAGCTTCAACTTTATACAAACTTTTTCTGCTGCACTCCATTGCCCTTCGATTGGAAAACAACGATAATTGGTATCATTCATACTCAACTTCGAAAACACCTCTTTGTAATCTAAGGTTATTCTCAACATTAAATATGTTGAGTTCCAACGAGTAGGGCAATCATACTCTAACTTTTTTGTGCAAGAAATATGTAGCAATCGTGCAGCTTCTTCAAACCTTTAAATTCTGCTTGAAGACCCTATCCAATATAAGACATTATTACGCACGTTACTGATACCATCTTCTATCACCTTTAACCCTTCTTGCACAATTAAATTTAAGATGTGTGCGGCACAACGCACATGCAACACTCGACCTATCAACAACAAATTTCTTTTACAAAATTTCTCATCTAACAAGGTTTTTATCATAGCATTGTTTGTGCTAGAATTATCAACAGTAATTGTTGATATTCTTCTCTCAAGATTCCACTATAATAAGCAATTGAGCAACACACCATATAGAGTATCCTTATCATGTAGAGCGGGAACATAAATAAATCTCAAGATATGACTCTGAAGCCTCCATGAATCATCAATAAAATGTGCCATAATAGCCATAAACCCTTTTTTGGTATTGTCTGAGGTCCACATATCAATTGTTATTGCAATTTTACTTGTGAGTTTTTCCAACAACTTAGAAGTTTTTTATTTCAGATTGTTAAAAATCTTTAAAATATCAATCTTGATTGTGTTCTTAGATACCATTTTAAACAATGGTTGGAGACTAGCAACAAACTTTCTAAATTCAACATGATCGACAATGAACAAAGGGTACTCATGTAAAATGATGGCATAAGCAAGTTCCCTACGTGAAATATCTTGATGTTTGCTACCATCGTCCCCCCCCCCCGAACCACCCTCATCTTCTAAGTTACTTGGCTTCTTACGATATTTACGAATATGATCCCACAAAGATGATGTCCCACATTTTCTTGTTGATTTGATACAAATATTACAATACTTACAAACACCAAAGCGAACACCATCAAGCTTCACCGCTTTGAAATGTTTGCATGCTTCAGAAATAAGTTTTCTTTTACCTGCTTCATCAATAACTTCCATGGTAACTTCATTAGACTGCATAAGCCTTTGACTCTCGGTCTCAATAGGAAAAGCACTTGAAGATGAACACATTGGATTTTGTTCGTCTTGAAACTCCATAATTTTCTATAAAAAATCAATAAAAGAAATATTAAGTAGAGATACGGGACTTAAATTATTAGTACTAATAAAAAAATGTGACCCCATCATATTCTGCAGGAATAATACCTAAAAGAAGAATCAGTTACAACAATGAACAATCCGATGCTTAAATGGCTTAAATTATAGTATTTCACCATAAAAGGGACTAAAATCTTTGGACTAACTGAAACTAAATATTAGTATAATCTGCCTCTTAGAAGTAGCATCCTGCGCCTGCATCAATAATGGAGACTCTTGCTCCTAATTATTTCTCTTCAACTATTCTCCTTTTTCCCCAATTTCATTGTTCATGCCCATTTTGTAGATTTAAAAACAAAGGTATCCAACGAGCTTATGGATCCAACACACAAATTTGCAAAAAGTTTATAGAAAATATAGGAACTTTTTGTTTTTGAGAAAGAAAAAAAAGATGGAAACTTGCAGGTTGCAGCTGTGGTAGTTGTAAAATCCAGAAAAGCAAACCTTATTTAGACAAGAAACAACAAATTATGGTATATGATTTCAAACTATAACGAACGTCCGGTCGTTTTGAGTATTATAACCCCGTTCCCCCATTTACTGCTCAATTTATACTTTATAGTTGTTTTATGACTAACCGGGTTAGTGGGATCGGGTCCGGAAAGAATTCAGAGTGAAATGAGATACTTAGTCTCATAATTGAAAATTTAAGTTAGAAAAGTGAACCGGATATGAACCTATATGTAAACGACCTCGGGTTTTAATTTTGATGATTCCAATAGCTCCGTACAGTAATTTTGGGCTTAGAAGCATGTCCGGAATATTATTTGAAGGTACGTAAAGGAATTGGGCTTGAAATGCCTAAAGTTGAAATTTTAAAAAGTTTGACAGGAAGTTGACTTTTTGATATCGGGGTCAGAATCCGATTCTGAAAATTTAAATACCTATATTATGTCATTTATGACTTGTGTGCAAAATTTGAGGTCAATCGGACGTGAATGATAGGTTCCGGAGTCATTTGTAGAAACTAGAAATTTCAAAGTTCATTAAGCTTGAATTGAGGTGTAATTTATGGTTTTAGCGTTGCTTGAGGTGATTTGAGGATTTGAATAAGTCCGTATGATATTTTAGGACTTGTTGGTATATTTGGTTGAGGTCCTGAGGGGTTCGGGTGAGTTTTGGATGGTTAACAGATCATTTTTGGCCTTGGTGAGATTGTTGATATATGTTGGTGCATTTTTCTAATTTTCTCTTTCTTGTTCGTGAGTGGGCCCTCGCGTTCGCGAAGAGTGTTTTCTGAGTTTGAGGTTTTTTTTCTTCGCGTCCGCGAAGGGGAGGATGTGAACGCGAAGGTAAGGTCTGTGTGTGCATCACGAACGCGTGATAGGTGTCGCGTTCGCGAAGAGGAGTGAGGCTATTGGGGACCCTCGGGTCCTTGTTCTACGCGTTCACGAGGTGGCGTTCACGTTCGCGAAGGTTTGAGATGGTAAAGATTCGTGTTCGCGAAGTCGTGGTCGCGTTCGTGAAGGGTAAGATTTGCAAAGCTTCACGTTCGTGAAGACACGGTCGCGTTCGAGAAGGGTTAAATTTGTTGGCAGTCGAGTTGTGCTTCGCGAACACGAGGGACCTGTCGCATTTGCGAAGAAGAGAGGTCTGGACAGAGAGTTTAAGTTCTGAAAATAGGACTTTGTGCCATTTTCAGTTTTTGACGGATTTGAGCTCGAGAAGAGACGATTTTCGGGAGTTTTTCAAGGAAAACAATGTGGTAAGTGTTCTTAACTCAATATTGGTTAAATTACCCGAATCCATGGTTGTTTTTATCATTTAATTGGTGAATTAAGTTGGACAAGTTTGAAATCCCTCTTAGTTTAAATTGAAAATTTGAGGATCGAGTTGGGGTCAGATTTTGATAAAGTTGGTATGGTTAGACTTGTGGTTGAATGGACTTCCGAATTTTGTAACTTTTGTCGAGTTCCGAGACGTGGGCCCCAAATGCGATTTTGAGCTAAAATTCAGATTTTTATGAAAAATTAGCATTTTCTTATGGAATTAATTCCAATAAATTTTATTGACTGAAACGAATTATTTGTGACTAGATTCGAGGCGGCCGATTTGCGAGGCAAAGGCATAGCAGAGTAAATAATTTCACGCTCTAAGGTAAGTAACAGTTATAAATCTGGTCCTGAGGGTATGAAACCCCGGATTTTGGTAGCATGTGATTATTTTGAAGGTGACGCACATGCTAGGTGACGGGCGTGTGGGCGTGCACCGAGGGGATGGTGACTTGGTCCGTTCCGAAAACTGTAAAGCTGAATAATTTGTTGTTAGCTATATGCTCTCTATGTGTTGATAAAATTTGACTGAATAATCATGCTTAGGCTCTGTGATAGTACTGTTAGGATCCACAGAGGTCGCGTACGTGTTGAATTGCCTGCTAAATACTATATGTACTCAATCTCAGCTTTTACTTGCACATTTTATCTCAGTCTCTGTTATTATTATTAATACATCATATCATTGTTGTTTGGGTTGATTGTACGATTGTTGAGAGCCCTAGAGACTGGAGAGCTTTATGACAGAGTGAGGTCGAAGGCCTGATCGTGAGAAATTATAAATTTGACTATTTTTTCCTCAAAGCTCATTTGATGAAGATATTGCCTTACGTTTTTAATAGCTAGTCATTAGGGGAGGGAGGAAGCCTTAATTTGTTCTTCTATAACGTGTAAGAAAAATTGATGAAGTGTGAGGAAGCCATGGCTATACGTTGCTTCCACGGCTGCAGTTTTCCGTTTCTAGATATAGTATTTTTTTAATTGCCTTATTTTATTTTTAATGACGTGGAGTTCTTTGTACATACCTTAACTATTATACATGATAGATATTACTTTCCACCAGCATATATAGGTAACTAGTAATTCTACCCCTAAACTTAAGCAGATGAAAAGAATTGATCTAATAATTTTTCCGCTATTTCAAGAGGGCCTTGTGTTTGAACCATCCCAGTGGTCTATAATAGTTAGACATTTTTGAACTATCGCAGTGGTCTTGGTTTTTTATTTTTTTATCAGTTCGCTCCGGTCAATTTTCAGTACTTTATTTTTAAAAAGATAAACGTAAATCTCAATCACACTAGTGCATTGTATCTAATATAACACCAAAAATGTACAATGCTAGTACAGGACCAATAGTAATTTTAATTCGAATGACACATACTTTTGAAGTATTTTCTGATTTTCCGTAGGCGTGTTATCCTTTATTAATTTTGCCATCACAAAGTATTGCTGTTGTTTAATTTGTATTGCCCTATCAAATATAAGTCTATGAAAACAAATAAAAACTAAAATAAGGTGGCTATCAATGAAGAATTTGTAACGTTAGCTAAAAAAGAAATAGAAGAATTTAAGAAAAGATTCTGATTTTCATTTCATTGACACGTTAACTGTTCCTAAAATAACAACCCAATTGAGGAGACAACACGTGTCCCTCTTCTAGACCCTTTTCCTAAGCCTGGGCTAAAATGAAAAATAACTAAACTTAAGGGTTTAAAGATCCCAACTCTTTTCTAAATACAAAATATGCTATTAACAAAATACTCCTAAGTCTTCTTCTTCAAGAGTGATGATCTCAGATTGTCACATTCCACTCTCCTTCAGCAAGAACCTTGAGGGATTCAAGGTTCGTCAAAATTCGAAAATTGGGATTTTAAGGATTATTCTTCCCATGTTGCCTTTTCTGGTGATAGATTTGCCCACTGGACCAACACTTGAGTTGAAGCTCTATTCCCCTTTTAAACTATTTTTCGATCAAGGATGGCTATGGGCTCTGCAAGCATTTGACCCTCCTGGTTGCACACGGGTGGATTTTGTGAGGCAAAATTCTGGTTACCAATGGTTTTCTTCAGTTGGGATACATGCAAAACTGGGTGAATGCGGGAACTCAAAGGCAACTTGAGTTTGTACGCCACTGGTCCAATCTTCTAAATAACCTCGTAGGGACTAAAGAACCTTGCTGATAACTTCAAATTTCTTCTTACCGCTACTGACACCTACCGGTAAGGCTGCAATTTGAGAAACACCCAATCCCCAATTTCAAATTTCCCGTCAATCGTGTGTTTATCTGCATTTTGCTTCATTCTGACCTGAGCTTTTTCGAGGTTGTCTTTGAGGATTCGAGACATTACTTGTCTGTTCTTAATGATTTGGTCTGCCGATCTCAATGGAGATTGGGCAATTAGCTCAAAGGTGGGTTATGGAGGCTCGTATCCATATAGGGCTTTAAAAGGAGTCATTCCTATTGCTGATTGGAAGTTGGAGTTGTACCAGGATTCTACTAAAGCCACTCACTTGCTCCATTCTGAGGGACAGTGACCCGTCATGCATCTTAGGTATGTTTCCAAGCAACAATTCAATCTTTCGGTTTGCCCATCGGTTTGTGGATGATATGCCGAGCTCATTCGCAATTGCACCCCTAATCCTTTGAAAAGTTCTTTCCACAGTGTACTTATGAAAAGGGAATCCCTGTCCGACACAATTGAACTAGGCAATCCATGTAACTTGCAAATGTTGTCTAGAAAGACTTGTGCAATTTGATTGGCTGAATATGGGTGTGTAAGTGTGAAGAAATAGGCATATTTGGTAGAGCGGTCAATTACCACCAAAATAAAGTCTTTACCCAACGACTTGGGCAAACCATCAATAAAATCCATAGCCACGTGCTCCCAGGCCTTTGACGGAATAGGCATTGGTTGCAAGAGACCCGGATATGCAACATTTTCCTCTTTGTTGCGTTGACAAACTTCACAACCTTGGACCTGTGTTTTCACTTCACTAGGCAAGTTAGGCCAGTAAAATAAAGCCTTCAATCTTTGCAACGTAGCTAATACACCTGAGTGTCCTCCCCATGGGGTAGCATGCATATCATTGATTAGCCTTGATCTTAGGTTGCCCTTTTCTCCGACCCAAACTCTGCCACGGTACCTAAGGATCCCCTATTGTAATGAAATGTTAAGTACCGCATTTGGATCCAATGAGATCTTGGTGAGCAACTCCTGAACTCTTTGGTCATTCTCATAGCTTTCTACCTCTTCAGACACCCACTTTGGTTGGGCTATGGACAGTCTAAGACATTCCTCTTCCTCCCCTATTTCAAACCTTCTCGACAAGGCATCTGCTACTAGATTTTCAGCTCCCTTCCTATATTTAATGTCATAGTGCAAGCCCAATAACTTAGTGATTCCTTTTTGTTGTAAGGATGTTGTGATCATTTGGTCCCTCAAGAACTTGAGAGAAAAATGATCCGTTTTGATTACAAAGGGCCTAGGCTGGAGGTAATGACGCCATTTATCTACTGCAATTAACAATGCAATGGGCTCCTTTTCATAAGTTGAAAGCTTAAGGTGTTTAGGACTTAGGGCCTAACTAAGATAGGCTATGGGTCTGCCTCCTTGGGTCAGGACTGCCCCCACTCCTTTGCCACTGGCATCCACTTCTACTACAAAAGGAGTAGTAAAATTTGGTAAAGAAAGCACAAGAGCTTGACTCATTTCTCGTTTCAGTTCACCAAAGGCAGTAGTGGCTGCTTCATTCCATTGAAAATTCCCCCTTTTAGAAGACTTGTAAGCGGCTTACTCATCATAGCAAAATTGCGTATGAATTGCCTGTAGTAGACCGTAAGTCCATGGAACCCTCTAAGTTATTTAATTGTCTTGGGTTGTGGCCAACTAATCATAGTTGCCACCTTTGCTTTGTCTGTGCTTACCCCTTCCCCTGAAATGATATGGCTTAAATACTCTACTTGAGCTTGTGCAAACGAACACTTTGACCTCTTAGCCACCAACTGATTTTCTCGTAGCACCTTAAACACTAGTTCCAAAAGTTTGAGATGATCCTGGAGTGTTGCACTGTAAATTAGAATATCATCAAAAAACACCAAGACAAATTGTCTAAGGTAAGGCCTAAAAATATTATGCATTAAGGCTTGAAAAGTGGTCGGTGCGTTAGTTATCCCAAAAGGCATAACTCTAAACTCCCATAACCCATGATAGGTTTTAAAAGCCGTCTTGTACTCCTCACCCTCATTCATTCTAATTTGGTGATATCCCGAACGAAGGTCCAATTTGGAGAACAATTTGGCACCATTGAGCTCGTCTAGTAAATATTCTACCACCGGGATTGGATACTTATTCTTCACTGTTGCTTCATTTAGTTTCCTATAATCCACACATATTCTCCAACTTGAATCCTTTTTCTTTACCAAAATAACTGGAGAGGCAAAGGGGGATATATTGGGGGCTACCGTCTCGGCGTCGAGCATTTCAGCCACTATCCTTTTAATGGCGTTTTTCTGTTCGAACGAGTACCTATAGGGCCTAAGATTTACGGGCTTGGCCCCAGGTATTAGCTCGATCTGATGGTCACAACTCCGATGTGGTGGTAACCTTCGTGGCTCGTCAAAAATATCTTCATTTTTTGCCAAAAAGTACTGGGCTTCTTCAGGAATAGTCTCCATGCTATGGGCTGGATCACCCTGGGCTAACTCGAAGAGTTGGCTATGCAACTGCATTGGCCCATCAACAGCAATCTGTCTATGATTTTAGAATCATCTATGGATAGGGCTTGTGACTCTTGATCACCTAATAATGTTAGTCTTTTGTTCCCCTTAATGAAAGTGATACTCAAGGGACGAGTATGTAGTAAAACTGAAGCAATTGTGTTGAGCCAATCCATTCCTAACACCGTATCGCAGCCTCCTACTTTCAACAACCCTACTTGAAAGACAAAATCATTCTCACCCATTTTCCACTTAAAATTTGGGCTAAATTTGTGACAGTCCAGAATGTGACCGCTAGCAACCTTCACCTTCATGGGGTTTTGAAGCCATTCGACCTGGGACTTCAAGTTTTTAACCAATTGTGGATCCACAAAACTGTGGGTGGACCCACTATCAATTAAAATTATCATCATACAGTTCTTTACCCAACCTTGTATTTTGATTGTTTTAGCATTGGATTCCAAGCCCAATACTGCATTGATTGAAACTTCACCCTCTCCTTGGTCATGGGGATTCGGTTCTTCCCCTATTTCTCCTGCCCCCTCAACAGTCACTTCTTCTTTATTCTCCTCCCCTGCCATGGTATTTAACGCCTTAGCCTTACATTGGTGGCCTGGGTGGTATTTATCGTGGCAAGTGAAACAAAGGTTTTGGGCTCTCATGGTCTCATAGGAAAGATTTTTGGAAGTAGTGGCTCGATTAACAAAAGCTGTTTGGGCTTTTGGTGGTTGTGTGGGAGGGCCATTTCTTTGGGTCATGAAATTGGGTGTTTGACCAGTGGAATTGAACCTTTGGCCCACCGGATTACTCTTTAGAGCACTTTTTGTTGTAAACGTTTTGTACATAGCTTCCACTTTTCTTTCATGAATTTTTGCAAGGTCATATGCAACCACCAAGGTACGAGGATTATCCAATGATACATTATCTTGAATATCCAACGCAAGGCCATTGATGAAACAATCAACAAAATACGCCTCATCTAAATTAGGATTTGTTACCCCCATTAAGCACCTTAATTCTTCAAACTTCTTTTGATAACTTTCAACATCGGCCACTTGCTGCACTTGTTTAAATTCCCTAATAATTTGAGTTGGTCTAATATTACCGTAGCGTATGCAGACGTCTAAGCAAAACATAGGCCAAGTCACCCTTCCCCTTTTATCCAACACATAACTATCGAACCAAATATCAATTTCATCTTTCAAATTCATAGACACAAATGTCATTTTCTCCTCCTCGTCCACTCCGTAAAGGTCAAAACATCTGTTGCACCTTCTAATCCATGCTCTTGGATTGTTTTCATCAAACTCAGGAAATGGCATTTTAGCTTTTGGCCCTTTATAACGAGATCTGGAAGTGTCCAGCCCGTTGAATGTTTGCATGGTCCCCCCAAATGATTGGGGTTGGAAAGAACCCAAGGGTACTGAGAAGGCATAAGTCTCATATCTCGCTGACAACATCGGTTGGTAAGAAAGGGACGGGGTATAAGAGTGAGGCATAGTGGAAGTGCATGAGTAAGGCATTGTGGTGTTATAGGCAACTGACACAGGTGGAAAAGAGGGGAGAGAATACGGAATATGAGATGTGGTATTGAAGAAAGAGGGTGGTGGTGGTAGGCTCAAGTGAGTGGAGGTTAAGGGAAGAGTTTGCACTAATGGTCTGTAGGAATGAGCTGCCGGATTTAATGGTTGTGTAGTGGTTGTGGTAGTATCCGAAAATGGTGGAAGTTGAAAAGTTGGGGTTGACGCAAAGGAGGTCGAAGGAAAGAGTGTACCATGAGGTACAGTTGAAACAGACGGGGAGACGAAGGGAGTCGTACTCCTCCAATTACCTTCTACTGATGAATAACCAGAGTCACGAACAGAGCTGCCCTGAGAAACAGCCATTGTGGACCCCAATGCCGGAGAAACAGTCTCTCTTCGATCCGCGTCCATCTGTATAAGCAAATGCTCGACCCTTTTACTCGAATCAGAAAGCTCCATTACTGTTGTTTCAAGGAGCACCTGCCGCTCCTCCATCTGAGCCATACGAAGCTCAGCTTCCTCAGCTGTTGCCGAAGGAGGAAGTACGATCGACATCCGACTTCCGCCCGCCGTATTTTTGTTTTTATCCACCATCGTTAATTGTGCCAAGAACAAGGCTTTGAATACCAATTGTAACGTTAGCTAAAAAAAGAAATAGAAGGAATTTAAGAAAAGATTCTGACTCGTTACAGTGAGAAGAGAATGTCCTTTTAAACTGGACAATGACAACTGTTCCTAAAATAACAACCCAATTAAGGATACAACACGTGTCCCTCTTCAAGAACCTTTTCCTAAGCCTGGGCTAAAATGAAAAATGACTAAACTTAAGGGTTTAAAGATCCCAACTCTTTTCTAATTACAAAATCTGCTATTAACAAAATACTCCTAAGTCTTCTTCTTCAAGAGTGATGATCTCTGATCGTCACAGAATTAAAAAAGAAACTGTATTAGTATTTCGACCATCATCCTCCTCTGGAAAAAATATTCTCGCAATTGGGAAATATATATATATGATCATGAAGTGGAAATCTGGACATTGTTATAGCGCAAATAGGGGCGAATAGCTTGCTCGGACCTTGTTATGTTCATTATATACATACATATAATTGATCTTGAACCTGGCAAGTAAAACAAATAAGTGGTGGTAGAATCCTAAACTCGAACCATAAAGTCTAGATATCAGATGACCACCTCTGAGCGAAGATAAAAAACGAGTATATAGTATAATAAATAAGAGTTGACATGAAATCATAAATT
The DNA here is from genome assembly GCF_000390325.3 of Nicotiana tomentosiformis. Classification (NCBI taxonomy): domain Eukaryota; kingdom Viridiplantae; phylum Streptophyta; class Magnoliopsida; order Solanales; family Solanaceae; genus Nicotiana; species Nicotiana tomentosiformis. The sequence continues at coordinate 121,612,659 of NC_090816.1, read as the reverse complement.
TTCATATGTAGTAAATCGATCTATACTATTTTACCTGTTGAACTTGCAGAAACAAATTCAAACCGGTCGTACATATCTCGAGTGGAAAAAAGAGTAGAAGCATGAGTATTGCAGAAGGTCACACTGCAAAACTTAGAAAACAAGAAAATTTAAAGTAGTACTACAAACTGCAATTTATATATTTTAAAAACATTTAGACAATGTATCAAAAAGTAGTAATCAAATAAAAACTATATTTAAATCCTTAAAATAAAAATAATAATGTCATATAAAGTGGAACAACTAGAGCCTTAATTTTCACTAGTAAAAGAAAAGCTTTTATATTCAAGCTCTAATATATCACTTAAATTTGTTTAGCTTTTTGCATGCCTAAATCTTGTTCCGGTAATTCTTCGAAATTAATCATTGATAGGAACCAATCGTTGCTATAATCCGCATATTGACAATCAATATTTTGCTCAACCCCAGCTGCCAAATAGTTAGTTTGTCCTTGTCCGTAAACTTCAAATCCTTGATATTCGTACGTGCCTGTGATCAGCGTTGTATTTGCTTCATTTATCTGCATCACATCATAAGCCTCGTTTGCTAGGGCTAATTGATTGTCGTTGTTGGTAACTTGATGATGATTTCTCTCAAGTGCCTCAGTATACCCTACTTGTTCACCTGTGTCGGTTATGGGTACGGTCAATACACCGGAAGTATCGCCCTCCCAATTCAAAGTTTTTTCCTGGTTGCAACCTAATAAAGAAGTGACTAATTCATCAAATTCTTCCTCCGTAATCTCGTTACCATCCACCTTTTTCTCATTCATTTTCTTGTCTTTGATTTTGCAAAGAACGATTATATCTTCATTGCTTTCCTTAAAATAATCCTCCGCCAAAATATATTCTTTCATCAACCACTTATCATTCTGCTCCTTTTTTATACCACTTTTATATTTCAAACTTCTCCTAAAGCCAACAATAATATTCTTCGATCTATGTTTAATAGGTTTACCACCTGATTGGCCTTTCCAAGTTCCTTGCCCAACTGTCCTTGAAAATTTCTTAGTTGAATTCTTGAATCTCTTCAATTTAGAAACAAAGTAACGTGTTTTCTCCTTTGAATTTGAATCTCCAAAAATTTGCCATGGCTCTGTGTCTCCGATTTTCGCTACTTCAATATCACCATCAGGTGGCAAAATTCCGTGATGCGCGTAACGTTCCAGAAAGGTTATCAACTCAACATCAGTGGGGTGAAATCGAAAACCCATAGGAAGCTTAGCTTCTGGTAACATTCTATTTGTACTTGTATTTCACGTATATAATAAGCGAAAAGATAACAAAATTAGAGAATTGAACGTTCGATGAGAATAAAGAACGAAAACGAACAATTAGATAAAAGCTAATGAGTGATATGAGGAAGATTATATAGAGTGTTTCATAAAATATAATCCTTCTAGTTTTTGGATAACACATGAGCTATGATCATGAGCTGAAAACCTATGGAAACTAGAATTAGGTTTAGGGTTTCTCGTGGAGTTCGAGGGAAATGTAAAATTAGTTGTTATATTAAGTTGTTAGTTAAGTAATTTTATGTCCTTATTTTATTTATACTTACTTTCACCTAAATTATTTCTATATTCATTTTACCCTTTTTTAATCTTAGCAGAAACGTCGAAAGAAAAACAACATTTTGAATATATCTCAGTTTTCCCAGCATAATAATTATAATAAAAAGCTAGTGAAAATTACATTAAAATAAAGTGTTGGAACCTAAGTTTCACCAATCAGAAATTGTTGCATCGAAGTTTCAAGAAATATCGAGAAAAATAAAACATCCCATTCGACAGATCATAACTTGACTTTCACGTAAAACTCAATCATAAATTAAAGGGTTAATTCATAAGAAAACCCTAAAATATTCACGTTTTGTAAATTCATACTATGTGATATTGCTATTACACTCCTGGACTATAATTTTTCCTATTTAAACCCCCAAAATGGCATGCTACATGAACTTTATAGTCCTAAAACCCCTCGAAATTTTGCCAGTGTCAATTCACGTATACAAATTTGGCAGACCCAAATAAACCCTTAGTATTCTAATATATTAAAGATACATAAGTTACAGTATATACAAAATTACACCCCGTAAAAACACCCAAAATAAGAAAGACTGTCTGAATTCACCATTTTCTATCTTCCATTTCACGATCCAAAGGAATTTTGGGTTACATTGGAAGGGGGCTTTTTTTTGGGGGGGGGGGGGGGGGGAGGAGGGCGGTGGATTCACCATTGATAGCTCAAACAACCATTTCCTTCAACAACATTTATACACCCAAACCAACAAGGGTTGGAGTGGTAAGTACTTCTTCATCCTTAATCAGAGGTGTCGGGTTCGAGTCCCTAGGTATGAAGTCGCCTTTGTTACGAGCGCTTTATCCCCAATGTGGACTTTCCGGCGTTAATTCGGATTTAGTCGGCCCCAATGTGGACTTTCCGGCGTTAATTCGGATTTAGTCGGCCCCAATGTGGACTTTCCGGCGTTAATTCGGATTTAGTCGGCCCCAATGTGGGTACCGGATGACGGTGTAAAAAAAAACATTTATACACCCAAACAAGTCTATAGACATTATAATACACGCCAACATTTGCAGAGTTTCTCTTATTATTGTACTAATCCTTTTCTTTTCCCTTATGCTATCCAATTAAGTAGAGAATATGTAATGGAAAACCAAAGATAGTATCTCAGAGTATCACTCTTGGGGAGAAGGAAAAAAGTTGGGCAATAACCTCTTCATATATACGATTGTATTGTATGCTTGCCAGTTATTGTTCGACATTTGCTGAAGAAATTATATTCAACAGAAAAATTCCTCATAAAAATGTAACGTAACAAGAAAGGGAAACAAGAGCTATGATCAAGGAGTCTTAAAACCCTCATTTGCTGCTGCTGTCCAAGAAAAATTACCTTCCTTGAATGACGGGACCCCTCCAATTGTGATTAGAAATGGTACACATTTAGGTAAGATTACTTTGTGACTTTAGCTCAGGAGTGTAAATTTACTATTATTGGTAAGTTTTACGGAGGAAAACCAACTATGGAGGAAATTAGAAAAGTTTTTATCAGCAAGTTTCATTTAACCGGATCTGTGAAAATTGCCTATTTTGATTTTAGGCATGTGTACATTGATTTCACTAACGAGGTCGACTTTAATCATATTCGTTTCAAAGAATTTATTGACATTGGAGATGCTCCTATGAAGAACTTGAAATGGACACCGGATTTCAAACCTGGAGAAGAAACATCCATTGTCCCAGTTTGGATTCTAATTCATCAACTACCATGACATTTATTCAGATGGCATGTCATTTCTAGAATGGTTAGTGATATTGGAGTTGCTATTGCCCCTGATCTAGCAACTTATTCCAAGTGCAGGGGTAATGTTGCTAAGGTGAAGGTTGAAATTGATTTGTTAAAACCGAGACTAGATCAAATTTGGTTAGGTTTTAACAGATTAGATGGAAGATGGCTCGATATTGAATATGACAAAGTTCCGAGCTATTTTCTCTATTGTAAGCTACAATCTCACTTTGAAAGCCAATGTAGAAATAGAGTGAGAGATGACAGAATCAGAGCCCAAAGGGATGAACAAAACAAACAGGAGAAGGAGAGCAAAGTTGAAGATGATATTCAAACTGTTACTAGTAAAAAGGGAGCAAAGGAGAAGAAATCGCAAGCCAATCATCGACAAAACAGGGAAGGTGATCAAAACAAACTTCAACAAATTGATGAAGTCAAACAAGATACTAGAAGAAACATGGTATCGTTATAAGAGAACCTGTCATTGTGAACCATCTCTCTGTGCTTGAAGAGGTAAGAGGAAAAGGAAAATGTATTGTTCTTGAAGGAAAAAGGATGACAGTCAAGAGATGAAAAGGCCACAGGAAAACCTCACCAATGATAGTGTGGCTAGCACATCTGAAACAAACAACAAAAGAAGGAAAAGAGTATGGAAGAAGAAGCAAACTACTACCAATGAAGAGTCTGTTGGCAAGAAAATTACAGAACCTGCAAATGAATTAAATATCACTAACCATGGGGAGAATGATGTAAGTGGCATAAAAAAAGACATGATACAAATGGAGCCAAGCCAAATATCAACAGGAAGACTTGACACAAAAAGGGCACGATCAAACATCCATACAGCTAGATTTGGAATCAGGTGATACTGTAGAGAGTAACAAAGAAGAGCTGGTACAAAGGAGACAGAACCAAAAATCAACTCAAAGTAATAATGAAATAATGACTATTTCAGAGGAAATGGACACTCAATTGAGCATGCAGATATAGAGCAAGAAATTAAACCATCTTATTGACCCTGGTGAAGCTCAAGAAAATTATTTAAAACTCATCAGTGGAACAAGTCTTGAGGAGGATCACACAAAGGAAGAAGATTATCATTTCAAACCCGGAGAACAATCAGAGTCCCTCGCAGGAGATGATAATAGTTTAGATGATATGTATTATGATAATGAGGTGAAAGTCTAATAGTGCTCTTGAGAGACTTAAACAACTTATCATGTCTAAAAAGTTACCAACTATTGCCCTCTCTGAACCTTTCTATGAAGCAAACAAGTTGGATAAGTTCAAAAGATGCTTGGGGTATCAAGATGCCTTTTCTAACTGCAATATCCAGAGTTGGATCTTCTGGGATAATAGTTTGGAGTGCAACATTGTAAATGAGGATGAACAGCAAGTCACTTGCAGATTAAAAATAAATGGAGTTTCGCTTATTGTTTCTTTTGTTTATGCTAAGTGTGAGGCCACTCTCTGAGAGGATCTATGGGACAAGCTCAAATTTATTTCTGATAATTATAATATGACTTGGCTAATTGTAGAAGATTTTAACTGCATCATTGACCCTGCAGAGAAGAAGGGAGGTTCTCCTCATAGAATGTCCAAGAGCCTTAATTTTATTCAGTGCATCATGAATTGTGAAGTCCTAGATGCTGGTTATACTGAGTCAATATTTACTTGGTGCAATGGGTGGAGTCCAGACAAAAGAGTTTGGCAAAGACTAGATAGAGCTCTGGTGAATCATGAATGGTTGAATATCTTTGACTCTACTAATGTTAACCATTTGATTAGAACTGGTTCTGACTATTCTTCTCTCTTGATCACAGCCAAGTCTAGCACAAGGGATCATATTAAATATTTTAGGTTCTTAGATTTTTGGACCGAGGAACCTGATTTTAGGAATATGGTTGAACAAGCTTGGAATGAAGAAGTGCAGGGATCTCCACTATGGAAGTTTCATCTTAAACTTAAAAACACTTGCAGCAAGCTCTCTGAATGGTCCAGAAACACAGTGGGAAACATCTTTGATATTAGAAAATCAATGAAGGATAAGGTTGTTGAGTTGGAAGCCAATTCTATAATTGATAATTCTGATACTAATAGAGCTGCCCTCAACAAGGCCAATGCAGAACTAATTAGAGTTTTTAAGAAGGAAGAAGCATTTTGGAGATAAAAATCTGGTATTAAATGGTTTGTTGAAGGGAAAATTAACTCCAAGTTCTTTCATTCTGTTGTTAAAGGCAAAAGAAGGAGACTTACCTTGACAAAGATGAAGAAAAGGGATGGTTCCTAGATTGAGGGTGATGATAATATTGCTCAGGAAGCTATTAATTTTTTCAAGAAGCAATTTACAAAAGAGACTCAACAGAAGGATTTATGCAGCTTGAATTGTATATCAAAGATTATTGATGATGTTGATAACAAAAAGCTAACAACACCCCCAACTATGGAGGAATTAAAAGAAATTGTATTCTCTATGAGTACTCATAGTGCTCCTGGACCTGATGGAGTATCTGGGAAGTTCTACCACTCATGATGGGAGATAATCAAGAATGACTTACTACTAATTGTGCTTGATTTTTTTGCAGGAACTCAATTACCAAGGTCCTTCACTCATACTTGCCTCAGTATGATTCCTAAAGTTGAATGTCCCCAGGATTTCATTGAACTAAGGCCAATCAGCCTTAGTAATTTCTCCTGCAAAATTATTTGTAAGCTGATGAATCATAGACTTAGTCCTCTAAAGCACAAACTAGTTTCTCCATACCAAACTGGATTCATCAAAGGCAGATCCATTACTGATAACATCATCTTGACCCAGGAAATGGTCCACAATTTCAACCAATCTCCTCAGATCGATAATGTTGTTATTAAATTGGATATGGCTAAGGCTTATGATAAAGTAGACTAGGATTACCTTTGTTTGGTACTAGGAAACATAGGGTTTTCTGAGATATGGATTGATAGAGTTTGGAGACTTATATCAAATGTTTGGTACTCTAATAATCTAAATGGCTCGAGAAAAGGCTTCTTTAAGTCTAGCAGAGGCATGAAGCAGGGTGATCCTCTTTCACCTTCACTTTTTGTCATTGGTGCTGAGTTTTTAACCAGACTGTTGAATAAGTTACCTGAAGAAGGATTCATCCCTTATACAACTGAGAGTAAGGACCCTCTGATTACTCATTTGTGTTATGCAGATGATACTATTTTGTTCTCTTCAGGTGACCATATTTCCTTGAAGATGATGATGACTAAATTGGATCTGCATGAGTGTGTCTCTAGTCAAATGGTGAATAAGAGTAAATCAGGCTTCTACATATCTTTCAACTTTTCTGAAGACTATATCAGTGATGTGGCTAACATTACTAGCTTTAATCAGCTTCATTTTCCAATGTAATATTTGGGATGCCCTATTTATTTGGGAAGGAAAAGAGTGGTTCACCTCAATAGCATGGTTGCCAAAGTCTCCAACAGAATGCAAGGTTGGCAAGGAAAGTTTTTATCCTTTGGTGGTAAAGCAGTTCTTATCAAGTCAGTCCTTCACTCTCTCCCTCTCCACTTGTTAGCTGCCTTCTACCCTCCTAAAACTGTTATAGCTCAGATTGAGAAAGTTATTGCTAAGTTCTTCTGGGGTAAGGATAACAACAAAAACAAGGCTCACTGAAAATCTTGGAAGGACTTATGTTTTCCTTATCATGAGGGATGGGCTGGATTTTGATCTCTATATGATTTTTGTAATATTTTCCTGTTAAGGCTTGGTGGAATTTCAGAGCTAAAAAGATTCTTCTCAAGGAATTCCTGGAAGCAAAATACTACAAGAGGAAACATCTTGTTCAGAGGAATTGGTCTTACGGCTACTCCCACACATGGACGAGATTGATGGATGTTAAGGTTGAAGCTGAAAAATTCATCTTGTGGAGGATTGGCAAGTCTGATGTCCTTCTGGTGGGACAACTGGACTGGTAGGAGTGCATTGGCCAATGCTATTCAATATCAAAATACCCCTAGAAACATTCTCGTGACTAATTTCATTGTGGGAGAGACATGGAATGTCACCAAACTTAGAGATATTCTCCCTGAGTATATTGTCACTATTATTCAATTAATTGAGATCCATGATGGTAGAGAAGACTGGCCAATATAGACTATTAATACTACGTGTGTTTTTTCATGCAAATCTGCTTGGCAACCTATGAGGAAACAGAGGGCTAGTTCCTTTACTTCTAACATGATTTGGCATCAAAAATTTCCTTTTAAACTATCTTTTTTCATATTGAGATTGATCCAGAAAAGACCTCCAGTTGATGAAGCTATTCAAAAATTCAATATAATGATGCCTTCCAGGTGTTCTTGTTGCCCTAACCATCAGGATGAGACTATTTTGTACCTATTTTGTCAAAGCCAGATTGCTATATCTATGGTCTTTTTTTGCTCAAAGTTGTGGTATTGGGATTAGACATGGTAACATTATGCATACTCTTATATCTTGGTGGTTAACCAAGGCTAAAAATGGTGTCCATGCTGTGGTATTTCGGTGCCTTCCAATATTTATATGTTGGAAAATTTGGAAGAATAGGTGTGCTAGATATGAGAATATTCATATGTCTGGTAGAATAATCATACATCATGTTTGTAAGGTCATGAGAATGTTACTAATAGACAATTCCCTAGACTGCAATTACCTCTAGCTTGGAATGAGCTTTCTTATGCAGTTGATAACGCAAAGCATTCAATCAATAGTCAAATTATTATAGAAGCCTGATATTGGATGGTTGAAATTGAATATTGATGGTTGTTGTAAAGACAATCCGGGAAGTTCTGGAGGAGGGGGTATCATCAGAGATATTATGGGAGTTTGTGTTATGGCTTATGTTGAATATTATGGCCGTGGGAGTAACAACCTGACTGAGGCAAAAGCCTTGTTACAGGGTATGAAGTTGTGCATTAGTAGAGGTTTTCTCTATGTGGTTGTGGAATCAGACTCCAGTTGATTATCGACATGATTAACAACCAAATGAAACCACCTTGGTAGATCCAATATATTATTGATCAGATTATCCAGCTCTCTAGTACTGCTAATTTTGAGTTTGTCCATATTTACAGAGAAGGCAATATGGCTGCTGATCAACTCGCCAATTTGGGGAATGCTTGAAAGATCAATTTACTTTTGATGGAAGTAGTTCTTTACCAGAAACAATGAAGTAAATAGTGAGATTGGATAAAGAGGGCATCCTAAATTTCAGAATAAAACCAAGGAAGAACCATTTTGTTTTAATGATGCAAACAATAGATACTTCTGACCAATGTATAGTGGTGGTAACTGTATATATAGTATCCTTTTGCGAAGCTTATTGCAATCAGAATGTAATGGAGTTAATCTCCCAAGTTAGGAAATCTTCTTACTTTCCGATGATCATAAGTGTGATTAATATCACTCTTTATTGTAGATTGGAGGCTATGGTATATGTCCTCCTGTATGTACTAATATTTTTTGATAATCTACAGGTCGGGGGTCAAGCTTAAACCTCACAATCCACCAATGGTGGAGTTTTGGAAATTAAAAAAAAAAACAAGAAAGGGAAACAAACTATATACACAAAAAGCTCATGTACAACTAGCTTGAACTAATCTTATAATGTCATTTCCAAATTAAAATATAATCATGCAAAGCTTTTTAAAAATATTCAAATTGATAAATAATATACAAAGTGGGTAAAAGAAAAAAAAAATCCCCTAATCACATATCAATGCAGTAATGATCTAATGGCTAAGCTGTTGAACTGGAAGATAATCAACAAATTAAATCACTAAGATACTTAAAAGATTATTTGACGTTCTTTTTTTATTCCATTGGCCGGAGTTTCATTGGCGAAAAATGTTCAGTTGAATTTCCTTTGCCGGAAAATTAGATGTACAAGGAAACTTCTATTATAGAGGCAAAAATAAATTCAAATTTTTTATATATGGGTTATTGGTTCCACTACCACATCAACATAATTTTAAATCTCGTTGATGAAATTTTGGCTTCCATTGCTACGGTAATATTTTTTCTTGGTCTAGCCAGAATTACAACAATCACAAACCCAATGTAGTCCCACAAGTCGGATTTAAGGAGGATAGTGTATACAAAATCTTACTCCTATCTTGTGAAGGTAGAGAAGCTATTTCCGATAGACTCTCGGGTCAGGAAGGTCTAGCCAGAATTATTGGAACCATTATTGTCTTGGCCATTTTGACTACCTTGACCATTTGGTCCAGCAACTATGACAATAGGAGTCTTAATCTTGAACCGTTCAAGTCTTATATCAGACTCATCTCCAAAACTCAAGCTTCTCTTAACTGTAGCTTGATTTTTCACCTTCTTGTTCTTCCTTATAGCAACCTCTAATTTCTTGAACACCTCCACAGATTCTTCATAATTCACAGGAAAGATTCTCTTGAAAAATTTCCTTCTTTTCACATAGAGTTGCCTAAATGATTCCAAGAGTTCCAGCAGTTTGGGATCAACCATTTTTCCTGACTTCCATCGAATCATATTAGGCCGATCTTCGTTCTTATTGTGTTCATAGTCAAAATCATTTCCAGTTTTACTAGTTCCTGTTTCTGATAACATGTTTCTTGTTTCTGTGCTATAATTCAAGTGATCATATGTGGACATTTTCTCTATTGTTCAAAATGAAGTTTTTGCTTTGTTTTTGGATGATTTTGTTTGGTTGGCCCTATATATATATTAGTGGGATAAAAGAAGCTTTCTTCTTACTAAACGTGTAGTTGAATTTGACAAGCAAATGAACTATGATGATTTAGTCAAAGCTGACTAGTCAAAAAAAGACTCAAACAACACATTTCTTTTTGTTTCTGTTTCCTTTCTCAAGTTCTCGTTTTCCCTTTTCGTTTCCTGGAGATTTCCATCTTTTAACAATGCACAACGTAAAAAACATATTTACACATTTAGTGGAATTTAACCTAATATAACATATTGCTTGCTTTATTTTTCAAGTAACTAGTTCACTTATTCTGAGCAGTTACATGTAGTTATCTTTTAAGTGATCTAATAATGTAAAAATTCTTACACTATTAACCTTTAGTAGTTAAACTCGTTAGTTTTTCGTCTTCACCAAGCATCGCCCAAGAGGAAATTTTAGACAATTAACAAAATGTCCCTGCCTCAACCCCCCCCCCCCAAACCCCACCCAAAGTTCCAACCCTCACAAAAGAAAATTAAAAAAAAAGTGGAAAAAGACCTGAGGCAAAGGGGAACAGAAGGAAATCAAAAGAATGAAAACAATCTGTGATAGATACCTACTGATAAATTTCATTTATTTCTGACAATTTACAACACATCTAGGATACAACAACAGCATTAAATAGCTGAGGTCTCTCTGTGACCCTTAACTCAGCTGAGATTAAGAAAAGGCAAGTAAAGAAATGATATACAAACTATAGAACAATAACCTATGTAAACTCTTCTCAAAATATTTGAGGTATATATGGAGACTCTTAACCAAGATCTGCACTATGAACAACATCAACTACTATACATATTTTGTCTGATGTGAGTATCATAACGTGAGACGGAAAATGAGGGAGGTATACCTCTCTCATTCTTAGGAAAGTTTCTCGAGAACGCTTCACCTGACGAAAATTTTGGCACTACATCTGGGCACAAGGTTGAAAAGGAAAATGAGGGCGGTATACCTGTCTCATTTCTTGGAAGGTTTCTTGAGAATACTTCACCTGAGGATAAATTTGGCACCACACCTGGGCACGAGGGATAGGTAGGGTATGTAAATTTACTAGAGAAGGGAACATGTGAACTCGAGTTAGGATTAAATCTCACTGAAGATGGTAGGCCTGTATCTAAGGTAGTCTCAGAAATAGGCCTATATGAAGGAGCTGAAGTAGAGACCTCTGGGTAAGGTCTTGGGGAAAGGGTTGAAAACCTGTTTCCGGTAATAGAATTTGATTGAGACTCCACGTAAGGACTCGTAGAGAATTTGTAGGTGGTAGGTTCAGGAAAATAGTTTGCTGAACTGAATCTCGAGGCCAATCCCTGGTAGCTGGCGGTTGTAGTTGCTTCAAGTTGAAAATCTGTTGGCAGTCTTAGAAGGGCAGGAATCTCTGACCTGTCCTCAATTCTAGTGGAAGGAATAGAATGTTCCATGGTCGTGGTAGAAGATCCAGCTCTTAATGGAGGTGAGCTGTTGATTTGTTGACTCAATGAAAGTTTAGCTTGTTCGAGATCCCACAGGACAGAACCTGCAACATTCGAAGTGTTATGAGACACCAAGGCAAGTTCATAACCTCTTTGAAAACCTTGTCCTGCTTGCAAACTGCTATCTCCAGAATACGAGGTAGTGCATACTCCGGGGTGCATGGCGGACCGAGTCACAGGAAAAGACTGACGGTGACTATAAGCAGGTGTCTGGCCGTGACTTTCTAAATAATTCCCATTAGACATCGGACGTGCAAACTCTGATGCTGGGGAATCTGATTTAACTATCCTGTTGCTTTTTTTATCTTCCAAGCAGCCCATATTGACTTGTGGGGTTGATGGAGAACTGTTTGTAGTTCCATTTTTCTCAGTAGAAGGAATATCGGCTGCTCCATACTTGTTTGCATGATTTTGCTTACCGGTTCTTCCAGCTAAGCATGGCTTCTGAGATGCCTTCAAGTCATCTCTTTCTTCAGTCACGTCCGAGTAATTCCCAGGGTCACATGAATCCTGAGTGGTACACAAAAGATGAATGGAATGAGATTAATTGTGACACACCTTAGCAAATATGTGCATTATCTTCTCCAGAAAATGATCTGTGCAGAAGGTAAAAACCAGACTAATGCAAAGGCAACCGATCAAGAACACAAATAGCAGCAAATAGCAATATGAGTAGCACTTCAGTTTCTAGCATATTCATCTTTCAGAATGATCTCCGTTGCAACTGCTTCTATGGAATGCTGGTTGCTCATTTGTTTTAGTTCTCCTAACCAGACACTGGTTTGGAGCCAAGGTTAGAAAAAGTGGTATAACATTTTGGAAGCAGTAAAATCTTCCCAAGTCAGTCTTCACATCTGGACGTGCTTGACGGATTTTACCCAAAGTATGACATCAAAGACTGACGCGGAAAGGATAGATGTATTCAAGTGAACCACACAATCAAGTCATATATTTTAAATCACAAAATCTATTTGTCCGTGACTACATTCAACATGGATAGATGACAATAACAAATATATCACTAGCCCAATGCAAATTATAATCCTAGAAGTTGCTAAAATCAGTAATATATAGTCCGATAAACTTAGTCAGCAAATCTGGATATCACATTAAAACTAAAATCGGATTGGGGCTAGAATATAATCACATCTATAACTAGCCATAACAAGAACAACTAATCTAGATTGTCTATCTTCCCAGATTACATACAGTAACAGAAGGGGCTGAGTAGAGCTAACAGAAATCTTCAGAAAAGGGAGAGCTCCATCATAATTTCTCTTATTATTTTGATAATAAATAATATATATTACCAACACTCCCAACAGAAAAAGGAGAAATATCTCACCCAGTTACTTAGCAAATATGAGAAGATGAATTATGTGAAATGTGTATGAGCTGAAATCTATAAATATATACCCGTGTATAGCTGTTACTCTCTCTGTACTTCTCTTCCCATTCTCTCTGGGCTTTCTCCTCAGCTTCATATTGCCCTATAAGTTGCGCTTGCTGATTTAAAGCTCTTTCCATGTCTTTATCACTCTTATCTTCTCGTCTTCCATTTATTGACACACCTGATGCAGTCACTTGCACTTGATTTGCATCACTGTTACCAGCACCGTCCATCAATGATTTAGGCCCATTGTTAGAAGAACTTGGGCGAGCCTCAGAGGCACATTCAGCAGAACTATTTTGTAACTCATCACTAGCTGATCTGGTCAATAAAAGGAATAGGTGCAAAATGAGTAATGTTTTAAAGTAATTTATCCAACAAAAAAAAAAAAAGAGCATCGTTATCATATATGTGCTGGTCGAATGTAGGTGTATGTATATGAATGCATGTATTTTCGTCCGGTTTGTGTATAGGTATATAAAACTGTAAGAGTAAATGCTGAACACGTAACCTTAAGTTTTTTGTATCAAATAATTTATGAAAAGTATTAACAGAATGTGTTTAAAGTATTAACGGAATTGTTTAAACTCATATGACGTGTAATTCTAAATGGAGCGACCTGGTATCCCTGCGCCTTATCCGTCGGCATGATTTACCAACCCGTTTTGAAGAAGAGATGCCAGTTGACGGTGCAAAGTTACATCTCCTCCTATTAGAACCGGTGTATTTCCTCCTGTCCAAATAATGCGAAGAACCTTTGTCACTTTTCCACGACAAACTTCTGGCAGTTGATGGAGAAGATGTAATCTCGGAACTTGAGAATGTGTCCGCATCATCTTCTTTCTCTTTCACACTTAACGAAATTTCCCTTCCCTCTCTTTTATTTTCAGCATCTTTTGAGTCGGATAAGCTTGTTTCCTGATCAGAGCCTGAACTGAATTCCTCTGAAGCATCATTTATTCCATGGTTCTCTAATATGGACAGAACAGCTGCTGTGGCCTTCTCAGCTTTCTTTCTTTGTAGAGACACGGCCTTTAACTGCTCTTCGAGCTCTGAGACCTGTAACATACGCAAGCAGTTTATTGAAATGATTGTTTCTTTTGTTGAAGGGCGGAAAGTTATGGAAGTGGAAATGAATTAATTAGATATCGAAAAATAAGAGTAAGCTAGGTGCGGGCTGTGTTGGGAGCGATGACTAAATTTGTGGTGCTATATGCTTGCGTACTTAAAGAGAATTCGACAAAGGGACTAACCCTATGTGACAGTTCATCAGCTCTCTGCCTTGCTGTTTGTGATACAGATCTTTCAGCCAATAATTTCGCCCGGAGAAATTCAATTGTTGTTTTAGAATCTTCCATGCCATTGATTTTCCTGGTTAAGGAATGAAAAAAATATGAAGATCTACATGAAAGTAACATCTGACACACTGAGGTTAGAAGGACATAATAACATCCCATGATGTGTGATTTTGACAAAACTATTAGAATATAACATGCAAAAGGACGGCAGAAGGTCCTGCATTTCAAAATAACCACGAGATCTGAATCTGTACAAGAGTTGGTCCAGATTGCTATACCTTGACAATTGATATCCGATTCCCCACCTCCCTTATATCACAAACCTCTGTTATACTCTCTCAGTAGAAGGGGGCCGTTTCAGAAGTTTACCTTAAAGCTTTATACTCTCATTGAGTCTTATTGTATGGTGAAACATTGAGCCTTCCATTCTTAGCTAACTCTTTCAACTAAAACAATCAACATAGTTGAAAGCATAAGGACTAAACTGTCGAATTGATTGGAATATAACATGTAAGATGATGCAGCGGGATCTGTACAAGTAACTGGTCCAGATTGTTATGCATTGTAAATCGATATGAAATTCCCCATCTCTTCTTATTTCTCCAATTGGGAATCCCTGCATTTCTCTTTTCCTTTCTCAGTCGAAGGGAGGCCATTTTTAGTGTTTACCTCATAAAGAGCTTAACACACTCATCGAGTCTTATTGCGTGGTAATTTGAACAATTGAGCCTTGCACTCTTAGCTGATTTTCATAGAACTGTCACACTTACTCAAGGTTACAGTCCAAGGATTATAGTTAAGAGATTAAGGACTAAATTTCAAGCACATATATCCCAGTGGACCTAAACTACTGCCCGTGATACAATATTACTCTTTTAAAGTAAATTACCATTATAATTAAGTACTTTCTTCCATGGTACTGGTTTATAGTTCGAAAACATAATAATCAATGATTTTTGAAGGAAGCCCCTTTAGTTATTAATAATAGAGTAAAAAAGTTATGACGCTTTCAAGTATGCAGTTACTCTGGTGCAGCAGCTTAATATACTATCTCAGAGAACAACAAGGCATACGGCATACATCTTAGTTGAGAATATCCAGTTCTCCAATCAGAAACTGCCAGAACATGATAAAACACAAAGTAGTTATTTTCCCAACCCTCTTACATGACAGAGTTATGTTTAAAAATGACTCTTCATAGCCATATCGTTTCTTCTGTGCTGGTTGCGAATATCATAAAAATGAGATAGAGAAATTTATTAGGAGTTCACTTAACCTATTACTAAACCCATAGAAGATGAATTTTCAGCTAAACTATTTTCTCAGCAGATCCAAACTAAACACATAGGCCTCATAACTGAGAGATCCAAATACTAAGAAAAAGAACCACAATCTCAAAAAAGAATTCTTTTTCCAGATAAACATCAACTGATACAAAGATTCCCCTTGTTATATTAGAGTAACAATCTTCATATAGATAATTACTTCTTCCTTCCTATGATGAGCATTTTCACACATCCGGTATTCCAAAATGTGACGAGTCAAAAGCAATGGATTCCAATTTCACTGTTTCCTTTGCACTGCCTAGAACCAAACTAACAACAACTACGCCCCAGTACCAAACAAGTTGGGATCGGCTATACGAATCGCCATGTTACTTCATGTAAACTCACTTCAGGCTAATAATATACAAAATAAAATAATGATAAAAATAAAAGTAAAAGCACTAGAAGTTAACCAAATTTTCTACTGACGTATAAATCTCTACCCCCCCCCCCCAAAAAAAAAAACCCAAAACAAAGAAAAGGAAATACGAAAGCAAAATATAGTCACCACATCTAATATCCCAGTCCCCATTCTCATTCCATTTATTTGTGTTATTTATCCCCAAATTGCAGGAAGAAACTTTAATGGGCTTTTGTAATATAAAACAGTTGTACTAGTAAGCAATTATATGTGTGTGCGCGTTTACATACAGAAACAAGAAACATCAGTACCTTTGATCTTGATCTTCTTTCCCATAACTTGCCATTTTAGTAAAAGTAGCTCAAAAGCTCAGCTCCTGCAACAAATTGAAGTATATATATTCAAAAGAATTAACTAAAGACTAAAGACACAGAAACCAATCAAGAGTTTTTCCAGAAGAATTCAATTAAAAAAGGGAGGAGATTAATTAGTAGTAACATATTCTGACTCATTCTTTATCTGACTCATTCTTTAACCCCAAAAGAGGAAATCAAACTTACTGACCTTGAAATTGAAGCTGACTTCAGTTGGGAAAGGCTTAAAGAGAATGTGGACTCATTTTCAGAGATCACACACTGTCGAGTTCGTATGAGTTTCTGTGCAGGGGCAGCTTTGGAAATGAAGAAAGTTGAGCTCTCTTTTTATTTTTATTTGTTATTTTTTGAAGAAGAAAGTCGATACACACATTTATCATTTATACTATGTGAAATTTACATATATTAGTTATCCCACAATCTATCTTGGATAAATAATACATAAATTTATTGTATAAATTATCCATGTATTACTTATACTTCCAATGGAAAGAACAACCAAACATAACATTAGTTTTGTGACTTTTGTGCAAAGTAACTAAAGGCTATCAAATATGATACTAATTATGTTACTCCTAATATATGAATAACTTACACGGTTGTCAGCTACCAAACAAACCTAAGTCTTTGGTAGATTGACTTCTTCTCCAATGGATTTAGGTTAAGTGTTTTATATTATACTCATTTTATTTATCAGAATTAAAGAGCTTGGTATTATTATTTATTACAGAGAAGGGCCAAAAATACCCTCCTAACATATGAGAAATGGCTCACAAATACCCTTATTCCATCTTTTGGTCTAAAAATACCCTTAATCTTTGTTTTTGGCTCATGGATATCCCTCAAGCTAACGGCCTCATGGTATTTTAGGCCGTTAGTTTGAGGGGTATCAATGAGCCAAAAACAAAGGTTAGGGTATTTTTAGACCAAAAAGTGGAAGGAGGGTACTTGTGAGCCATTTTTCATACGTTATGGGTATTTTTTGCCCTTCTCTTTGTTATTATTCTTTTTGGACAAGGAAAAAAATTGAATGAACGACAACGAATAATCGAGGTTGATTTGAGAATCTCACGCAACAAAGCATATGCATAATATAGAGTTGAGTTTGAAAATTATAAACTTAAAATCAAAGTTAAAGTGTTTGTGAAAGTTGATAGTAATAATCTTCTTAATACCAAATTCTTGAAGAAGAGATTTTTTTTATTTAATTGTATTTGGACATAAACTTCACTTAAAAATGTTCGAAACTCAAATATTTGAAAGTTAAACTTGTATTTCAATTGAAATGCACTGTTTCAGTATTTATATATTAAACGCAAAATTTGTGTGTCTGATAGCAACATAAGACCTACGTTTTTGCTTTTACATTTATGTAACGAATTTGCCATATTTAGTTAGGGTCAAGTCTTGGATCAGTTGACATTGACCGTATTAGAACCTCAAATTTTGTTGGACAGAATTGAATGAGAATTTTGGAAATAATGAGCGGTTGAAAGGACAAAACAAGTGGAGTAAAATTTTGGCAAAAAAATCATAGAGAATAGGCAAAATGGAATTTTGGACCTAGTCCTCCCTGATATTTGCAAAAACCTTCTCCCGAGGCAAAATGGAATTTTGGACCTAGTCCCCTTATATTTGCAATAACCTTCTCCCTAATCCCATAATTCATTTTCTTAATAATTTTTAGTGGAACCAAGTTAACTAGCCAAAATGGCATGTCATAGCTATTTTTAAGGGTGGTTACTCAAAAACAGTCAGCTTTGGTAAAGTTATTGAAAAGTAATCATTATTTAAGCTGAAAATAAAATCCGGATAAAAGAACCATAGCTAAAACACAAAAAATCTCAACATAATATGTTGGATTATGGAACTGTTGGGTATAAATTTTCAGTATATTATGCTGGAATTTTTCCGTTTTTAAGGGTGTTTCTGTTCAAATTTTATGTTCACATGAAAACTATGGCTAATTTTCAATTAGCAATTGTAAATCAGGCTATTTTTTTAATTGATTTCAACTAAATTATTCCTCTATAACATGTGAAATAACTAATGGATTTCTGATTTAAGCAACATAAATCTGGTGAGACTACACTTTTTATTAAAAAGATGAAGAAGACACAAAAATTCCAATAAAAAAAATGACCTTTTTGATCATTGCCTCATTTCTAAAGAATAGACCCAAATATAAACATTAATTTGATAGACTCCTTTAAGGTGGCTTGAATGTCTAAGGTTTCACTCTTTAAGTTAACTTAAAATATTAAACATCTCTTCTAACATTGAACATTTAATATTTTTATCTACTTATCTCAACATTCGATCATTAATCGATAATTTTGGAATAATTGATAGTTCATCAAAGGAGTAAAATGTTATTTTGCTTGTATTCTTAATTAATGGAGTGACCTAATTAATCATATAACTCCATTCGTAGTCTTGAACCATTAGGTTACGTAGTCTTTTTAATATTTTATCATACATCTTATCCCACCTTATACCTCATACCAAATGACCCCTTAGTCTTTCTAATATTTCAAGTCGTCCCACTATATATTTTAAAGGTTTATAGCTCAATTTTAGCATAAGTCGCTTTTCAAATAAGCGACATGCCTATTTTATGGATAATAACAGTTACGGTCCCTCTGGCTATTGATAAATTCTAACTTAGTACTTGTGATATCTAACTAATAGCCCGTTTGGCCAAGCTGGAGAAATCAGCTTATTTTGAGAAGTGCTTTTGAAAAAGTACTTTTAGAGAGAATCAGTTGTGTTTGGCTAATCACTCTGAAAAGTACTTTTGAGTAATAATTTATGTTTGGCCAAACTTTTCAGAAAGTGCTTTTGAGTATCAAATTACGAATAAGGACATGAATAGATTTACTTAATAGTTAATATTATAAGTAAATAAATAATCTTAAAAATTTGTTATTACATGCAATAATTAAATCTTTTCATTTTATTTAAGTAAAATATGAAAATAAAATTTAAAAGTACTTAATTCTTTTAATATAAGTTAAATATATTAAAAATTATTTAACAAATATAAAAGCAGTCACCCCTAAAGTCACTATATATTAGAAAGTTATCCTAAAAATAATAAGAAATATTTATACATTAATATCCTAAGTATTAGGTTTAACGGTTATTTTGGTATATATTATATTTTGTTAAGGGTATTTTTGGTAAGAAAAAAAGTCAAAATTGCTTCTGCTTTTGGGAAAAAACTATTTTTTTCTGCTTCTCAGAAACTGCTTCTGCTTCTTCCCAAAAATACTTTTTTCCCTAAAAAGGCTTGGCCAAACACCTCAAGTTACGGAAAAAAAATGCTTTTGAGAAGAAAAAAAGAACTTTTGGCCTCTTGAGAAGCTTGGCCAAACAGGCTATAAGCACATTTGGTCTTGAATTAATTGAAGTGCGTGATTTTTTTCCTTTTAAGTAAGAAATATATTATATTTGAACTATTTTTGGAACTATATATAACTATCAAATATGAAGAAACAATATTATAAGCTTAACATAACATATGTGTAATTAAGTGATGGAACAATTGATAATTACGGTAAATTTGTGAATATATATAAGTAAAGGGATCAAAAGTGTATGTTTTAATTAATTGAAGGTTAAATATAAGTTTAATCAGATACAAAAATAAGAAATTACCAATACTTGAGGGACCAAAACTGCTACTAGTTTCGTTGTAAAATGCCTGTTGTGCCAATCTTCAATTTCACCTGTAGTCTCCAACCTTTCCATTTTCTTCAATAATAATTCAACTGTTGTAACAGCAAAAGAGAAAGAACAAGGACTATATCTGCGTTGCTCTATTAGTTAGATTTGTGACTCGACAATTTCTTGAAGCCATTATGAGAAAACTCCAAAACTTTGAAACATGATTCTATTGCTGATGAGGTCAGTTTAATGTTATTTTAATTTCTAAATTAATTATTTTCCTTTCACTAGATAGAAAACGAATAGTACAATATTGAACTTATTATTATTATTATTATTATTATATTATTATTATTATTATTATTATTTATCTTCAAAGAGTTCATTTTGCAATTACTTGAAATGTTATTATTATAATTTTTTGTCACGTTGCATACACCAGTTTCTCTCTCTTCACCTTCCTTATATACCAGTAGGGGTGGCATGTGGGCCGGGTCCGGTCCTAAGTGGATTTCACGGGCCCGGTCCTAAGTGGGCCGGTCCTAGGCGGGCAGGTCCTAAGAGGTCCCGGATTTCGCAGGCTTCTTGTTGGAACCGACTCGGGACCACGAACTAACGGTCCCGGATTAAGTGGGCTGGTCCCGGGCCCAAGCGGGCCTAAGTGTGCCCAACAGATACTTTCTATTTTTTAAATTTTTTTTTATACAAGTTAGAGAAAAAAAATGGTAATAAAAATATCTAAGGCAATTTATAAATTATATTATAGAATTGTCACATATATATATATATATATATATATATCTTAAAATGTATATATAGTATAGTATTATATAAGCTATATTTGATATATATATATAAGCTTATATATACTATACTATATATAAATATATAGTATATAAGCCATATTCGATAGTATACATCTTAAAATATACTATATATACAGCTTAAGATATATAAAAAGACAAAAATATTTTAAAGAGATATTCAAAGTAATGCGTTATAATTTTATTATAACATTAAAAAATCATGGCAATATCTTTCTTAGTCTTCCTCCCCCCTATGGAATGAGCACAACATGGTGCTAATACCACCATTGAGAAGAAAAAGAAACTAATCAAGATGTGCCAAAATACAGGTTACATATTAATTTACATGGTATCTCTTACAAATTTCATAAATCCTTCAAGGTCCGGAGGAATTTTCGTTGGTGATGGCAGAAAAGAAGCTTGGCCATCACTGCTTCCAGGCGAAGCATCATCCTCCGCAAGTTCAGCTAACATTTCTTCGTAAGCTTCGTCTACCTCTGGTTGTGATTCAGCAAGTCCAAAATTTCTTCTTTCTGAACGGATCCAATCTCTGAAAAGTACTGATTTTTCCAAGCTCTCCCTCATACACGCTCTATAATCACCGAGTTGAAGTCTTGCTTGACTGAAAGCGCTCTCTGATGCCATTGTTGAAGCTTGAATAGTAAAAATGTCTCGGGCCATCTTTGAAAGAATCGGAAAGTATTTTTCTTTTGTCCTTCCACCATTCCAAAATATTAAAGGAGCCGTCGGGATTCACTTCCTCAATTTCCTGTGACAAATAAATTTCAAGCTCATTTAGTTGTGAAAAATCACTAGTACTAGAACCTTGAGAACCCCTGAATCCTGCCCAAGCACTAAGTGCTCTTACTCCCGCAGTTCTTTTAGATGATTGAGAACTAGAAGAAGAAGTAGTTGAAACATTTGGTCTAGCATGATCTAATGCAACTTGATAAGTATTATAAATTATTTGAACATTTATTTTAATTGAGGCTATTGCGTCCGGAAGTTTAGACAACTCATCATCTTCAAGTGCTAAACCATTATAAACAGTTTCATACCAAAATTGAGGACCTCTTAATTTCATAGTAGGATTTAACAATGCAGCAACACCGTAAATAGGGGGAATAGGGAAAAATATTTTTTAAACTTTTTTCTCATAGAATCAATAGCAAGTTGATAAATTTCCCCATCCTCTGAAAAATGATCAAATAAATTTGCAAGTTCTGCAATATAAACTAAACAGTTAGAAATAGTAGGATAATATTTCCCAAAAAATTCATTTGTAGCAATATGAAATTTTTCTAAAAAATCTACAAGCATTTTAACATTAGCCCAATCCGCATTTGTAAGGTGCTCATCATCATCACTTACATGAGCATTAAACGTTGAGTTTATGGGGTTTCTATATTCATATGCAACAACTAAACTTTCATACATGTAATTCCATCTAGTCGGACAAGGTTTAGGAACCTTTCTTTCTCTTAGGCCAAATTCATCGCATCTTTTAAAATATTCTCTAAGTCTACTTCTACGGTTTGAATAAAAAGCCAATTAAGAGCCATTTAAACCTTTTCAATTTCAACATTTAAAATTCGCATACCATCACCCACAATTAAATGGTAAATATGACAAATACATCTAACATGAAAAATGTTACTAAATGTAGGACTTAGTGTAGTGGTAAGCAAGGCTACACCATTTGTGTTACTAGTAGCATTATCTATTGAAGCTGACATTATTTTATCACTAATGTAAAAATATCTACAAATATCACTAATGCACAAAGTGAGGGTTAGAAGAAAAACTATAGGGTAAGCACATAACAGTAACCATTTTTGCTAATTCTTCCCGATCTTTTTTTGGATCATAATATAAAATATCACCGGTAACAATCTTAATTCCCGATTGAAATTGATTTGACCCAGTACTTAGGTCAGCCTGACTAGGTGCACTTGTCCCCTCGGCCAAAACTTTCATACGAAAATATCTAGCTTTATCTTGAGGGTGTAGCAATATGTGTCTAGTCAAACTTCCCGTCAAACTTTCCGTCCCCCCCGACTTCCAACATATTTAAAAACTAACTCTTTGCCACAAGTTTTACACTTAGCCCTATTTTTTTCTCTTAGTTGAGTAAAAAATGGCCAAACAAGTGATATTTCTGCTCGTTTAGAAGGTTGTCTAGAAAAAGTAGGGGCAGTAACAAGAGGGTCAGACGTGACATCATTTGGATTATTATTAGTTGGGTTAACTTCAGGAGTAGGACTAGTGGGTGTATCGTCATCCAGTTGCGTTTCATCAAAATCTATTTCTTCATCATCATTTTCATCAATAGTTGGATTACCATAAAGAGTATTCATATATTCATGGTTTAATTGTTCACCGGGTGCAATATTATGGCAAAATTGACTCTCGGTAAATTGTAATAAACTATTATCGCTATCAAGAATAGGAGGTGTAGGACGGGTAACAGGTTTGGGTCGGGGAGCCGGGGGAAGTGGAGGAGGAACAGATTGGCCACTAGATTCACCACTCTTGAATTTTCCTTATTTTTACTAAATATTTTTTAAGGAATAAGCCATCTTAATTAATCAAGCAAAGTAAATAAAACAAACAAAACTATAATATTAAAACTTAAGAGTTGGAATGAGTTTACCGAATTGACGAACAACTTGTTGAAAATTAATTATCGTTGAAGACTTGAAAACTTTAATTCACCAAATTCACAATTTTGCACAGAATGTAACAATTAAGTAAGCAGTTATAAAAAAATATTAGAGAGAGATTGATGATTTTGTGAGAAAAATGAAAGAATGAGGGGGTATTTATAGTTTAAAATAGGAAAAAAGTGTAATTATAAAAAGTTTGAGGTTAAAACAAAGTTTGGGGGGTTAAATGGCTATTTTACAAATAGCCAATGGCTATTTTGGCAGACCAAACGGTTAGTTTTTAAATGGCCAAACGGTCAAATATTTTTTTTTTAAAATTATCCGTTGGGCCCGGATAGGCCCGTTTAGGACCGCTTGAACCGACCCACTTCTCAGCCGGTCCCGATCTCGCGGGCCTCCCCTATAGGACCGGCCCACTACCCAACCCACCTCCCCACGATCCCGGTCCTATCCGGTTAGGACCGTTTAGGCCCACCGCCCATTTGAACTTGCGGTCCTGGGTCGATCCCGGTCCTAACCGTCCCACATGCCACCCCTATATACCAGAGAATGTAAGGCATTAATTGCTATGAAGGCACATTAATTGCTAAGAAGGCACTGTTGTATTTTTAAAGTATCCTCTCTATGCAAGTACTCATGTACAAATGAAAATCATACGTTGGGACCTATGTTGCTCGGACTCTTCGAAAATGTTATTAGGTGTAGACAGATATTTCAAAAATAATGTATTTTTGGAAAATCCAACACGGGTGTGACAATATTTTGGAGAGTCTGCGTAGCATAGCTAGGACCACTTTGAGGACAGGTCAAGCGGTATCGGAAGTAGCGAGAATGGAAGTAGGGGCAGGTAAAATGAGGAGCAGAAAAAGGCTGTGAAAAATGTGGTTGATGGCCATTTCAGGGCTTTAGTATGCCGGCTATATATATCGAGGTTTTTTAACCTTGCCATCGATGAGGAAGATAAAATAAGAGAGTTGGCTGGAGATTAATTATTACATTCCTATTATGGGAAGCTGCTACACTTCTGATAGAGAAGCCTCGCCTATTAATCCTTGGAGGGGTTCTTGAATATAATACTAGTGTGCCTCTAACCACTTATCAAGTTTTGATCCTTTGTTACAGCAGATTTTGAGAAATAACATTTTCTTCCCATATTTGGAACAGATCATAGGTGGATGTAGTATTCTACCGACGGGTTTAACTTAACCCATAACTTTCGATGCGAAGTAAAAATCTAAATGTAAAAAATTATTAAAATTGAAAAAATAGTAAATATGAACCCATAACTTTAAAAATATAATAGGTTTAACGCTAAAAATCTTAAAAGTTGAACTCATTGGATTTAAATCCTGGATCCGACTCTGGAACAAATAGTGTTACGCTCAGCACAAGAGTACATGTTGGCAAAGGACATATCACTTGTCTTAGATATCAATAGGACATTTCAAAAGTTGGTACACCTGGGAAGAGTGGAAAGAAGACGTTACATTATGGAATATATAGTAGGAGAAATTGTTTTTCAATTCAATTGTAGGCTACATTCCTGTTTATCCCATGTTAGCTGATTCAGTTATTGTTAGTGTAAGGAATATTTTATGAGAAGGTTAAGCCAACAGCACATAATTATTTATAATAAATGTGTTTTGGTAACAACAAAAGGGAAGAATGTTGATAAAACAGAAAAGAGGATCAAATGATCTATAAATACAAGTCTTAAATCCTATTGCTGATCATTTGTTGTTACAAAGTGCCACAAGCTCTTCCACCACTCCATCTATCTCTTCGTCCCCTTTCGCATTCATCTTCTCACTCAGTTCTCTAGCATTCTTCCTCACAACCTCCCCGATTTCATCCACTACCACCTTCCTTATCACCTTTGCGATCTCTTCACTTTGTAGATTTCCGTTTTCGTCCCTCATTGCTTCCATTCCAATCCCAATATATTCCACAAGCCTAGCATTCATCGGCTGGTCGACCTGCATTGGCATGGCAATTATGGGCACACCAAACTTCATGCTTTCCATCAAAGAATTCCATCCACAGTGGCTCACGAACCCTCCAACGCTCGAGTGTTGAAGAATTTTTGCTTGAGGAGCCCATCCTTCCAAAATCATTCCTCTTTCTCCTACCCTTTCAAGAAATCCTTCTGGTAATGCATCTTGAGTACTAATTCTTTCACCTTGTGGAAACCTAATGACCCAAATGAAGTTCACTTTGCTAAGCTCTAGCCCTTGAGCTACTACATGTATTTTATCCTTAGATAGAAAATACTCACTCCCAAATGAAACAAACACAGTTGAACCTTTATCTTTCTTGTCAAGCCATTGCGTGATCTCCTCGTGGCCATCTTGGTCAATGGATTCTTGAACTAGTGCACCAACCGGGACTACTTTCTTGGAAACCAAACTTGAAAGATAATCCATATATTTCCCTTCAATGTCTCTGCAAGTTTTCACCAGAATAATATCGCGCGATCGCCTAAGAGCCTCGTCGAATGGGAACTTCTTACCTGGTAATTGATCAAGAGCTTTCTTTATAATAAGCATTTCATATTCGTGCAGGTAAATTTCAGGAAATGGGAACATTTCTCCTGGCTTATCATACATGTGGATGCCCAAAGCAATGACAGCCGCGCTAAAAGTAAGGAACTGCACAGCAGGAATGTTCACAGAGGAGGCGCAATCAGCAGCCCATGGCAGATTAAAGTCGTAAATGACCAAGTCTGGATTTAGAGTTTGTAATATTTTAGAAAAAAATGGAGTGCTCATTTCAAAAGCTTTGTTGAGGGTGGAAATGAGATGAGTTGGAAGGCCTTTGGTAGTGTGGTAATGAGGAGGAAGATCTGGAAAGGATGGAAGATGAAGCTCAACTAATTCTATTGACCGAGAATACATCCCGGCGACTCTTTTCTTGACGGAGTTCAGATTTACAGGAGTGGAACACATGTAAATGTGTAAGTTTCTATTTGCAACCTTCGTGGCTAGTTCTAGGAATGGACTTATGTGACCATGAGCTAGCCATGGTAACATGAGTACACTAATGGTGCTTTTCTTGCCCTCCATTAACAACTCTTTCTTGCTCTCTCTCTGATGGTTGTAGCAAATATGATGATAATCAATCTATAGTATTTGCTGATATCTTGATTGTGGTTTGGTAATTAGCATGGTGAAATATATAAGAATAGTATAGCTGCGTGAACTTATTTCTTTTTTATTTCGTGCAAAAAAAAAATAATTATTTTTTTATGTTTAGAAACAATTTACTTTTAATCAAAATTTAAAATTTTAAGTTCAAAAATATATTTTTTCTTAAATTTCAAATAGGTTCACATAAGATTCTTTTACTTGTATTGAGATTCTTTTCCCGTGAATATGACTTTATGGATTCAAGGTACAAGTACTATTTTAAACTGTTACGCGATTGATGATGAGACAAGTGCTTGGCTTCATCAAATTTGGGAGATTTTATTCTTGTCCTAAGCCAAAGACTTGTGACCCCAGTACTTGTGCTAAACTCATTAATGAGCTCAGTTTGCCTTTTGAATTATTGTTGCCTCTGTTCCTTTTACAGATTATTCTCGAATTGTAGTTACAAGTCCAAGTTCGTACTTATACCAACGAAATTTTCTTCTTCAAATGATTTTGACAGATTTAAGCGTTGTCATCGCGAATGATATGATTATCAGCTCAAATCACAAATGTTTGATAATGGGTTTTGATATTTATTGTTTACTTTTTCTAATTATATACATAGATTATGTATACGGTCCTACCCGATTTTGCTGTTTGATCGAGACAAAGGAGTTGCATCGGGGGTAGCCTCGTAATAAATCAGACCCGAGCTCGAGGATGAGACAGCAAGCCTAGAGATCGAAATGTACGATGAGACCGAGGCCAGCAACAATCGAGACTAAGTATGACCGACTTCAAGGGCAGCATAATAACGGAATGTCGAGATATCAGTAACCGGTCGAAGATCACGGCGTGAATCTCGGAAAGGATATCCGAGACAGGTCGAAGATCATGGCGTGAATCTCCGAACGGACCAAATTAGAAGCGGTTAACTAGTTGTTTATACAATTTTCTTCTATAATTAGAGACATACCATAATTAGATTTCCTCTACTATATAAAGAGGAGTTCCAGTCATTTGTAGGCATCATGATTCACTGATAAACACACACACACACACACACACACATATATATATATACCATATGTGTGTGTGTGTGTGTGTGTGTTTATCAGTGAATCATGATGCCTACAAATGACTGGAACTCCTCTTTATATAGTAGAGGAAATCTAATTATGGTATGTCTCTAATTATAGAAGAAAATTATATAAACAACTAGTTAACCGCTTCTAATTTGGTCCGTTCGGAGATTCACGCCATGATCTTCGACCTGTCTCGGATATCTGCTTTCGTTGCCTTGCTGTTCATCACATCTTGTTTCATCCTCTGCTGTTCTTATTAACTAACTTCGAGACTATCTCGAATCGAGGTCGAGACATTGTTTGCAGACTGGTCAGATTTATAGGTGCTCCAATTTATCTATTTAATTCGTTATTTATCAATTGGTACTGGTTTAAATCACATATCCTTAAAATCACAATATAAGTTTAATTGTTACTCGATTTTCTGGGTAAACAGTTTGGCGCCCACCATGGGGCTAAGGATAATAGTGATTGTTCAGTGTTGATTCTGGTAAAACACACTATTTTACGCTTGTTCTTGTCGAGTATCTTTGCTTTCAGGTTAAAACATGTCAAACTCACAAAACGCATCCACACACGGTGACAATGGCCTCAAATTCCACGATGAAAACGAAAATGTGATCGCTCCAAGAGTCGAGGTGCCACAGGCTAATCTCGGGGCATCCCCGGTTGCCAACCAAGTCGATGTCTTCGCACGTTGCTCTAAATGCCGACTAAGGCGCAAATCTCGATTGGAGTGTACACAGAGAAGGCCGATCTAGTGGCCAAGGAACACATGGCATAGGAGACGAAGGAGTCAGTCTCCAAGTGATATTCGAGATGCTTCAGGCTCAGCAAGCCGCTATTGCTCAGTTACAAAATCAACATAGAGCTCCGAATAGAAATTACTCGTCGTACCGAGCCAGTACCGGAAAGGTCGAATGGTAACGAATCACGGACTAATCCTGCAGTAATGAAAATGCTCGAGGAGATCACCAAAAGAATTGAATCAGGGGAGAAGAGAATCAAAGCCAACGATAAAAAAGTGGAGACACACAACTCGTTGATCAGATACCAGGGGAACCACCAATCTTGAGAGGGGTGGATTCGGCGAAGTTTGTACAAAAGTCATTTCCTCCAAGTGCGGCTCCGAAGCCTATTCTAAAGAAGTTTCGTATGACAGACATACCCAAATACAATGGGACCACAGATCCCAACGAGCATGTTACTTCATATACATGCGCCATCAAGTGTAACGATTTGGAGGATGATGAAATCGACTATGTGCTGTTGAAAAATATTGGAGAGACCCTTTCGAAGGGAGCAATGATTTAGTATCACAAACTGCCACCAAATTCTATCGACTCATTTGCCATGTTAGCAGATTCTTTCATAAAGGCCCACGCTAGGGCCATTAAGGTCGCAACGAGGAAATCAGACCTTTTCAAGGTGAGACAAAAGGATAATGAAATACTGAGAGAGTTCTTGTCCCGATTTCAAATGGAACGCATGGAGTTGCCGCCGATCACAGATGATTGGGCCGTTCAAGCTTTCACCCAAGGGATGAACGAGCGGAGTTCGATAGTGTCACATCAGTTGAAACAAAATCTGATCGAGTATCCAGTTGTAACTTGGGTAGATGTGCACAATCGATATTAGTCGAAGATCAGGGTCGAGGACGACCAATTAGGAGCCCCTTCTGGTTCAGCGAATCCAAACAGGTCGACAGTTAAAAACCAGAGGGACGTCGACAGGGAGCCAAGGTCGAACAGGGACCGATATCAACCATATACCGTAGATCGAAGGAACAATGGTTCAGAACGCAATTTCGCCCGGAATGATCGTAGAAATGATCGAGGACGGAATTCTCGGGGACTTATGAGCAAAAGTGGTTTTGACAAGTATGTCGATCCCACGGAAGCACCTCGGTTATCGGGATATAACTTTAGCATCGATGCATCGGGCATTGTATCGGCAATCAAAAGGATCAGAGATACTAGGTGGCTCAAACCTATACAAACCGATCCTTCCCAAAGAAATCCAAATTTGATGTGCAAGTATCATGGCACGCATGGTCACAAGACCGAGGATTGCAGGCAATTAACGGAGGAGGTAGCCCGTCTATTCAATGAGGGCCACCTTCAAGAGTTCCTCAGCGATCGAGCCAAGAATCATTTCAGAGAAAGGGACGCCAACAGGAAAAGTGAACAGGAGGAACCCTAACATGTCATTCATATGATCGTCGGTAGGGTCGACATTCCACAGGGACCCATATTCAAACGCACTAAGGTATCAATCGCTAGGGAAAAACAAACCCGAGATTATATGCCCGAAGGCACTTTATCATTCAACAACGAAGAAGCAGAAGGCATTTCTTAGCCTCACAATGATGCTCTGGTAATTTCTATCTTATTAAATAAAGTTCAAGTTAAGCGTGTTTTAGTGGATCCAGGTAGCTCGGCGAATATCATCCGATCGAGGGTCGTGGAGTAGCTCGGCCTACAAAATCAAATCATGCCCACAGCCCAAGTCTTAAACGGCTTCAATATGGCCAGTGAAACAACTAAAGGGGAGATTATTCTATCGGTGAACATGGCTGGAACCATTCAAGATACCAAGTTTCACGTAATCGAGGGCGACATGAGGTACAATGCCTTGCTCGGAAGGCCTTGGATCCACAATATGAGGGCAGTCCCTTAGAATCTTCACCAGGTGATGAAATTCCCAACGTCGGACGGTGTAAGAACAATATACGGGGAGCAGCATGCTGCAAAGGAAATATTTGCGGTTGATGAGGTAACGCCGATATCGACACTATCAACCTTGAAAAGGTCGAGCTCCAAAAGTAAACATGAAGTCAAATAGCAATCATAGTCACCAGCCTCGACCGAATCAGGGAAGCATGAGATAGAAGAAGAAGAAGGGGAGGATTTTTTGACCCCTCAAACCTTTATTGTTCCCGAAGATTCTGATGCCACCAAATCAACGATCGAAAAGCTGGAACAAGTTATATTAATCGAGTACTTACCCGAGAGAAAGGTATACCTAGAAACGGGATTAACCCCTGAACTCAGGAAAAAGTTTATTCAATTTCTTATTGATAACATAGATTGTTTTGCTTGGTCCCATTTAGACATGATAGGGATCCCACAGGAGATAACGACGCTTCGGCTAAGCCTGGACCCTAGGTTCAAACCGGTGAAGCAAAAGAGAAGACCCCAGTCCGAGGTAAAGCACGCGTTCATAAAGGACGAGGTAACTAAACTTCTCAAAATAAAGTCCATTCGGGAGGTGAAATATCCCGAATGGTTAGCCAATGTAGTTATAGTCCCTAAAAAAGGGAACAAACTTAGAATGTGTGTAGATTATAAGGATTTAAACAAAGCGTGCCCCAAAAATTCTTTTCCACTGCCTAACATCGATCGTATGATCGATGCCACGACCGACCACGAGATCCTTACTTTTCTCGATGCCTATTCTGGGTATAATCAAATCCAAATGAGCCCAGAGGACCGAGAAAAGACTTCATTTGTCAGCAAGTATGGGACATATTGTTATAATGTAATGCCTTTTGGGCTAAAGAATGCAGGAGCTACTTACCAACGCCTAGTAAATAAAATGTTCAAAGAACAAATAGGTAAATCAATTGAAGTTTATATTGATGACATGCTAGTTAAGTCCCTGCACGCAGAGGATCATTTGGCTTATTTGTAGGAAACGTTCGAGATTTTAAGGAAATACAACATGAAGCTCAACCCCGAGAAATGTACTTTCGGGGTCGGTTTGGGCAAGTTCCTTGGCTTCATGGTATCGAATCGGGGAATCGAGATCAACCCCGATAAAATCAAGGCCATCGAAGACATCACCGTTGTGAATAGTGTAAAAGTCGTGCAGAGGCTAACTGGACGGATAACTGCCTTAGGCCGATTCATTTCGAGGTTATCGGATCGAAGTCACAGATTTTTCTCTCTGCTTAAAAAGAAGAATAATTTCGCCTGGACCCCGGAATGCCAACAGCCATTAGAGGAATTGAAGCGATACCTATCGAGACCACATTTAGAGGAATTGAAGCGATACCTATCGGAATTGAAGCGATAATTTACTTGTGCTTGGCAGTATCGGAAATCGCGGTAAGTGGCATCCTAGTTCGAGAAGAGCAAGGTACGCAATTTACCTTTTATTATGTAAGTCGAACCTTAGGAGAAGCAGAAATTAGATATCCACATTTAGATAAATTGGCACTTGCACTGATAAGCACCTCTAGAAAGTTAATACCATACTTTCAATGTCACCCCATATGCGTATTAACCACTTACCTACTTCGTAATAATTTGCACAAGCCCGAACTATCGAGCCGATTGGCTAAATGGGTTGTCGAACTCAGTGGGTACGATATCGAATATCAACCCCGGACGACCATCAAGTCTCAAATTTTAGCGGACTTCGTGGCCGATTTCATGCCAACCCTCGTACTTGAAGTCGAAAAGGATATTTTGTTAAAATCAGGTACATCATCAGGGGTATGGACCCTTTTCACAGACGGTGCTTCGAATGCAAAGGGGTCCGGGCTAGGCATTATTTTGAAGCCGCCCACGGGTATCACTATTAGGCAATCTATCAAAACTTTTAGGTTGACTAACAATGAGGCCGAGTACGAGGCTATGATTGCAGGTCTCGAGCTAGCTAAAATCTTGGGAGCGGAAGTCCTTGAAGCCAAGTGTTACTTTTTACTGGTGGTGAACCAAGTAAACAAAACCTTCGAAGTTCGAGATGATAGAATGCAAAGATATTTTGACAAGCTGCAAGTAACCTTGCACCGTTTCAAGGAATGGACTTTACAACATGTGCCTCGAGAACAAAACAGTGAGGCTGATGCACTTGTAAATTTAGGGTCATCGGTCGAGGAAGATGAGATCAGCTCGGGGACTGTCGTTTAACTCTCTAAATCTGTGATCGAAGAAGGTCATGCCGAGATAAACTCTACAAGCTTAACCTGGTATTGGAGGAATAAATATATTGAATACTTGAAGAACGGAAAGCTATCATCGGACCCTAAGAGTCAAGGGCCCTACGAACCAAAGCCGCTCGATTCATATTGGATGAAGATGGAACATTATACAAAAGGACATTTGATGGACCATTGGCAGTATGCTTAGGACCAGGAGACATTGATTATGTTTTACGAGAAGTCCGCGAAGGAACTTGTGGGAACCACTCCGGTGCCGAATCACTGATTCAAAAAATCACAAGAGCAGGATACTACCGGGATAGCATGGAAAAAGACATTAAGGAGTTTGTTCAAAAATATGATAAATGTCAAAGGTTTGCACCGATGATCCACCAGCCCGGAGAACAACTTCATTCAGTCCTATCCCCATGGCCATTCATGAAATGCGGGATGGATATCGTCAGTCCTCTGCCATTAGCCCAGGTAAAGCAAAGTTCATTTTATTTATGACTGACTATTTCTCTAAATGGTTTGAAGCACAAGCGTTCGAGAAAGTGAGAGAGAAAGAGGTTATAGACTTCATCTGGGATTACATTGTATGTTGATTTGGGATACCTGCCGAAATAGTGTGTGACAATGGAAAATAATTTATCAGCAGCAAAGTGACGAAATTCCTCGAAGACCACAAAATAAAAAGGATATTATCAACGTCGTATCACCCTAGTGGGAACGGATAGGCCGAGTCGACAAACAAGACTATTATCCAAAACCTAAAGAAAAGGTTGAACGACGCTAAGGGGAAATGGAGAGAAATTCTACCCGATGTCCATTGGTCATATCGAACAACGTCAAAGTCCAGTACGGGGGCAACCCCGTTCTCCTTAGTATATGGCTCTGAAGCCTTGATTCCAGTCGAAGTCGGGGAACATAGTGCCAGGTTTTGACATACAACAGAAGAGTCAAATCACGAGGCTATAAATACTAGCCTTGAATTATTGGATGAAAAACGAGAAGTCGTACTCGTCCGAATGGCTGCATAAAAGCAACGAATCGAAAGATACTACAATAGGAGAACCAACCTTCGCTACTTTAGAATCGGGGACTTAGTCCTGAGGAAAGTCACCATCAACACTCGAGATCCTAATGAAGGAAAGCTCGGCCTAAAATGGGAAGGGCCCTACCGAGTCCTCGACATCGTCGGAAAGGGATCTTATAAGCTCGGCACGATGAACGACGAATAACTACCAAATAATTAGAACATATCGCTTCTCAAATGGTATTATTGCTAAGGTATGAATTTATTCCTCTTTTTTCATTTATATATTCGACAATAACTCATTGCAGATGATTGATCGAAGATATCGAGACCTCAGGTTTTAAAGCTCGCGTTGCACTCTTTTTCCCTTAGATCGATTTTTGTCCTAAGTCGGTTTTTAACGAAACAACAATTATGTGCTACCTGAGGACCATTCAACAGTTTCCAAGGCTTCTTTACAATCAACCTCGAATACTGGGAGGCATCACCCTTGGATGTTATACTTTCGAGGAAAATACTTCGTGTCAAAGGGACTCGATAGAGAAACTTTGTAATGGGCCAAACGGTCGAATGAACTGTGTCCGTATAGAATAGTCGAGCCCCGATGGCAAAACATGTATACATGTATAAATTATACAAAGAAGCATTCTTTTTATATCAAACATCTTGTGTCTCAAAGAAAATTTTCTACTATACAAGCTCCATACTTATGATTTTGTGAGAAATGGCTCAAGGGCCAAGTGCAAATATACCTCGGGGATCGACATATTCGAGTAATCTAAACTCAAATTTATAAGACCTCAAAGTGGCACTCCTCGATCTACAGGCCAAGTCCATCATTCTCGGGGACTAACACTTCGAACAAGTTAGATGTATTATCGGGATATAAGCCCAAGAGGCATACCCAAAGGCTACATCCAAATTAAAGCGGCTCGGAGACGTCCGAATTCCGCAATAAAAATAGGTCTTCGAATTCTTTGAAAAACCGATTTAAAAAGGGATACCCTTGGCATGTAATAAAAGGGCCTCAATAAAATCAGCCCCCTAAAAACCTTAAAGAGGTACCAAATTATCTTAACACAAACGTGCTAAGGCACAAAAAGCAAAGCAGTTTTGATTGACATTGAAACCCTCAAAAAACCCAATGGGTAAGGAATACGTGTTAAGACATAAATAATTATTTTTTTACTAAGTCTTCTAAGCCGAAAAAGGGAAAAGACAACCATCTTTTAGAGGCCAAGTCGGCCCAATCTAAAAAGCCTAAGGGTCGATACACTTAGAGTTCGAGATTTTGTTTTCACTCAATTCGGACCTAAAGGTTCCACTATTTTGAGCTCAAATAAAATATAGCTCGAGGATTCATCATAAAACATTAAGGGTTGTGTTACTGTGAGTTCGAAACTTATTCAAACTCGGCTATAGAAGCAGTACATTTACGGCTTCGATCAAGCCATCCGAAACTAAAATCCCGAACATATTGTTAAGCTCGAGGAATCGCCCTCGCTTAACTAAAAAACCTAAGGGTTTGTTCTACTCTGAGTTCGAGCTATTGCTCACTCGACTATAGAGGTTACAGTAACCTGATTGCAACAAAGTTTTCACAAGGCAAAGGCAAAACATAATTTATGATAAATCAGAAATCAATTAAACGGAAAGAAAAGAAATCTTTCATATATGCAAAGTATTTACAAAGACCACTCAGGGTCTTACACAAAAAACTAAAGAAGAAAAAATCCTAAGTGCCTAGTCCGCCTCGGGAGCCGCATCTTCGGGAGATTCATCTTCATCTCCGCTCTCGGATCCATTTGCAGAGTCTTACTCATCGGAAAGCAAAGCTCCGGCCTCATCCTCCAAAACCTTTGCATTATCGATATCAGTTGTGAGGTCGAAGCCACGAGCATGCACCTTCTCAAGAGTCACTCTTCGAGGCTGGCGCCTAGCATGCTCGGCAACATGGGACAATCTAACCTCAGCAGCATCAGAAAACCTCTGCCTCGGATATGGCCCTTGCCAATCAAGTCTCGAGATCTTTGACCTTCTGGGCTCGTGCCAAGTTCTCCTCCTTCACACTTTGGAGTTGACGCTCAACCAAATACAGTTGGGCCCGAACCGTTTCTTTCTCCGAGGCGAGACGGTCCATGTTCTACTTCCACCCCAAAGTCTCTGCCTCTTTCATCTTGGCCTCCACAGGAAGTTGCTCAACCAATTCGGCCTTCTGCTGAACCTACATGATCAAAGTGTTAGTTTCCAATATCAAGTCAAAACATTACAAGCTCCCAAAAATTTACTTTACCCGATCAATGAGCTCGGTCTGATCTCGATGAGCTCTTGTCAACTTGGATCGAATGCTCACGGTCGCCTCTTCTTTTTGCACATAGAGGAGTTTGAGGGCGTTTCTCTCCTCCGTAAGATTTTTGAGATCAACCTTACATCGGGCCAGCTTATCTCGATACTTGGAAGACATTTTTCGATGGAGCGTTGTGGCTTGTATAGAAAGAAGGGAAATCAGACTTAGAGAAATAAGAACAAATGCAAGCATGGGCTAAAACTCACTTGGTTCAGAAGCCGCTGAGCCTCATCAAAAATGAGTGATGTGTCAAGGTCGGAAACATCATTGACCCCTATGAAGCAACCACGAAATATATCATCCCCTTTAGGGGCCGTCCCCACTTCAGGGGTTCCCGTAGACAGGGAATCCCGAAATTTCCCCTCGGAGAACGTGGGATCGGGCGAGTCACTCAAGGCATTCTCTTCTCTTTGTAGGGCCTCAGAACTAGACCCTTCAGGCACACCCGTCGGTTGCTCATCACGGCAGGAGGCATCACCGACAGCCGATGACTCGGGGACTCTGTTCGGACCTTCCCCCGAGATCACCTCGATCTGCGGCTGAACCTCCTCGATTGTCACCGGCTAATCAGTTATTGAAGCTTCGACGCTTTCCCTCTTTTGAGCCACCAGAAAGCAGTCAATATATTCTTTCTCCTCGTCCTCATCTCGTAGCGTTCAGGCTACATCGACAGACAGAATGGAGGGATCAGTGTTCGACTTTCGATCCCTGCTTTTCTTGGGCTTTGGGGTATCTGGAGTTGAGGCCCTTCTCCTTTTCTTGTCTTTGGTTGGCTTCAGGGCCTCCTCTTCCCCGAGGGGAGGCGGCCTCATGACGACATTATCTTCAAGACCTGTATAAGAAGAAATCAAGTTAAAAAGAAGTATTTCACAGGAGATCATCAAACACATATAGGGGAACTTACCATGATTTTTGGCCTCCCATCGGCCCTTGGCCAAATCGCGCCACGAGCGCTCAGCATACGGGGAGGTCGAAACCAGTTGTCGAACCCAACCTGCAAGGTCCGGGACTACACCAGGAAACCAGGGGGAAGCTGCACCATAAAGAAGAATATAGATGAGAAAAGGTAAAGGAAACATAACAGGTAATCAAACGTTATCGGTAAAGTTCTACTTACGCTTCATGTTCCATTCTTCGGGGAATGGCATCTTCTTGGCGGGGATTAAATCGGAGGTCCTGACTCGGACAAACTGGCACATCCATCCCGGTCTTTATCCTCGTCTGTGCTCGAGAATAGCACCTTCATGGCCCGGCGCTGAAGCCTTATCAGTCCGCCCCGATAAAGAAGGGGGCTGTATAACCTAATGAGATGATCAAGGGTGAAAGACATCCCCTCGATCTTGCTCGAGAAAAATCTGAGCAAAATGACAATAAGCTAAAAAAAGGGGTAGATCTGGCCTAGGGTTACCCAGTATTGGCGGCAGAAGTCGATTATGATAGGATCGACGTGACCCAGTATGAAGGGGTAAGTATACACACTCAAAATCCCTTTTATATGAGTGGTGATATCCTCTTCGGGGGTAGGAATCACCACCTCTTTATTCTCCCAGCAACAATCATTTTTCACCTGCTCGAGATCGCCTTCGGATATCGAACAAATATATCTAGACATGGGCTCGCATCGGCCAGGAACCGAAGAGGGTTTTTCGACTTTAAAGTCGGAAGTAAGTTAACATGTCCCGGGGATGCACTCTTCAATACGTGGCTCCACCAGTGTTTTGCCACCGGCCGGCCATGATGAGGAGGTTATTTCTTCTTGAGGAACGGATTTTGATATTTTTGCCATTGCTATATGAGGTTTAAGGTAGAAAAAGGAGGAATTTGTTCTTTAGTGATTGGCAAACGGAAATCGGCAAAGTTGATGAACTTGAAAAGAATACAAGAGTTTTTTGAGGATTAGAAGAAGTTTGAAAGTGTAATGTTTAAAAGAATTATAAAGGTGGTCTATTTATAATGACCACTTTGACGGTTTGAAAGCACTAGTGGACGACCATCAACTGGCGTTAATAAATGACCTTGGGAACTATGCAGACGCAATGCTTCAATCACTTCTGTCGCTTACGTCATGGTGTTGACATCATAATTGGTTGAGGTACTAAATCGAAGACTCAGTTCGTTTCTTCTCGTTACATTCCAAAAACCGAGGGGACTATCTGTATACAGTCAAAATCAGGCCTACCTAATTTTGCTGTTTGATCGAGACAAGGGAGTTGCATTGGAGGTAGCCTCGTAATAAATCAGACCCGAGCTCGAAGATGAGACAGCAAGCCTAGAGATTGAAGTGTACGATGAGACCGAGGCCAGCAATAATCGAGACCAAATATGACCGATTTCGAGGGTAGCATAATAACAAAATCGCGAGATATCAGTAACTGATCGAAGATCACGGCATGAATCTCAAAACAGATATCCGAGACTGGTCGAGGATCATGACGTGAATCTCGGAACGGACCAAATTAGAAGCGGTTAACTAGATGTTTATATGATTTTCTTCTGTAATTAGAGACATACCATAATTAGATTTCCTCTACTATATAAAGAGGAGTTCCAGTCATTTGTAGGCATCATGATTCACTGATAAACACATACACACACACGCGCGCGCGTACACACACACGCGCGCGCGTACACACACACGCGCGCGCGTACACACACACACACACACACACACATATATATATATATATATATATATATATGCTGCTTTCGTTGCATATATATATATATGCTGCTTTTGTTGCCTTGTTGTTCATCACTGCTTGTTCCATCCTCTGCTGTTCTTATTAACTAACTTCGAGACTATCTCGAATCGAGGTCAAGGCATTGTTTGTAGACTGGTCAGATTTATAGCTGCTCCAATTTATCTATTTAGTTCGTTATTTATTAATTGGTACTGGTTTAAATCACATTTCCTTAAAACCATAATATAAGTTTAAATGTTACTCGATTTTCTGGGTAAACAAATTATATATTGACTATACACAATTATAGACATATAATACATAAAATACATAAAATACGTCTATATATTATACTTTCACGGATTATTTTTAGTTTAAGCGGTTAGATGATAGGCTATTTATATTAATTCCTCTTCTTTTTTTTAAAAAACCAGTTTAGGAGCTAAGATTTGAGTATCTTGATTAACTTTCGAGTTAGATG
This sequence comes from Nicotiana tomentosiformis, assembly GCF_000390325.3. Classification (NCBI taxonomy): domain Eukaryota; kingdom Viridiplantae; phylum Streptophyta; class Magnoliopsida; order Solanales; family Solanaceae; genus Nicotiana; species Nicotiana tomentosiformis. The sequence goes on along the minus strand of NC_090816.1, from coordinate 121,573,528 downwards.
CGTATGTGAGGTTGATTAAAGTGTCCAGTCAGACCCATATTGAATGAGTTAAAGTTATACCGGCTGTGCATATAATTTCAACTCATTTTGATTACAAGTCTAACATCTGCATAAGAAAAGTTTAGATAAAATCATAAAATAGCATATGTATATACTTCCTCCATTTTAAAAAGAGTTGATACGCTAAACCCCGCATAAGCTATACAACCTTTGTCAGTTGTCTACTTAAACTATCGCCTGTCCCCAAAAATCCCTTGAACTATATTGCCCTTTATAATAAAACCCCTTTGTCTCATTCTTACTAGTGCGTATAATACACGCTCCAAATTATTTTTAACATCTGTCATGTGACAATCTGCGTGGATGTTTATTTAGCTTAATCTAAAAAACAGACTTAATTAAAATTTTAATACTCTATATTATATTATTGTAAAATATTACATGGTAAAAATATAAATAGGCTAGGGTTAAAACTAGTGGGTCAGTTATAAAAACTTATTTTCTCTTTGCTCTCATCGGAGAATGGCTACACCTTCTCTTAGTGGTGATTTTCTTCATTAATCTTGATTCTAACCTCAATTGCTTTGTAGATCTATTCTTGTTTTTGCTCGAAAATCGGGATAAAAACTAGGGTTCTGCTCCTGAATCAGTATAGAATATTAGGATTTTAACAAGAGAGAGAGAGAGAATTTCAGATAGATTCAGATGAAGAAATGGAGAAGAAAGGTAAAACAAAATAGAGAAGAAAGGTGAAATATAAAGAAAAAGAGGACAAAATAAAAAAAAATATAAATTTTTAAAAAGAAAGGCTAGTTAGGCATTAAACACTGCCAAATAGGCCATTTTAATTACTTTTTCGGTCTCCACATGTTCTTTGGTGATTTATTACACACATTATGCCACATAAGCGAGAGCGAGCTGTAAAGGTAGAAAAAAACATATCAATCAAGAGATAGTGGTTCGGAGAGGGGGGATTTATTATGAAAGGAAACAACGTTTAGGAGGGATTTTGGAGACATGCGATAGTTTAGGTAGGCAACTGACAAAAGTTATATAGTTTAGGTGGATTTTAAGGTATTAGCTAGGGCCGATTATCGGGCGGATCGGACGATTATTTACGATTAACGGTTCGGCTTATCGGTGATCGTCATTTAAATATATTAATTCGCTAACCACCCGATAAAATATCAGACGGATTGGTATCAGTGTAGCTATTATCAGACAGTTTATCGAGCGATTTATCGACCTATTTTTATTTGTATTACAGATGCCTATTTTGGCAACATACTGATACAAACATACAGTCATACAGTATACGATCTCCACATTCTACAAACATACTGATATAAGGCAGCAAGCTAACAGTGCTTCGGCTAATTAAATAGCTTCAGACAGTTTGAGCATATCAAAGGTATGCAATATCATATGCAATATCTAGTCCCAAGGTACGCCTAACTCCATGTCTATCATCCAGGCATCCTTTGTATCCTTGACTTGAGTAACATTAAGTCTAGTATCCATTCAAAGTATATCATCTCCAAACCATGTATAGCTTGTGTAAACACGGAGATGGCAATGTTAAACAATGGCATCTCTATTGTCACGACTCAATTTCACCTAAAGGTCGTGATGGCACCCAACACTACAGTTAAGCAAGCCAACTAATAAATCAAATATATACCGATTAGATTTAAATCCAAGAAAATAATAAACACATCAAATTCTACCAATGTGTGTGCAAAGACCTGGTGTCACAAGTATATGAGCATCTAGTAGATTATACAAAATTCCAAATACTGTCTGAAATGAAATAGACAGAATGTAAATATAAGAAGAGACATTGATAGCTGCAGAACGGCTCAGAAAGGCAGCTCACCACTATGCCTCGGAATGACGTGAATATGTGATGATAGGTCCTCCACTAGTACCTATCTCAGATCCTGCACAAAAAGTGCAGCAAGTGTAGTATGAGTATGTAAACAACGTGTACCCAGTTAGTATGAAGCCTAATATTTAACCAGCAGAAATAATTAAATTTATTCAAATGCAATAATTCTCAATATATTAATTAAATTCCTTCAAATCCAATAAATTTCCAATTCATGAATTAGTCTCATTTACAGGAATAACAATAATTCCTTAACAAGCAGGAATAATAATTCTTTAAATTTCAAAGATTTTCAATTTATCAATTAACTTCGCAAGCTGCAATAAACTATCAAAGTATCGTGTAATTATTATTATAAAGCACGATTTCTGCCGAGGTCGTACGACCCGATTCAGAGTGTCGTGTATACTACCGAGATACGTGCAACACGATCCATAGATGCATCTATCCTGCCGAGACGTTCGGTCCGATTCACAAGAAAGGAGGATATTTTCTTATTTACCTCTAGAATAAGAGTGTTTATTGTAAAATTTATTCGAGAAGATAACAATTTATTTCAATAATTCATTAATCTAAACAAAAATTTAAGCATATGAAAATTTCATCTTTTACTACCTTTCATAACCATTCACAATATATACATCAAATAATTTAATTAATAAAGAATACAATTTACACAAGTAATTCATGCTTTGAGTCCTAAACTACCCGGACTTTAGCATTAATAGTAGCTACGCACGAACTCTCGTCACCTTGTGCGTACGTAGCCCCCACAATTAGCAATAATTATTTAATTTAATCACCTATAGGGTAAATTTCCCCCTCACAAGATTAGACAAGAGACTTACCTCATCTTGCTCCAATTTAATCCAATAGTAGGCCTTTTCCTCGATTATCCAACTTCGATTGGCTCGAATCTAACCAAAAATAATTCGATACAATCATTAAAATTTATAGGAATCAATTCTATAAGGAAATACTACATTTTCAGTAAAAATCTCGAAATTAATTAAAAATTCGTCTGTGGGGCCCACATCTCGAAATCCGGCAAAAGTTATGAAATCTGACAACTCATTAAATTACGAGTCCACCCATACCTGTCTCACTCAAATCCGACTCTAAATCGATACCGAAATCTCAAAAATTAGTTTCTAAAAATTTCTCAAATTTCAATATCAAAACACTAATTAAACGGTGAAAACAACGATATATTTGTATATATTGACCAAATCTGAGTTAGAATCACTTACCCCAATGTCTTTCCTTGAAAATATATCCAAAATCGCCTCTGCTCAAACTCCAATTTGTTAAAAATGGCGAATGAGACGAATGCCCTCTTTTTATAAAACTACCCAGACAGCCTCGGAACTGGTCCTCGAACTGGACCTCGAACTGGACCTCGATCGTGGCTTCGATCACAGGCTCGAGCCTGGACCTCGATCATGGCATCAAGGCTGGGCCTTCGATCAGGGCATCGAGCAGGGGTCTCGATCCTAGCTCTCGACCCTTGCCTTCGATCAGGGCATCGAGCATGGGCCTTCGATCAGGGCATCGAGCATAGGTCTCGATCCTAGCTCTCGAGCCTTGCCTTCGATCAGGGCACCGAGCATAGGTCTCGATCCTAGCTCTCGAGCCTTGCCTTCGATCAGGGCATCGAGAATGGGTATCGATCCTAACCCTTGAGCCTTGCCTTCGATCATGTCCTCGAGCTGGACCTTTGATCGTGGCTTCGATCTCAAGCTCGAGCATGAGCCTCGTCAACCTTGGGCTCGATACCTGGGCTCGATATCTGGGCTCGATCACAGCCCAAAATATCCAATAGAAGAGGAAAAAATTACAACAGCTTTTAAGTCCAACTTTTAATCCGTTAACCATCCGAAACTCACCCGAGGCCCTCGGGACCTCAACCAAATATATCAACAAGTCCTAAAATATCATATGGACTTATTTGAAACCTCAAATCAGCTAAAACGACGCTAAAACCACAAATTACGCTCCAATTCAAGCTTAATGAAACTTAGAATTTTCAACTTCTACATTTGATGTCGAAACCTATCAAATCAACTTCGATTGATCTCATATTTTGCACACAAGTCATAAATGACATAACGGAGCTATGAAAATTTTCAAAACTGGATTTCGACTCCGATATCAAAAAGTCAACTCCCCGGTCTAACTTCCAAACTAAAATTCTTATTTTTAGCCATTTTAAGCCTAATTTTACTACGGACTTCCAAATAAAATTCTGATCACGCTCCTAAGTACAAAATCACCATACGGAGCTGTTGGAATCATAAAAATTCTATTCCGGGGTTGTTTGCCATAATTCAATATCCGGTCACTATTTGAACTTAAACTTTTAATTTTTCATCAAAATTCTATATCTCGGGCTAGGGACCTTGGAATTTGATTCCGGGCATACGCCCAAGTCCCAAATCACAATACGGCCCTACCGAAACTGTCAAAACACATATCCGAGTCTGTTTGCTTAAAATGTTGATCAAAGTCAACTCAGTTGAGTTTTAAAGGTCTAATTCACATTTTAATCCGTTTTTCACATAAAAACTTTTCAGAAATTTTTACGAACTGCGCACTCAAGGCAATGAATGATAAATAGTACTTTTCGAGGTCTTAGAACATAGAATTAATTATTAAATTTAAAGATGACATTTTGGGTTATCACATTCTCCACCTCTTAAACAAACGTTTGTACTCGAACGGGTTTAGAATTATACCTGAAGTGCTGAATAAGTGTGGATATCTGCTCCACATGTTTTCCTCGGCCTCCCAAGTCGCTTCCTCGACTGGTTGGTGCCTCCACTGGACTTTTACTGCAGAAATCCTCTTGGACCTCAACTGGCGAACCTATTTATCAATAATGGCAATTAGTTCCTCTTCATTACCCAAGCTATTATCTAGCTGAACTGTGCTGAAGTGTAACACGTGTGATAGGCCGGCATGATACTTCCGGAGCATAGAGACATGGAAAACCAGATGAACTCCCGATAGGATGCGAGTCAATGCAAGCTCATAAGCAACCTCCCCAACTCGTCTCAACACCTCAAATGGGCCTATAAACCTTGGGTTCAACTTGCCCTTCTTCCCGAATCTCATGATTCCCTTCATCGGTGAAACCTTCAAGAGAACTTTTTCACCCATCATAAATGATAAATCTCGCGCTTTCTGATCAGCGTAACTCTTCTCTCTGGACTGTGCTGCACGAAGTCGCTCCTAAATCAACTTTACCTTTTCCAAGGTATCTTTTACCAAATCAGTACCATATAATTTAGCCTCACCGGGCTTAAACCATCCGATGGGCGAACATCATCACCGACCATATAAAGCCTCAAATGGTGCCATCTTGATGCTGGATTGGTAACTGTTATTATAAGCGAACTCGGCCAAAGGCAAGAAACGATCTTACTGACCTCCAAAGTCAATCACACATGCCCTGAGCATATCCTCCAAAATCTGAATTGTCCGCTCTGACTGCCCGTTGGTCTGCGAATGAAAGGCTGTGCTGAGCTCTACACGGGTCCCCAACTCACTTTGTACTGCTCTCCAGAAATATGAAATAAACTAAGGGCCTCTATCTGATATGATAGAAATTGGCACACCGTGCAACCGAACTATCTCTTGAATATAAATCTGGGCCAAACTTTCTAAAGTATACGTAGTCACAGCAGGAATAAAATGTGCCGACTTGGTCAACCTATCAACAATGACCCAAACTGCATCAAACTTCCGCAAGGTCCGCGACAACCTAACTACAAAGTCCATAGTGATACGTTCCTATTTCCACTCTGGTATAGTCATCTGCTGAAGTAGGCCACCTGGCCTCTGGTGTTCTTATGTAACTTGCTGGCAATTAAGACACCTAGCTACATACTCAACTATGTCCTTTTTCATTCGTCGCCACCAATAATGTTGCCTCAGGTCACGATACATCTTCGTAGCACCTGGATGAATAGAATACCGAGAGCTGTGTGCTTCCTCTAGGATCTTTTTCCTCAGTTCATCCACATTAGGAACACATAGACGATCATGGAGTCACAGAACACCATCCGCTCCAAAAGTAACTTCCTTGGCACCACCTTGTAGTACCGTTTCTCGAAGAACCATTAAGTGTGGATCATCATACTAGCGAGCCTAGATCTGTTCAAATAGTAAAGACTGAGCTACAACACATGCAAGAACTCGGCTGGGCTTTGAAATATCCAGTCGCACAAGTTTGTTGGCCAAGGATTGAATATCTGAAGCTAACGGCCTCTCCTCTGCTGAAATGAAAGCCAAACTACCCATACTCTCCACCTTTCTACTCAAGGCGTTTGCAACCACATTTGCTTTGCCCGGATGATACAGGATAGTAATATCAAAATCTTTTAGTAACTCAAGCCATCTGCGTTGTCTTAGATTTAGGTCCCTCTGCTTGAACAAATGCTGTAAACTACGATGATCAGTGTAAACTTCACAAAACACCCCATAAAGATAATGCCTCCAAATCTTAAGAGCGTGAACAATCGCAGCTAATTCCAAATTATGTACTGGATAATTCTTCAGTTGACATGAATCATATGCAATAACTCGCCCTTCCTGCATCAATACACAACCCAAACCAATGCGTGAAGCGTCACAGTACACTGTATACATCCCCGAACCGGAAGACAACACTAACACTAGTGCTGTAGTAAATGCTGTCTTGAGCTTATGAAAACTCACCTCACAATCATCAGACCGTCGGAACGGAGCACCCTTCTGGGTTAATTTGGTCAAAGGTGCTGCAATAGATGAAAAACCCTCCACGAACCGACGATAATAACCTGCTAAACCTAGGAAACTCCTGATCTTAGTCGCCGAAGTAGGACGATGCCAATTCTGAAATGCCTCACTCTTTTTGGGATCAACCTCAATACCCTCGCCCGATACAATATGCCCCAAAAATGCTACAGACTCTAGCCAAAACTCACATTTAGAGAACTTAGCATAAGTTTTGTTCCCGTAGCGTCTAAAGCACTACTCTCATATGCTGCTCATGCTCCTCCTTACTGCGCGAGTAGATCAAGATATCATCAATGAAGACAATGACAAACGAATCAATATATGGCTTGAATACCTTGTTCATCAAATCCATAAACGTTGTTGGGGCATTAGTTAAACCGAGGTACATCACTAGAAACTCATAATGACCATATCTAGTCCGAAAAGAAGTCTTCGGAACATCCGAATCCCGAATTTTCAACTGATGGTACCCCGATCTCAAGTCGATCTTAGAGAACACCCTGCAACTGGTCAAATAGATCATCAATACGCGGAAATAGGTACTTGTTCTTAATAGTGACTTTGTTCAATTGGAGATAATCAATACACATCCGCATTGTTCCATCCTTCTTCTTCACAAATAATATCGGTGCACCCCAAGGCGATACACTCGGTCTGACGAACCCTTTGGCTAGTAACTCCTCAAGCTGTTCTTTCAATTCTTTAGGAGCCATGCGATACAGTGGGATAAATATAAGATGGGTATCTGGAGCCAAGTCAATACATACTCCCGAACTACAGGCACTGAATCAATAGCCGGAGTCTCTGCAGTAGTATTCCGAACATAGGCTAGATAAGCCAAACAACCCTTCTCAACCATGTGTTGAGCCTTTATAAAAGAAATAACTCGATTAAATGAACTAACAGACGAACCCTTCCACTCCAGCTTAGGCAATGCGGGAATAGCCAAGGTAACCGTCTTAGCATAACAATTTAGAATAGCATGATATGAAGTTAACCAATCCATGCCCAGAATAATTTCAAAATCGGTCATCTCAAGCAATAGGAGATCTGCTCTAGTTTCATAACCACAAAATGTAATAATACAGGACCGGTAGATCCGGTTCACAACAACAGAATTGCCCATAGAGTGGACACATAAACATGAGTACTCAAGGACTCACGAGAAACATCCAGGAATGGAGCAAATAGAGATGACACATATGAATACGTAGATCCTGGATCAAATAATACTGAGGCATCTTTGCCTCAAATAGAAATAATACATGTAATCACGACATCTGAGGCCTCTGCATCTGCTCTGGCCGGAAAAGCATAGAACCGAGCTAGAGTGCCAACTGGCTGGCCTCCGCCTTGCTGACCTCCACCTCTAGGATGACCCCTACCTACCTGTCCTCCACCTCTTAGTGGTCGGACTATTGGTGGACCAACTGGTGCGGTAATCATAGGTTGTTGACCCTGCTGCACTGGTCTACCCCACAATCTGGGGCAGAATCTCCGTATGTTACTGGGATTCCCGCACTTATAACAACTTTTCAGTGCGATAAGCTGCTGACTAGAAGTCTGGCCCTGGTGACCTGAATACCCACTAGAAGAACCCTGAATAGCTGGTGGGCGATAAGAACTCTCTGGTATAACACTGAGATAGGGTCGCACTGGAGCACCTCGAGGAGGCAGTGGTGCTGGATATGGGGGCCTGTTGGACTTCCCTCTGCCCTCAGATGGAGTACCTCTGAACTCTCCATAATACCTAAACTGCTTATCTCTAGTAACCTGCTCTCGGCTACGCTGACGTACACCCTCAATCATGCGGGCTATCTCTACGACTAGCTCATAAGAAGTAGCCATCTCAACCTCTCTAGCCATATCGGCCTGAATGCCAGTATGTAAACCCGCAACAAACCTCCGCACTCTCTCCGCCTCAGTAGGGAGTATCATAAGTGCCTGGCAAGATAACTCAGAAAACCTCGCCTCATAATCGGTCACTGACATCTGACCCTGCTGGAGCTGCTCAAACTGAAACCTCAACTCTTCCCTCTGGGAGAGTGGAATATACCTGTCCAGGAAGATATAGGTGAACCTGTCCCATGACATGGGAGAAGAATCTGTTGGTCTGCCAAGAACATAAGACTGCCACCATTTACGGCTCTACCCTCTAGCTAAAATGTAGCAAAGTCTACCCCATAAGACTCCAATATCCTCATGTTGTATAGTCTATCCTTGCACCGATCAATGAAATCCTGGGGATCCTCATGTTGTTCCCCCCCAAAGACAGGAGGATGTAGTCTAGTCCATCTGTCCAAGTTTTTATGGATCAGCGGTTGCAGCTGATCTCGGCTCAGGTATAGCTGCTACCACTGGCTGGGATCCACCCATTGTTAGTGCACCCTAGGTCTGATATACTGCAGCTGCCTGTCCATGAGCCTGTGCAGTCGGAGTCTGTGCTCCCCCCACCTTCCTGAGATATGGCTGGGTCTACCGAAAATAAACCGGCCTGAGTCATAGTGTCCATAAATCACAGCATATGACCCATAACATCCTGAAATCCCAGTGTATATGTGAAATCCACCAGAGCTGGCTCTACCACATGTACTTCACCCTTCTCCCCACGATCGAGGCCCAGTTCGAGGACCAGTTCCGAAGGCTGTCTGGGTAGTTTCATAAAAAAAGGGCATTCGTCCCATTCGCCATTTTTAACAAATTGGAGCTTGAGCAGAGACGATTTTGGATAGATTTTCAAGGAAAGACATTGGGGTAAGTGATTCTAACTCGGATTTGGTCTATATACATAAATATATCGATGTTTTCACCGTTAAACTAGTGTTTTGAGATTGAAATTTGGGAAATTTTTAAAAACGAAGTTTTGAGATTTCGGTATTGATTCGGAGTCGGATTTGAGTAAGACTAGTATGGGTGGACTCTTAATTTAATGGGTTGTCGGATTTCATAACTTTCACCGGATTCCGAGATGTGAGCCCCACGGACGAATTTTTAATTAATTTCGGGATTTTTATTGAAAATGTAGTATTTTCTTATAGAATTGATTCCTATAAATTTTAGTGATTGTATCGAATTATTTTTGGTTAGATTCGAGACAATTGAAGTTGGATAATCGAGGAAAATGCCTACTAGTGGATTAAATTACAGCAAGACGAGGTAAGTCTCTTGTCTAATCTTGTGAGGGGAAAATTTACCCCATAGGTGATTAAATTAAATAATTGTTGCTAATTGCAGGGGCTACGTACGCACGATGTGACGAGAATCCATGCGTAGCTACTATTAATGCTAAAGTCCGGGTAGTTTAGGACTCAAAGCATGAATTACTTGTGTAAATTGTATTCTTTATTAATTAAATTATTTATGTATATATTGTGAATTGTTATGAAAGGTAGTAAAAGATGAAATTTTCATATGCTTAAATTTTTGATTAGATTAATTAATTATTGAAATAAATTATTATCCTCTCGAATAAATTTTACAATAAACACTCTTATTCCGGAGGTACATAAGAAAATATCTTCCTTTCTTGTGGATCGGGCCGAACGCCTCGGCAGGATAGATGCATCTATGGATCATGCCGCACGTTCCTCGGCAGTGTACACGACACTCTGAATTGCGCCGTACGATCTCGGCAGAAATCGTGCTTAATAATAATAATTACACGACACTTTGATAGTTTATTACAGCTTGCGAAGCTAATTGATAAATTGGTATTCTTTGGAATTTAAAGAATTATTATTCCTACTTGTTAAGGAATTATTGTTATTCTTGTAAATGAGACTAATTCATGATTTGGAAATTTATTCAATTTGAAGGAATTTAATTAATATATTGAGAATTATTGCATTTGAAGGAATTTAATTATTTCTGCTGGTTAAATAAATTATTGTAAATTTTGTGAATCATGTTGATTTAGATATTGTAGTTTTTTTTCAATTTTTATCATTGACTCATAATGAGTGTCAAAGTCGGCCATCTCATATCTACCACTTCGTACTTACTGGGTACACGTTGTTTACGTACTCATACTACACTTGCAGTACTTTTTGTGCAGGATCTGAGATAGGTACTAGTGGAGGACATATCATCATATATCCACGTCATCCCGAGGAATAGTGGTGAGCTGCCTTTCTGAGTCGTTCTGCAGCTACCAGTGTCTCTTCTTATATTTACATTCTGTCTATTTCATTTTAGACAGTATTTGGAGTTTTGTATAATCTACTAGATGCTCATACACTTGTGACACCAGGTCTTGGCACACACATTGGTAGAATTTGATGTTTTTATTATTTTCTTGGATTTAAATCTAATCGATATATGTTTGATTTATTAGTTGGCTTGCCTAACTGTAGTATTGGGCGCCATCACCACCTTTAGGTGAAATTGGGTCGTAACAACATGGTATCAGAGTACTCGGTTCTTGTAGGTCTCACAAGTTATGAGCAGACCTAATAGAGTCTTGCGGATCGGTACAGAGACGTCTGTACTTATCTTCGAGAGGCTATAGGGTGTTAAGAAACTACCTTTCTTCATCTTCCATCGTGTAATTGATGTAGTACTAAATATCTTTCTCTTACTCTCTCACAGATGGTGAGAACGCGCTCGAATGAGGTTCCGGACCAGGTAAGAGCTACTCCCCCAGTTGCTAGAGGTCGAGGGAGGGCTCCAGCCCGTGGTAGCGGTAGAGGACGTCCCAGGACCAGCCCGTGATAGAGGTAGAGGACATCCCATGACTGTTCCAGTTATTCCACCAGTGGATCCAGCAGAGGATCCCATTATTATCCTTGACCTCGGTCATGGCATCGAGGCTGTGCCTTCGATCAGGGCATCGAGCATGGGTCTCGATCCTACCCCTCGAGCCTTGCCTTCAATCAGGGCATCAAGTATGGGCCTTCGTTCAGGGCATCGAGCAGGGGTCTCGATCCTCGCCCTCGAGCCTTGCCTTCGATCATGTCCTCGAGCTGGACCTTCGATCGTGGCTTCAATCTCAAGCTCGAGCCTGAGCCTCGTCAACCTTGAGCTTGATATCTGGGCTCGATCACAGCCTAGAATATCCAACAGAAGAGGAAACAATTGCAGCAGCTTTTAAGTCCAACTTTTGATCCGTTAACCATCCGAAACTCACCCGAGGCCCTCGGGATCTCAACCAAATATACCAACAAGTCCTAAAATATCATACGAACTTATTTGAAACCTCAAATCACCTAAAACGACGCTAAAACCACGAATTACGCTCCAATTCAAGCTTAATAAAACTTAGAATTTTCAACTTTTATATTCGATGTCGAAACCTATCAAATCAACTCCGATTGATCTCAAATTTTGCACAAAAGTCATAAATGATATAACGGAGCTATAAAAAGTTTTGGAGCTGGATTCCGGCTCGATATCAAAACGTCAACTCCCCGGTCAAACTTCCAAACTAAAATTCTTGTTTTTTAGCCATTTCAAGCCTAATTTCACTACGGACTTCCAAATAAAATTTCGATCAGGCTCCTAAGTCCAAAATCACCATATGGAGCTATTGGAATCATCAAAATTCTATTCTGGTGTCGTTTTCCCATAATTCGACATCCGATCACTATTTGAACTTAAACTTTTAATTTTTTATCAAAATTCCATATCTCGGGCTAAGGACCTCGGAATTTGATTCCGGGCATACGCTCAAGTACCAAATCATGATACGGACCTACCGGAACTATCAAAACACTTATCCGAGTCCGTTTACTTAAAATGTTGACCAAAGTCAACTCAGTTGAGTTTTAAAACTCTAATTCACATTTTAATTCGTTTTTCACATAAAAGCTTTTCTGAAATTTTTACGAACTGCGCACGCAAGTCAAGGAATGATAAATAGTACTTTTTGAGGTCTTAGAACACATAATTAATTATTAAATTTAAAGATGACATTTTAGATCATCACATATATGTCCAGAACCTGTGCTAACCTCATATGTTGATACAAAATGGCCACATTGCAATCCCATGATTCATCAACTTTTTTTCCATGGTTGCCTGAATGTACATGTCATACATATGTATAAAAATATATAAATATAAAAATTCTTAACGGGTTAACGGTTTATCCGATAAGAAAATTGAATAATTCGCCCCCAAACCGATAAGCTGTTAATAATAAAATTTCAATCTGTTTCGCACCCATTAATCCGATAACCCGATAACAATAAGCCATTAAGCCACTTTTGCGGTTCGGTTTTCGGTTTCGGTTCGGTTTTGAACACCCCTAGTATTAACTCTTTTTAAAAAGAATGAACCTATTTTCCTTTGAACCTATTTTCCTTTTAGTCAATTTAAAAAAGAATGGTTCATATCTAAATTTGAAAAGAATATAACTTAAACTTCTTATTTTACCTTTAATAAATGATTTATAAGCATACAAATACCTATGGATGGTTTTGGACCACAAATTTCAACAATTTTTTCGTTTTTATTAGACTACGCATCTATTCAATTAGATTCAAACAAATTGAAACAGAGGGAGTAATATTTTTTTTGAAAAACTTTACTCGGTGTAAAATGGTGTATATATATATATGACATCAATATTTATATTAATTGAATTGCAGATGACATAACGAGTCTAACATATTTTAACGGTAATTTGTGGTTACTCAAGTTTTGAGTAATCGAACTATACTCTAAATTAAAGTTGGTTTTAGGTAATTCGGAATGAAGGTTCAAAAATATTTATCTCACCTCTCTTTCTTGCCTCTCTTTATTAGTAGCAGGAGCTCAACGAAATTGGTGGCCTAAATCCAAACCTTGATTAGAGGCCTTAAATATTTTTTAAACAAAAACTGCGTATATATTTTTATTTGAAGTTTATTTATCTAGATGTTTGAAATGTAAAGTTAAGTAATAATTTTGTTTATAATCAATTTTTTCTAAAAAAGTTTTTCAATTAATAATATGTATAGATAATCCATTTAATTATCTTGAGACATTGTTGATATTAAGTGTGATTTTATTAATTTTAATTTTAAAATAAAATTTTCCGTTTATGCAACTAGTATAAAAATTATTAATTTTATTTTATAAGTAATATATGCATTTGAAAAGGAATCAAGTCGTCTTATTAAGCGTTGCAATCTCGAATCATTTGTAGTTTTGACTAACTCAAATATTTGATGATGGTTTTGATACTTTAAACCAGTTTAAGAGTTTGAGTAACTTAATTAACTTTCTGGTTGAATCTACAGATGCGTGAGGTTGATTAAAGTGTCCAGTTGAGACCTAAAGACCGCAGTTACTAGCTCCCCATATCGAATGAGTTTAAGTTACACTAGATTTTTATATTGAATTGCTTCGGGAGTTCGTGACCAGATTTCAGAAAGAAAGAATGTTGCTACTGGTCGTGCCGGACGAATGGGCGACTGAGGCGTTACGACTTGAAGATAAGAATAGAAGATGACTAGCTCGGTTTTCCTACATAAACCAAGGGTCGGGATCAAGAAAAGAACAAGGATAAGTCGAAGGATGATTTTGACGCATATCAACCATCTTCTAAGGGCCGATTTTTACCCTAAGAAAGGGCCGAAGGACAAGGCAGAAGTTTTCGATCGGCGGACAAGTTCGCTCCCGATAGAAGGACTGACCGCAGCTAGAATAACAAGTCATTGCATGACAAAGAGGTATCAGGTTCCACGTATCCTAGACTTTCAGAGTATAATTTCAATGTCAGCGTAGTGGAGCTAGTATCAGCGATGAGGAACATTAAGAAAGCGCGGTTCTCAAGGCCAATGAGATCTGATCCCCGCCAAAGAGATCCTACTCTGTGGTGCGAGTATCATGGGACTAACTACCATCGAACTGGGGACTGCTGACATCTGTGCGAGGAGATGAGGACGTTGTTGAAAAATGGCTATCTCAAAGAGTTCTTAAGTGACCGGGCCAAAAACAATTAACATCGCAACTGGGATAATATAGAACCCTCGAAGATAGGAGAAGATCGTCCTCGACTAACGATCAACATGATTTTCAGGGGAAACGAGATTAATGGTGTAACCTTTTCGACAGCAAAAATGACAAAGGTATCAGTAACCTATAGCAAGAGATTTCGGGAAGTCTCCGAGGACAATATCACCTTCATAGAGGAAGATGCCGATGGACTCCTACTACCACCCAACGATGCCCTGGTAATTTCTCTTAATGTTCTAGATTTTAAAATTAAACGCATTTTGGTGGACCCAGGAAGTTCAGCCAATATCATTCAATGGAGAGTGCTAGAGCAAGCCAAGCTAACCGGAAGCATCATTCCGGCAACAAAGCTCCTCGCCGGATTCAACCTAGTATGTGTGACAACCCGATGGGGGATTCTGCTGCCCACAAATGTCGAAAGGGTTATGAAGACTACCTTGTTTGAAGTAGTAGACGTCGACATGGGCTATAAAATTATTCTTGGAAGACCATGGATACAACAGATGAAGGTTGTGCCATCAACATACCATCAACTTCTGAAATTCCCAAATCCAGAAGGAATCAAACAAATAAAGGGAGATTAACCGGTGCAATGGAGATGAACATGATCTCGGTTTCCAGCATTAAAGAGAAGGAACACATGACATAGCAATTATAGGAACCGATGCCCCTTCCCGAATCAAATGAAGACAACAAAGGGGAGGAGCCGTCGGAATCCTATCAGGTACCAAGGTATTTCAAGGTACCTAAAGAAATAGACGCAACCAAATTCACGGCGGAAGAACTCAAACATTTGGCATTGTTCAAAATGTTCCTAGAAAGGAAGTTCCACTTGGGGACATGATTATACACCAAGATTAGGTAAGGATTTATAGAATTTCTTAAAATTAATATTGATTGTTTTGTATGGTCGCATGCAGATATGACAAGTATCCTTCCAGAGGCGGCTATGCACAAGTTAATCCTGGATCCCAGCATCCATCGGGTAAGGCAAAAGAAGTGTCCGATCGCCGAGGTTAGAAACAAGTTTGTCAAAGAAGATATAACTCGATTTCTTGATATCAGTTCAATATGGGAGGTAAAGTATCCCGACTGGCTAGCTAATGTAGTAGTATTTCCAAAAAAGAATAATAAATTTTGCATGTGCGTAGATTATAAAGATCTGAATAAGGCATGCTAAAAAAACTTGTTCCCATTGCCAAACATTGATCAAATGATTGATGCAACGGCGGGCATGAGTTGATGAGTTTCCTCCATGCCTATTTCAGGTACAACCAAATCAAAATGAACTCGGAGGATCAGGAAAAAACTTCGTTCACAATGAACTTTGGTACATATTTCTACAATGTGATGCCTTTTGGGCTTAAGAACGTCGGAGCCACTTATCAGAGGCTCGTGAACAAAATGTTCAAAAAGCAAATAGGAAAAATAATGGAAGCTTACATAGATGATATATTGGTTAAGTCTTTGAACGCATGTGACCATCTAAAACACCTCCAAGAAACCTTTGACATCCTAAGGAAGCACAACATGAAACTTAATCCCGAAAAGTGTGCATTCGGAGTCAGCTCTGGGAAATTTTTAGGTTTTTTTTTATGTCACAAAAGGGGATAAAAGTCAATCCCGAAAAGATTAAAGCCATGGATGATATCCTAGACCAACTGACAAATGTGAAAGAAGTTCAAAGGCTAACCGGAAGACTAGCAGTTCTGAGCAGGTTCATTTCTCAGTCCTCAGAAAAATGCCATCACATCTTCTCACTCCTGAAGAAGAAGAACAACTTTGAATGGACTCCGAAATGCCAATAGGCTCTAAAAGACCTGAAATGGTATTTATGAAGCCCTCTGTTACTATCCAAATCGGAGGAAGGTGAGTAGTTTCTAGTATACTTAGCGGTCTCGGAGGTAGCGGTAAGTGCCGTTCTAGTTCGGGAAGACGAAGGTACGCAATCTTCTATCTATTATGTTAGCAAAGTTTTATCGGGAGTAGAAACTCGTTATCCACATCTCAAAATATTAGCCTTGGCTCTCGTAGTCGCCGCTCAAAAGCTTAGACCTTACTTTCAATGTCACCTTTCAGCTTGAGGGTAGGGCCCATAGATGGTGGTAGTTCTATCTTCTCGGCAGGTCAGCGGGTTCTCCTCCCTTGACTTAGGACCAATTCATATGCCTCTTTCTAGATACATATAATCCACCCTCCCATAGGGAAGTGCTGCGATTTCAGTTCGAGAAGCTCCAGCAGGTGTCAGGTGTCGGTGACCGACTATGAGGCGAGATTCTCTAAGTTGTCTCACCGTGCACTTAGGATACTCTCTACTGATGCAGAGAGAGTGTAGAGGTTTCTTGCAGGTTTGCACTGTGGTATCCAGGCCACTATGGCCCGAGGGGTTGAGATGGGGACCTCTTACGAGCTGGTTGTGGAGATAGCTCGGAGGATCGAGGGTATTCATCAGTAGAGTCGAGAGCAGGTGTCGAGGGACAAGCAGTTTCATTATTTTGGAGGGTTCAGCGGTGCTCCGTTTGGGGGCAGAGGTCATTTTGTGAGGGGTCAGTCTCGCAGGCCCACATATCCAACACCGTCGCCTTCTCGGGGTGCTCAAGTGTGGCCCTATTTTAGCGCTATACCAGAGAGCTCCAACCGCCCGCCAGCTATTTAAGATTCCTCCAGTGGGTATTCAGGCCATCAGGGTCAGACTTCAAGTCAGCAGCCCACCATTCAGAGGGGTTATTATAAGTGCAGGGATCCGAGCCATATGAAGAGGTTTTGTCCTAAACTTCGGGGTAAGGCAGTATAGTAGGGTCATCAGCCTATGATTACAGCACCATCTGCCGCACCAGCCGTCCGGCCACCCAAAGGCGGAGGGTAGGTGGGTAAGGGCCATCCTAGATGTGGAGGCCAGTCAGGTGGTGCTCCAGCTAGGTTCTATGCCTTCCATCCAGACCAGATGTAGTAGTGTAAGATGCCGTGATCACATGTATTATTTCTGTCTGTAGTAGGGATGCTTCAGTACTATTTGATCTAGGGTCTACATATTCATATGTTTCATCTCTGTTTTCTCATTTTCTAGGTATTCATCCCGAGTCCTTGGGTGCTCCCGTATATGTGTCCACTCCAGTGGGAAATTTTATTGTTGTGGATTGGATCTATCGGTCCTGTATCATGACTTTCTATGGTTATGAGACTAGAACGGATCTTCTATTGCTTGATATGACCGACTTTAAGGTCATACTGGGCATGGACTGGTTGTCCCCATATCATTTCGCCCTTGATTGCCATGCCAAGACTGTTACCTTGGCAATGCCAGAGTTGCCTAGATTAGAGTGGAAGGGTTCGTCTGTCAGTGCATCTAGTCAGGTTATCTCTTTTCTGAAGGCTCGACACATGGCCGAGGAGGGTTGTTTGGCTTATCTAGCTTATGTTCAGAATACTACTACAGATACTCCGTTGATTAATTCAGTTCTCGTGGTCTGGGAGTTCACATATGCGTTTCCTTCTAATCTTTCAGGCATGCCACCAGATCGTGATATCAATTTCTGTATTGATTTGGCTCCAGGTACCCAGCCTATCTCTATTTCACCGTACCGCATGGTTCTGAAAGAGTTGAAAGAGTTGAAAGGACAGCTTGAGGAGTTGCTAGCAAAGGGGATCGTCAGACCGAGTGTGTCTCCTTGGGGTGTACCGGTTTTGTTCGTGAAGAATAAAGATGGGACTATGCGGATGTGCATTGATTACAGACAATTGAACAAAGTTACCATTAATAACAAGTACCTGTTATCACGTATTGATGATTTGTTTGACCATTTATAGGGTACCAGGGTGTTCTCTAAGATCGGCTTGAGATCGGGGTATCATCAGTTGAAGATTTGTGATTCGGATGTTCCGAAGATGGCTTTCCGGACTAGATATGGCCATTATGAGTTTCTAGTGATGTCCTTCGGCTGGACTAATGCCGCATTGGCATTTATGGATTTGATGAATCGGGTGTTCAGGCCATATATTGACTCGTTTTTTATTGTCTTCATTGATGACATATTGATCTACTCGCGTAGCATGGAGGAGCACGAGCGAAATTTGAGAGTAGTGCTTCAGACCTTGCGGGAACAGAAGCTATATGCTAAGTTCTCCAAGTGTGAGTTCTGGGTAAATTCTGTGGCATTCTTGGGACATGTTGTATCAGGCGAGGTTATTAAGGTAGATCATAGGAAGATCGAGGCAATTCAGAGTTGGCCTCGTCCTACCACAGAGACCGAGATCAGGAGCTTCTTGGAATTAGCAGGTTATTATTATTGGTTTATGGAGGGCTTCTCATCTATTGCAACACCTTTGACTAGGTTTACCCAGAAGGGTGCTCTAATCCGATGGTCCGATGATTGCGAGGCGAGCTTCTAGAAGCTCAAGACCGCATTGACTTTAACATTGGTGTTAGTGTTGCCTTCCAGTTCAGGGATGTATACTATGTATTCTTACGCTTCATGCATTGGCTTGGGTTGTGTATTGATGTAGGAGGGGCGAGTTGTTGCATATGCTTCACGTTAGCTGAAGCCCCACGAGAAGAATTACCCCATACATGATTTGGAGTTGACCGCGATAGTTCATGCTCTCAAGATCTGGAGGCATTATCTCTATGGGGTGTCATGTGACGTTTACACCGATCATCGCAGCTTGCAGCATCTATTCAAGAAGAGGGATATCAATTTGATGCAGCGCATGTGGCTTGAGTTACTAAAAGATTATGATATTACCATCCTTTACCATATGGCAAGGCGAATGTGGTTGCGGATGCCTCGAGCAGAAAAATGGAGAGTATGGGTAGTTTGGCATTCATTTCAGCAAAGGAGGGGCTATTAGCTTTGGACATTCAGTCCTTGGCTAACAGACTTGTGAGGTTGGATATTTTAGAGACGAGCCGAGTTCTTGCATGCGTCTTCGCTCAATCTTCATTATTCGAGTTGATCAAGGCTCGTCAGTTCGAAGATCCGCACTTATTGGTTCTTAGGGAGACGGTACTACATGGTGGTTCCAAGTAGGTTACTATCATTGAGGGTGGTGTTCTGCGACTCCAGATTCGTCTATGTGTTCCTAATGTTGATGGATTGAGGGAGAAGATTCTAGAGGAGGCACACAATTCTCGGTATTCTATTCATTCAGGTAGCACGAAGATGTATCGCAACTTGAGGTAGCATTATTGGTGTCGACAGATGAAGAAGAACATAGTTGAGTATGTAGCGAGGTGCCTAAATTGCCAGTAGGTTAAGTGTAAGCATCAAAGGCCAGGTGACCTACTTCAGCATATGGTTATACCTGAGTGGAAATGAGAGCGCATCACTATGGACTTCGTAGTTGGGTTGCTACGGACCTTGAGGAAGTTTGATGCAGTTTGGGTCATTGTCGACAGGTTAACCAAGTCAGCACACTTCATTCCGATTGTGACTACGTATCCTTCAGAGAGATTGGCCCAGATTTACATTCAGGAGATTTTTCGGTTACATGGTGTGCCTATTTCCATCATATCAGATAGAGGCCCTCAGTTTACTTCGCATTTCTGGAGGGCACTACAAAGTGAGTTGGGGACCCGGGTAGAGCTTAGCTTAGCCTTTCATCCGCAGACCGACGGACAGTCGAAGCGGACGGTTCAGATCTTGGAGGATATGCTCAGAGCATGTGCGATTGACTTCTGAGGGCAGTGGGATCGATTTTTGCCTTTGGCCGAGTTTGCTTACAACAACAGTTATTAGTCCAGCATCGAGATGGCTCCTGTCGCGCCCTATTTTCTCGCAAAAACGGGTTGACGTGTGACAACTCTTTTAAATGGGTGTTAAAGAAAAGATTCGTCACCTAATGATTTTTAAGGCGCATAAGAGCACCTATTTGCATATAACTCTGATTTGACTAGTTTGCGTCACCAAAGATGGGGTAAGGGTTCAAATTACCTCAAAGAGAAGGTGTTAGGCACTTTTTGAGGTCCACAAATGTGGTTCCCAGCCGAATTTTAAACTAGGTGGGATTATATGAGTTATTAAGTAAACTAAGTGATTAATATGTTCTTTTAAATTTAAAATTCCCCACTTGCAAGAATCGCAAAAGTAGCAGACTTTAGGCGCATATTACGTTAGGGTTACTAACATGCGCCACTAGTTGAAATGGCGAGGAAGAAGCGGCAGGTTGCTCCAGCGCCGGCCTCACCTAAAGCTAATGAAGGTACATCTAGGAAAATAACACCAGAATCTAGAGTTCCCCAATCACTAACGCCGATTTAATTGATGCATTGGATGCCAGGGATGGGGAGTGCTCCAACAGTAATGCAAATGGTGATTCAACCAAGAGAGGAAGAGACTCCACACGATCTAGGAGTAGGAGCTTCAAATGCAGCAAGGAAGCTCACTTTCTCAGCCAAATCTAATGAAATTAAGCTTACTATGGCGGAAGTGGTTAAAGGGAATCGACAACAACAATTGGGAATGAAACTTGAATACTACTCGCCGGTACTGAAGGACGGTGTCAAGGTAGTTAAATTGAACCCACGAGAAATTGAAGAGCAGAAGCAGAAATGGAGTCTAGCCTTAGTTGGGTATGTAATTGGAGGAAATCCTACATTCAAGGAGATGCTAAAATTTGTTTATGGCGTATGGAACTCAGTCACTACCCCTCAGGTATTTCTCCATAACGACGAGTACTTCATGTTCAAATTTGATTGTGAGGAAGATAAGAACACAATACTGCAGAATGGGCCGTATACCTTCAATCACATACCTTTAGTGCTCAAGCAATGGAGTCCAGATTTTCAGATGAGTAATGAGCCTGACCAAATCATTCCTATGTGGGTAATGTTACCAAATTTAAGTATCCAATTTTGGACTACTGGAAATTTAGGCAGAATAGCCAGTTGTCTAGGGCGACCAATTTGCACTGATAAGCTTACAACACAGGAAGATAGAATTGCTTATTCTAGGATGCTAATTGAAATGGACATATCCCAACCATTGCCAGACGAAATTCCATTAGAGATGCCCAATGGGTAATGTCGAATGCAGGTTGTGGAATATGAATGGAAGCCTCTATTTTGTCAAGACTGTCTTTAAATGGGACATGTCACAGGTAGCTGTAAGAAGGAACTAGATGACACTGGTAACTGGAAGCAGCAGCAAGTGAACAAGGGGAGGAAACACCAAAAGAAGGAGTGGAGGGCCAAATTTGATCCTATCCCAAACAAAGATGTGGGGAATGAACAGATACAAGTATCAACAGCTGAACGACCTGAGAGCTCAAATGATGTTGTCAATGTGATAATAAATGGCCAACAATCTGAAGATATGCCTATGGAGAAAGCAAACAATAATGATATAGGAAAGCACATAATGAAGAAGCCAAAGATACAAGATAAGATACGGGAAAGCATTGAAATGGAGAGGATGCTAAGACAGAACAAGTTCAGTGCCTTAAGAATTGATACAGAGAAAGCCACTAGCAATGTGGTAAGGGTTACTAGTCCAGTCAATAAGAATCCACCATGATTTTTGGATCATGGAATATTAGAGGGATGAATAAGCCCTACAAGAAAAAAATAGTTAAAATCCTTTCTGCTTAAGAATAAGGTGGTTCTAATTGGCTGACTTGAGACTAAAATTAAAGCTAATAAAGCTGAGAGAATAAAGAGGAAATTGGGGGCTGACTAACAGGTGGATGCAGACTATAACTCAAGTCCTAACGGCAGAATATAGGTATGTTGGAAGCCATAACAGGTTACAGTTAGGATTATATCATCACATCCTCAAGTAGTGCACTACTATGTGAAAGACAAATACTCTAGATTTGCTTTCCATACCAATTACATGTATGGGTATAACACAATTGAAGGTAGAAATCAAATTTGGGAGCAATTGAAAAGGATCAACAACAATATGACAGAATAATGGGTGATAATGGGGGATTTCAATACAGTTTTGTTGGTCCATGATAGAGTTAATAGGGCTCCAATCCAACAAGCAGAAACACAAGATTTTCAGGACTGTATAGATGAAGTTGGCTTGGGCCAAATCAGAAGGAAGGGATGTCAGTTTTCATAGAGTAATAAGCAAGATCCTGAGAATAGAATTTATAGCTTAATTGATTGGGCTCTTGGCAATGATCAATGATTCACCAATTATGGCAATCTGGAAGCTTGTTATCTTAATCCGGGATGCTCATATCACTCACCTATCCTCATCTCTACCATTGTGCCTAGACAGAGATTACCCAAGCCCTTCAGATTGCTGAATGTGCTACTGTATCAGGAAGCATTCAAAGAGGCCACTCAAAAAGCTTGGGAGGTTAACATCACAGGGCATACTATGTACAGAGTATGCAAGAAGTTGAAGCATATTGAGCAAGTATCTATGACCATGAACATAGAAATGTCATCACTAGATCATAAATTAGAGGAATTATAGTAAAAGCTCAGTGACATACAGAGTGAATTGGGAAATGATCTCTATAATCCACAGCTGATTTTGGCAGAGAGAGAGATACTGCAGGAACTAGAGAAATGGTCTACTATTCATGAAAGAGTGCTTAGATAAAAATCTAAAGCTGTCTGGATCAATCATGGGAATTCCAACTCTAAGTACTTTCATGCTCAACTCAAAGCTAGACAATGGAGGAATAATATTGTGTCAATATGGAATGATCAAGGAGTGCAACTAACAGAGTCTACACAGGTGCAAAGAGAATTCACAAACTTCTTTCAACTGCTAGGAATAAGTGCTCATGAGTTACCATGCCTAAACACCTACTATGCCAAAGATGGACCATGCCTCAATAAAGATCAACAACAAGCTTTTGTTCAACCTGTCACAGAAATGGAAGTGATCCAGGCATTGAGGGATTTACCTAATGACAAGTCTCCTAGAATAGATGGGTTCACTACAAAATTCTTTAAGGAGTTTTAGGGAATAATAGGAGAAGAAGTTACTCAGGCTATTCTATAGTTCTTTGACAATGGAAAACTATTAAAGGAGATCAACTGTACTACAATAACATTAGTACCCAAGGTCTCTAATCCAACATATGTGAAAGAGTATAGACCTATAGCTTGCTGCACTACTATGTACAAGCTTATAGCAAAAATTCTCACTGCCAGGTTGAAAATAGTAGTGGATTCTTTAGTTGGGCCATCCCAATCAGCTTTCATATCAGGGAGGAGTATATTGGACAATGTTATAGTGGCTCATGAATTAGTTAAAGGCTATACTCGGAAAGGATTATCACCTAGATGTCTTATCAAAATTGACATAAGGAAAGCATATGATTCAGTGGAGTGAGGTTTTCTAAAGAATGTACTGTTGGAATTTGGCTTGCCTGGGAAGTTTGTGGACTGGATCATGGAATGTGTTACCACAGTGAGCTACTCACTCCTAATCAATGGAGGGCTTACTCCTAAGTTTGTGGCAAAAAAGGGATTGAGGCAGGGGGCCTTATGTCTCCTTACCTTTTTGTTCTGGCGATGGAATACTTGAACAGGACCCTCAAGCAACTACAACATAACCCTGACTTCAACTACCATCCAAGGTGTGGGACGATGAAGTTGGTGCATATATATTTTGCGGATAATCTCATAATGTGTTGTCGAGCGGATAGAATATCAATCCAGTTATTGCTCCAAGCATTCAACCACTTCTCGGATGTTTCTAGCTTAGAGCAAATTTGAACAAAAGTTCTCTGTATATTACCGGTGTCCCAACAACGTTAAAGGAACAAATTTTGACCGAAATGCAATTTACTTTAGGAGAGATGCCCTTTAAGTATCTTGGTGTTCCCCTTTCTTCTATGAAACTCACTACACAGCAGTGTATGCCCTTAGTAGAGAGAATGACATCAAAAATCAAATGCTGGACTACCAAGCTGCTATCATATAGTGGAAGATTACAATTGATCAAAAGCGTGCTGTTTGAGATGCAAACATATTGGGCTCAAGTCTTCCTATTACCAAAGAAAGTAATTCAATTATTAACGAGTATCTGCAGAACATTTCTTTGGACAGGAAGCTGTGATGCATCGAGGAAGACACTAGTGTCATGGAAACATCTATGTATGCCCAAGTCAGCTGAAGGTTTAAATCTCATAAACTTTCACACATGGAACAAAGCAGCAATCTCTGTAAACTTCTTTGGGCAGTGATCATAAGAAAAAAGTCTCTTTGGGTACTATGGATTCATGGATTCTATATAAAAAATAGAGACTTAGCCACTATGCCAACATCTAAACAAGC
Organism: Nicotiana tomentosiformis; assembly: GCF_000390325.3. NCBI lineage: Eukaryota > Viridiplantae > Streptophyta > Magnoliopsida > Solanales > Solanaceae > Nicotiana > Nicotiana tomentosiformis. The sequence continues at coordinate 121,548,680 of NC_090816.1, read as the reverse complement.
ATACTGGCTTGTGAGGAAATTTTTTGATGCAAGGAACTGGTATAGGGACAAGGACCTTACAGTGGAACTGCAGAAATTCGCTACAGAGGAAGGTTTCAGCATAAAGAAAGCATACCTAGCTCTATGTCCACAGTACCAGAAGGTACCTTGGAAACACATTACTATAGGAACACATGGCTTGCAGTTCGACAACGATTGGCTACCATTGATCGACTGGAAAGATGGGGGATTCATGTTCCTAAGGAATGTGTTTTATGCAATTCAAGCGAGGATGAAACCTTTACACATCTGTTCTTTGGATGTATCTATTCAAGACAAATATGGGCTACCTTGCTGCGATGGATAGGATAACCTAGACAGATAACTACATGGAATGAAGAACTAAATTGGATGGCTAAAAGAACGAGGGGAGGCAGAGCAAGACAAGAAATTGTAAGATGGCTGTTTGCTGTCACTGTTTACCATGTTTGGCAGGAACGAAATAGCCGAAGGTTTCAGCAGGAAAAGAAAGAGAATGGGTATAGAATAAGAGAAATTGTCCTCCAGCTGCATACTTAGAGGGCAGAGATATCACAAATGGCAAAAAGTGTTAAGAGTCTGAATTGTTTTCCTAAGATTCTTTAAATTCTCTGTGTAGGTTGAGATGCTACTCAGATAAGTATTGACTATAGAGAACTAGTCCTAGAGTCCAAAAGGATGTACATATATACACTTGGTTGAATAAATTTTTTTATTTTGACCAAAAAATAAAGTAAACTAAGTGATTAAGCATGCCAATTGATTAATTATTATTAATAGCTAAGTGGTTACACATGCCATTAATCATTAATTGTACCAAGTGACAAAGAAAGTAAAAGAACGAAAATAATAATACTCAAACGAATTTGTTTAAAACAACTTTAGACAACAAAAGTATATGTAAATAAAAGACGTCAAAGAAACCGAGTGACGCTACTAACTAAAAGAACGACTGTCACTATAATTGAAAACATACAAAATTGAAACAAAATCTAGCTATCCCGCACAAATGAAATATATTAGGATGATCCGTTAAATAGTTAAAAGGGGACCAAAATTTTTACTCTTAGTGTATCAATTCCCGTGCAAAACCTTTTAAGACTTTTATAGCCAAAGTGTAATGACTATTCGAGCAATTTGTATATCATCTCTTCTACCCTTACTGCTATTTTTGAGTTGTTACCTAAAACACACTAGTTAATTCTAAATCGTGTCTTAATAGGTCTACCTGTCTCATTCCTATAGTCCATGAGGCGTTGGATATTCTCTAAAGGGAAGACCTAGACTCGAATAAAAGCTAAGGTTTCTATTTTGATTTAGCTAAGCATCAAATAGGATAAGCACGTAAGGACTAGCACATAATACAAGAAAATGGCTCATGTTAGCCTCCAGAATAATAAAAGCGATGAAGCGGATTCTAAAAATCTAAAGAATGGACACAAACCAAGAATGCTATGCAAATATTATTAGAAAACAATAAAGGATGAAGTAGCGTGTTTGTTTTATGTACCAATAGGCGAGAAAGACATAGATTAAAGTAAGACTCGTGATTATATTTTTTCTTAAAAGACTTGTATACGGGAAAGTTCACTTATATACAAAGATCGTAATTAGGTCCAAGCCTTAAATAGACAGATTCTTTTGTAAAGACTAAGACAGAACTTATATAAATAATTTTTGCTCCATGGAAAGAAAGCACAAGTAGAACTTATACAAATAATTTTTGCACCATGGAAAGAAAGCACAAGTTACTGATTTGTTCAATATCAATACCGATGAGGGGTTCAAAATACTTCAGAGTTTTCAATATTAAAGAAGAAAGCTGAGTATACTTATTGAGTCCAAGAACGCTACAAGACGTTATTATTATTGTTAAAGCAACACAAAACAAAGCTACTCTTTCGTGTATTTAAATCCTATAGGTACGGTACTAGAAAAATATGCTATCAATAATTAGTAAAAATCGAAGCAAATAATGAGAGTAAATTTCATGGGTGGTCATTCAACTTTGTGTTTATTATCCAAAAGTCATTTTTCTTTCTTTTGTTACGCAAAAGTCATTTAACTTTATGTTCATTACCCAAAAGTCATTTTTCTTTCTTTTGTTACGCAAAAATCATTTTACTATGCTCTAGTTATCACAAGTCACTTTGACCAGATTTTACAAATCATTCGCCTAAAAAGTCTATTATGACCTTTAAATCATCTCATTTATGTAATACCTTCTATATTATATGCTATATAATATACTTTTACCCATGTATTTTACTTATAATTAAAATAACTTGATATTATTTATTTATTTATTATTTTTATAATATATTTGTACATTTAATTTTTTTCTTAACGTTAATTTTCAAGATATTGAATTTAATTTTCAAAGCTTTTCTGATTTATCAGCCAACCCATACTCATTAATCCAATAAATAAAATGCCCACATTTAACACAATGACACATCAGATTAATACTTTCAAATAAATAATATTAATAGATAAAACTTTAAAAATTTTAATATTAAATACAAATATCTTTGATTTGTTTTTAAAATTTTATTGACTATAAAAAAAAATTGTTAAGCAAATTTGTTTGTTATTATTTCAAATAAATATTAAAAAATAAATATTTTTTTATTGTTTTGATAATTAAAATATGTTCATGTTTAAATATGATTAAATAAAGTGATTTCCATGAAAAAATTAAATGTATTAATATATTATAAAAATGATAAATACAACAACCTAGTATAATCCCACTAGTGGAGTTTGGGGAGGGTAGTGTGTACGCAGACCTTACCCCTACCCTGGGGTAGAGAGGTTGTTTCCAAATGACCATTGGCATCCTTCCCTCCAAGAACTCTCCACCTTGCTCTTGGGGTGACTCGAACTCACAACCTCTTGGTTGGAAGTGGAGGGTGATAGATAAAACAATTTAAAGTTATTTTAAATATAAGTAAAATAACTAGGTAAAAATATATTATATAGTATATCATATAGAATGTATTATATAAATAGGAGGATTTATAATGTTAAGGGCATAATAGTCTTTTCAGGTAAATATATTGTAAATCTGACCAGGGTGACTTTTGTGATAAATAGAGCAAAGTAAAATGATTTTTGTGTAACAAATAAAAGGAAAGTAACTTTTAGGTAATGAATACAAAGTTAAATAATTTTTACGTAACAAAAATAAAAAAAAAATAACTTTTACGTAATGAACATAAAGTTGAATGACCAACCATAAAATTTACTCCAAATAAGGGTGGCAAAGAATCCATAGCAGCGGTAAGTAACAAACAAATTCAATGGAATGCCGACACACAAGTAGTGTTAAGCACATACTGAGATTCAAATGACGTACCTAGTAAATAACTTAGCATGCATTTCAATGGAATGCCGCACGTCATTCGGCATAGCCAAGGGCATACAGAAACAGAAATACACAGTGAGAGTAAAATAAAGCTAATATAAAAAATAAAATAAAATAAAAAATAAAAATGAAAAGGAGAACTACTCTATTCTACAAATAACTATCACATACAGGAATTATAATGTGTCGTTCACGAAACTAACCAGTGACGAAATGCAGAATCAGTAACGAAAAATAAGAAAACCAGAAAATATTCAGCCATTGCCGAATCACGATCAGTAATAGTAGTCCATGAATAATAACAGACTGGTTAAGATGGCTCACGGTTTCCAAGGTTCGCGACATGAGAAGGCAATAGTAGCAATATTGATAATTCAAACACTACTCTAACTTCCAGCCAACAAAGTAGTAGAATCGCAATAATAGGGACGATAAAAACATCAAAGCTAGCGCGATGGAAAAGACCAGCAATTGAGAAGCACGAGAGTGAATAGAGTATAAAAGCAGAGCTGAAAAAATAGTAGTAATTGCAGGGTGTATTGAGTAAGTAGTTGTGATGACAGAGGTGTATTAATCTACTAGTGTCTCTATGCGTATGGAGAATATTAGAGTGAGGATGTGTGTAGTGTCTTGGAAAAAAGATCACTGTCTATGCATATGCCCCGTTATGTAACGATCCGACCGGTCGTTTTGAGTTGGAGTAGGTCCGTAATGTCGGGAGTTGGAGTAGGAGTGGGTCCGTAATGTCGGGGTCGGAATCAGATTTCGGGAGTTGGAGTAGGTCCGTAATGTCGAATGTTACTTGTGTGTAAAATTTGAGATCAATCGGACGTTATTTGATGGGTTTCAGCATCGAATGTAGAAATTTGAAAATTTAAAGTTCATTAAGTTGAATTGGGGTGCGATTCATAATTTTGATATTGTTTGATGTGATTTGAGACCTCGAGTAGGTCCGTGTTATAATATGGGACTGGTTTGTGCGATTTGGACGGGGTCCTAGGGGCCTCGGGTGTGTTTCGGGATGGTTTCGGATAATTTCGAGCTGTTTTGGACTGCTGTTGCTAGTGTCTGGTGTCCTTCTTCGCGAAAGCGAAGGAAGTCCCGCGTTCGCGTAGATGAAATGGTGAGGCTGATGGGTTGGCTTTCGCGAACGCAAAGCAAGAGCTGGGGCAAGCCTTCGCGAACGCGGCTAAGGCGACGCGAACGCGAAGAAGAAAGGGGGAGATGGGCCTAAGGCCATTTGGCCTACGCGAACGCGTAGAAGGGAAAACGAACGCGAGGGGTCTGGGCAACTGGCCTTCGTGAACGCGATCAGAGTGCCGCGAACGCGAAGAGAGATTTCTGGGCGTGAGGTTGTTGAGCCTCGCGAACGCGAGGGATGTGTCGCGTTTGCGAAGAAGGGTCGCCTGGGCAGTGAGGTTTTTAAAAGACGGGATTTGGCCATTTTCCTCCATTTTTCATTTGGTTGGGCGATCTTTGGAGCTCTTAGAAGGGATATTTTCGTCATCTATGTCAAGGTAAGTGATTCCCACCTATTGCAAGTCAAATACTTAGATTATATATGGATTTAGACTTGAAAATATGTGTAAATTTGGGATTTTGAAGAAAAACCTAGAAATTTATATTTTTGGATTTTGATCACGAAACTGGACATGGATTTTGGAATAAATTATGTATTTGAGTTCGTGGTGTTATGGGTAAAGTTTATCTTCGAAAATATTCGGAATCCGGGCACGTGGGCCCGTGGGTTGCTTTATCGATTTTTTTTATCGGAGTTGGAAATTGTTATAAATTGATTAATTATGAGTATTAGAGTACATTTTGATTGGGTTGCATCTTATTTGACTAGTTTTGGATCGGTGGTCACCGGTTTGAGGTGTTAGAGCGGTGTTGGAGCCGGTTTTGAAACGTCGAAGTGAGGTAAGTCTCATGTCTAACTCTGTGAGGGGAAAATATTACCCCTATGTGTTGTATATTGGTGTATGCTACTTGTTGTGGGAGCTACGTACGCGCAAGATGACGAGAGCCCGTACGTAGCTACATTCATGTTATTGTCCGGGTAGGCTTAGGTTCACATCATGTTGTAGCTGCACTATTTGAGAATTTTCTCGCCTATTAAATTTCTCTGTTTTACATTCCTACTTGAGACTAGACTTGCTATTATAGAGACTTCACGTGTTCACTATTAGTCACCGAATAACTTTACTCCTCCTAAGGCATGTTTCCGTGATATATATATATACTTCATTAAAAGGTTTTTTTATTAAAGAAATTGTAACTCACATATTTATTCGTGAGTGGGGTCAAAGACCCGTCAAAGCTTCTTATTCTAATGGGATCAGGCCGTTCGCCTCGGCAGGATTATGTATTTCACTCTTATGGGATCGGGCTGATCGCCTTGGCAGGATTTATGTACCACACTCTTATGGGAGCAGGCCGTTCACCTCGGCAGTTTAATAGATGTATCTATGGTTCGGGCCGTTCGACCTTTGGCAGTGCACAGTTTAAATTTTTATGTTGGATCGGTCCGTACGCCTCGACATTTTCTATATCATATCCTCATGGAATCGTGCGTAATCTTTGGCAAGAAGCCAGTGTATCTGTGAGTTTTTCCGATTTGAGTTATGACAATCTATCTGATGAGATCCACTATATCTATATATATGCTCCGGTTAAGGTAAAAATTTCTAATAGAGAGCTTGAGTTCTTCGTAAAGAGGGGGATTTGTACCACCTGATTCATACTTATTTATCTCACTTATTTACTCTGCCTCATATTTACTTACCTCTTTACTGTACTTGATATTATTGGACCATTAGTGAGTGTCGAAGTCGAACCCTCATCACTACTTCTCCGGGGTTAGGCTTGATACTTACTGGGTACACGTTGATTACGTACTCATACTACTCTTGCTGCACATTTTTGTGCAGGTACATATGTGACTAGTGGCCTTGTGAGAGCAGAGGCGTGTATGCACGCGGGGACTTACGTGAACTGTATTCCATATTACGACCCGCAACCAACAGAGTCTCCCTCAGAGTATTTATATTTTTCCTCTGTAAGTTGTATTCCGGACAGATGTTGTACTTTATTTTTACTTCTTAGTTGATACTCATGCACTTATGACACCGGATTTTAGAGTGATTATGGGTTGTTCTGTATTGAAATTAATAAAAATATTATTATTTACACTATAGATTCCAACTTTTACTATTAAATTGAAGAAAAATATGATTTCTAAAATATTAAGATAAGAACCAAATTAAGTAATTATTGTTGGCTTGCCTGACAGTGGTGTCTGGCGCTATCATGACCTTAATGAATTTTGGATCGTGACACCTAAAAGAATGAAGGAAAAAGGATATAAATAGAGGGAAAAGAGAATCCAGCCGTTGGGGAAGGTAGTAAAAATGGTATATAGAAGAATGATTTTGGGTAAGGGAATGAGATGGTAAGAAGATAACTTTATAAAAATGTCCAGATCTTTTGAAAAGGTAAGATTATGAGAGGATGTCATGGAATTTTTTTCCAACTAAAGGATTAGTCCGTTGGGACCCTTTCCTTTTGTTGTAGATTTCTTGGCTTCTACTTTTTCTCCAAAAATTAGTACAATAGGGATGAATAAAATTTTAATTTAAGGAATACAAAATTGAACAATGTGTTAATTAAAATAATAGAATAACCATGCCTTGTCAAGTGTCCTAGCAAACGTAAATTGCCATAGTAATGTCAAATATATTTTTTTAAAACGTACTTTTGTGTTAATAAAAAGTGACAATTATAATAATGATATTAATTGATTGAGAAAATAATAAAAATGGTAGCAATAAGAACAATGGTAATATCTTGAAATGTTGGTAAAAATGATACTTTGACTTTGTAAATGAAATAGAAGCACAATGGAGTAAAGTACATGAAAAGTGGGACAAAACTGAGTGACAATAGCTCCATTTGAGGCTTTATATTGTCGGCGATGTCGTTCGCCCATCGAATGGTTTGAGCCCGGCGAGGCTAAGTTATATGGTACTGATTTGGTGAAGGATGCCTTGGAAACGGTAAAGTTGATTCAGGAGCGACTTCGCATAGCACAGTCTAGATAGAAGATTTACGCAAATCAGAAGGCGCATGATTTATCATTTATGGGGGGCCAGAAGGTTCTCTTGAAAGTCTCACCGATGAAGGGAGTCATGAGGTTCGGTAAGAAGGGCAAGTTGAGCCCAAGGTTTATAGGTCCATTTGAGGTGTTGAGGCGAGTTGGGGAGGTTGCTTATGAGCTTTCTTTGCCTCCCAGTCTATCGGGAGTTCATCCAGTCTTCCACGTGTCTATGCTCCGGAAGTGTCATGCCGACAGGTCGCGTGTGTTAGACTGCAACACGGTTCAACTAGATGAGAGTCTGCATTATGAGGAGGAGCCAGTTGCCATTGTTGACAGGCATGTTTGCCAATTGAGGTCCAAGTTTCTGCGGTAAAGGTTCAGTGGAGGGGCCAAACAGTCGAGGAGGTGACTTGGGAGATCAAGAAGGACATGCGGAGCAGATACCCACACTTATTCAGCACTCCAGGTATGATTCTAGACCCGTTCGAGGACGAATGTTTGTTTAAGAGGTGGAGAATGTAACGACCCGATCGGACGTTTTTGCCTTTTAGATCCTCGTTCCCTTAAATAAGACTCCTCGTATGTGCTTTTACTGTCTAATAACTTGATGGGATGGTTAGTTCGGGTTTGGAAGGGTTCGAGTTGAAATCAGAACACTTAGATCCTTATTATTGGCTTAAAAGGGTTAAGTTTGCCTTGAGTCAACATTTTGAGTAAACGACCTCGGAACCTGGATTTGACAGTCCCAATAGGTTCGTATGATGATTTTGGACTTGGGCATATATTCAGATCGGGTTTTAGATAACCCGGGAGCGTTTTAGCGCTTAATATTGAGAGTTGGCACATTTAAGGTTTTCAAGTTCTTTAAATTTAATTTGAAGTAGGATTCAGTGTTATCGAGGTCCGTTTGGAATTCTGAGTCTCGGAATAGTTTCGTATGGTGATTTGAGACTTGCACGCAAAATTTGGTATTATTCTAAGTAGTCTAAGAATGATTCAGCGCGTTTGGAGTAAGTTAAAAACTTGAAGTTCATAATTTGATTCAATTTGGTTTTGGGGTGCGATTCTTAGTTTTGATGTTGTTTATGCGTTTTGAGAGTTCGAGCAGGTCCGTATTATGTTTATGGACTTATTGGTGCAGTTGGACGGGGTCTCGGGTGGCTCGAGTGAGTTTCGGACCACCTGGAGTTGAGTTCAAAAATCTGCTATCTGTTGTTCTGGTTTCCTTTTTCGCGAAGGTGGAGCAGGCCTCACGTTCGCGATGATGTAATTGGACTGGGTTGGGTTTTGTGCTTCGCGTTTGCAAAGTCGAGGTCGTATTCACGGAGGCTTGGGGCCAGTGGCCTTCACGTTCGCGGGAGACCTGTCGCGTTCGCGTAGAATCGAGGGCTTGGGCAACCTAGTTACCTTATGCGTTCGCGAGTGAGAGCACGTATTCGCGATGAGGAGGCAACCCAGTACATCGCGTTCGCGAGTGTCCTCTCGGGATCTCGAAGAGGAATTTTTCTAGGTTCTTCAATTTTGCCTTCGCGATCACGAGGGCTTGTCCGCGATCGCGATGAAGGCACTGACCTGGGCAGAATGTTTTAAAGTGGGACTTAGGCCATTTTTCTCTCATTTTTCATTCCTTGGCCAATTTTGGTGCTTCTTGGAGAGAGATTTCCACCTAGATATTGAAAGTAAGTAATTTCTATCCAATGTGAGTTTAATATATAGATTATGGGTAGATATTAATATGTAAAATTGTGAAAATCATGGGTTAGTTGAAAAACCTAGGTTTTGATAAAAATGGGATTTAACCACGAAAATGATTAAGGAATTGGGTGAAAATTATATATTTGAGTTCGTGAGGTTATGGGTAACATTTATATTCAAACATTTTCGAAATTTGGGCATATGGGCCTAGGGATAAATTTTAGAAAACTTCTAATTTGGGTTGGGTAATTACTCTAGTAGTTAAATTATAAACTTGTGAGTGTATATTGATTAATTTATATAATACTTGACTAGTTTCGGGTTATTTAGCATCAAGTTGAGGATTTAGAGCAGATTTGTGGACCGAAAGTGAGCTTGAGAACGAGGTAAGTCTCTTGCCTAACTTTGTAAGAGGGAACTCATCCCCTTAGGTGTATCTTGTTGTGTTCTACTTGTGTGGGGAGCTACGTACGCACTAGGTGACGAGAGTCCGTGCGTAACTATATTCCATGAAATATCCGGGTAGTCTTAAATCTACATCATGCTTTAATTATACTATTATGTTTGTTATGCATATTAATTTTCTTAAATAGAGCCGAGACTAGGGATTTTAAAGTTACAAATTAATGAGCAAGTGATTCGGCAGAGATCTAGAGCAATGTGTATAAATACTGGAGACCAAAATACTAACTTCTTTCATGCGCATCTAGAGGCTAGGCAGGCTAAGAACATAATTGGTTCCATCTACAATGATCAAGGATCCAGTATCACTGACCAAAACTGATAGAGCAAGAATTTATAGGATTTTTCCAATCTTTATTGGGAACTTGTGCTGCTGAATTGCCATGTATTGATATCGATATAGCCAGAAATGGACCTTGTCTCACCAAAGAACAACAAAGAGAACTTAATATCCCAATAACAGAAAAGGACATAGATCAGGCCCTCAAAGAATTGCCTAATAAAAAAGCACCAGGTATAGATGGATTCCCTGCTGAATTCTTTAAAACATACTGGGGTCTTATTGGAGGAGAAGTCAAACAAGCTATACAGGAATTCTTTGCAAATGGAAAAATGTTGAGAAGTATTAATTGTACAACAATTTCACTGGTTCTTAAAGTTAACAGTCCTACATTTGTTAAGGAGTTTATACCCATAGCATGATGCTCTACAGTTTACAAACTCATTGAAAAGATCATAATGACAAAATTAAAGATTGTGGTTGACTACGTGTTGGGCCTTCTCAATCAACATTTATAAAAGGGAGGAACATATTGGACAATGTTATTATTGCACATGAGTTGGTTAAAGGCTACACTAAGAAAGGGGTCTCCCCAAGGTGTTTGATCAAAGTTGACATACGGAAAGCATATGACTCAGTCGAGTGGTCGTTCCTAAAAATGATACTGATAGAATTTGGTATGCCTGTGAAGTTTGTACAGCTTGTGATAGAGTGTGTGACAACTGTCAGTTATTCTCTGCTGATAAATGGAGGATTGACTACCAAATTTCAAGCAAAGAAGGGGCTTAGGCAGGGAGATCCAATGTCTCCCTACCTATTTGTATTGGTGATGGAATACCTGAATCGATCACTGAAGACACTAGAGTGCATTCCACACTTCAATTACCATCTGAGGTGTTCCAGAAAGAATATAGCCCATATATGTTTTACTGATGGCCTGATCATGTGTTGCAGAGCAGATAAGCTATCCATAAGCTTACTTTTGAGCAGGTTTCAACATTTTTCAGAGGTGTTAGGGCTTAAAGAAAATATGAAAAAAGTGCATTGTATATTACAGGGGTATCAAGGGAGTTCAAAGAATTGATTCTCACAGAAATGCAATTAACAGCAAGAGAGTTTCCATTCAAGTACCTTGGAGTTCCTTTGTCCTCTAAAAAGCTATATATCCAACAATGCATGCCATTGATTGAAAGGATTATTGCACGACTCAATTGCTGGACTGCTAAATTCCTATCTTATAGTGGTCGGTTACAATTGATCCAGAGTGTGATATTTGAAATGCTGACCTACTGGGCGTAGGTATTCTTATTGCCAAAAAAGATAACTAAGCTGATTGTGACTGGTTGTAGAACTTTCCTTTGGACTGGGAGTAATGAACCTTCGAAGAGAGCACTTATTGCTTGGGATAAAATCTGTATGCCACTCTCAGCTAGAGGTTTGAATGTCCTTGATGTGTCTAACTGGAACAAAGCTACTTTATGTAAGCTTATATGGGCAATCAATGCAAAAAAGGACACCATGTGGATCCAATGGATACACCGTTTCTATATCAAAGGGGAGGACATAATGTCTATGCACACTCCTAAGCAGGCCTGCTGGCTAGTTAGGAAGATCTTTGACACTAGGGAATGGCTAATACAAAATGATTCCTTTGTTGATCTGAATAAATACTGTATAAATGAGAAGTTCAGTATTAAAAAGATGTATGTTTCAACAATTCCTCAGCACCCTAAGTGTCATGGAAAAGGATTGCAATTGATTCAAAAGTATTACCAAGGCATCAATTCATTCTGTAGTTGGCCATGCATAGAAAGCTAGCTACACTGGATTGCCTAAAGAAGTGGGGACTATCAATATCAAGTGACTGTGTGCTTTGTGGGAAGGACACTAAGGAGGCAATGGAGCACCTCTTTTTTTAATGTGATTATTCCAAGAATATGTGGGAAGCATTGTTAAAATGGCTGGATGAAAGACATCAAATTGGTAGCTGGAATGCTGAGATTAAATGGTTAACGAAGAGAAGTTCATGCAGAGTTCGAGCTCACATGCTAGGATTCCTGTTTGCAGTTGTGATTTACCATGTCTGGGCAGAGAGGAACCAACGAAGATTTCAAGGAAAGAAGATATCAAGCCTTCAGAGGATGAAGAATATTATACTGGAACTACACATACGAGGGCAAAATGAATCCAAATGGCACAAGGAGTTAGAAAGATTGAGCAACTACCATATTTAAAAGTGCATCGTTATATGTAGAGATAGTAAGTAGAGGAGATGTAGTAGATAAAAAGTTGTTCTTAATTATGTTATTGGTCTAGATTAAGAGTCCAATTGAGCTAGCGGGTTGTAAATATTATACTTGGTTAAATGAAAATTTTGACTGTTTAACCAAACAAAAGTTGCAAATTTCCAATTTAGATTTCTTATTTTTGGAAAAAATTGAGGAATACATAATAACTCTGAGAAATCCATGTCCTCTCGCGTCGCAAGTACTTCCGCGAGCGAGGTAAACTTCTCTACTCTCATGGGAGTAGGTCGTTTGCCTCGGCAGTATAATAGATGTATCTATGGTTCATGTCATTCGACCCTCGACAGTGCCCATAGTATTTTGGATCGGATTGTACGACCTCAGCATAAATCGTGTGTGATAATACTCGGAGCCCGATTACACTTGATATTATGTTATGGCTTGAGAGTTATAATTTATTTAATGACCGAAATTGATTTGGAACTAGTATGTTTTAGATGGAGATTTTGGAATTCACTGTCAATTAAAGGATCATTTATTCACAGCTTTCCATTGTGTTAATTTTATTATTCACATATTCCATGCCTATTTAGAATTTATGTATTTTATTATTGGCCCATAGTAAGTGTCAATGTCGACCCCTCGTTACTACTTTTTCGAAGTTAGACTGAATACTTACTGGGTACGGGTTGTTTATGTACTCACGCTACACTTCTGCACTAATTGTGCAGTATCTGAGGCAAGTGCATCTGGTGTCCCTTCAAGCGCGCACCCCCATTACCCCGAAGCTTAGTGGTGAGCTGCTCTCTGAGGCCGTTCTGCAGCACCCGCAGTCTCTCTTTTGTATTTCCCTTCTGTCTACTTTATTTCAGACAGTAGCTTAGTATTTTGTATATTCTACTAGTTACTCATACACTTGTGACACCAGGTCTTGGAAACATGCTACTAGACTTTATGGCTTTTGAGCATTTATTTCACTACATTTGCTCTTTCATTAGTTTTTGCTTTATTTTATTAAATTTTCCACTTCTCACTTATTTAATAAATAAAAATCAACTTCTTTGAAATTATTAAAAAGAATAAATACACGGCTAATTCAATGTTGGCTTGCCTAGCGGCGACATTGGGCGACATCACGACCTATAAGAAAAATTGGGTCGTGACAGAGTCCAAGACTCAGGGAAATATGGAGTTTTAGCCGGGATGATATCCCTGGTGGCAACAATGACAAACTGCTCCATCCATCCATGGCCGTTGTCATCATCCATAATAGTGAGCAAAGCATGGGGAGTAGAGATTCATCATGCGATCCAAGGTAAGCTCCTCTTTTGTATCCTGGCACATACACCGTAGACAGGACACCGTCTGCCACACCGACCACCTGTGCCAAAAAAATCTGATATATGTGGCACAACTCCAAAATCACGGGGTCAATTCCACTGCTCAAAGAAAATGCGGCCAAAGTAAATGGGCACGTATAAACGTAAATGAAAATCTTCTTAGAGAGGTTACTCGCTCCACCAGTTCGGGAGCAATGATGTTCAGATCATGGTAATCACAATCCTCCTTCACAATAGGGATGCTGAAAGGGGGGATGGAAGAAAGGTATATGCCAATAGCCCAAGTTCGAGAACTTGAAGAAGGAAACTTCTTTTCGAAGTCCTTGGCTGTGTTGAGTCTTTTGGGAATGATGGTGCTCACCGTAGGGGGGTCAGCATCAACAATGATTTCTTTGTTTTTGTTCTCCTTCAGACCTCAACCGATGAGAGAACCTGAGTTCTTGAAAGAAGAAGACATGATCAGCAGAAGGTAATAAAAATTCTTTGAAGAAGAAGGTTAAAGAAGAGGGAAAACACGAAAGAGTTGAATGCAAAGAATGTGAGATAGTTTGTAGAACTGTGAAGGGTAAAATATGAAGAATGAAGCGTATAAGTAAAGGAATAGACGGCTAAAATCGTGGCCAAACTTATCAGAAGGGTTCAGAAAAATTTCCCGCCAAAAAAGAAATCTTCACCAACATCCCGATGACACAAAGATGTGCCACGAAAAATTCTGACAAACTTATGCTACACATTATTCCAAGTTAAATAATATTTTATTTTCTGTCTATCAATATTCTTATTGCTGTCTTCGGAAGTCTTGCTCCCGGAACCAAGTTATCCGCTATCTTATCTCGATTTCAATGCTAAGTCTTGCATTTAATTTAATTTATTTCTCATTTTAGGATCAAATGGATTTGCTTGTCTATAAACCATGCTATAAATTCAATTGTACCATTTTTGTCACGACCCAACTGGAGGGTCATGACTAGCACCCGAGCCATACTTGCCGAGCACCAACGTACATTTTATCTAACCTTCCTTATTATCTTTAAGGGCCAACAAGATCAATATAAATGGTAGACATGGATCATGAACATCCAACAATGAAAGATAATGTCATGAACATACATAACATGGGACGAAAAGACTGTCAAGAAACTATATATAAGGTACGAGCTACCATGAGTCGACACCTATCTATGAGCCTCTAAAGGAACATAAGTTCTACAACATTGCCGGAACAGGGCCCCGACATACCCATAATGTCTATAATAAAAATGCATACCAAGACCACCGCAAGTCCGGAGAAGGAATCTCGCCAATAACCGCTGAACTGGACAGCCTACTGTGGTGGGGGAGCTGCGTCTACCCGTCTATCAGGACCTGCAGCACGACATGCAGCATCCAATAAAAAAGGGATGTCAGTACGAATAAAGTACTAAGTATGTAAGGCAGAAAAGCATAAGTAAGAATAGTAATGTAAAAAGGGATAGGGAATATACAACCTGTGACATCTGGGTACCTCTGAGGGCTACTGACATGAAACACATGATACATACATATATATACATAAACTTTTAAAACATACGCCTTTGTGGGCATCACCATCATCATATCGTACCCGGCCGTAATAGGCTCGGTAAAACGTACCCGGCCATCATAGGGCTCGGTAGAATCATACCCGGCCACGTGGAGCTCGGTAAAACCCAAATGATCAGTGGTTGCACAATAGGTGCCATACCCGGCCGACTATAGCGCGGCTCGATAGAGTAAAATAGATACATATATATAATGCATGCTGGACTCATTGGAATCATATTTTGAACCTTTCGGAGTGACGTAAGGTCGGTATCCTTCGTACACATTATTAGGATTAAATCTTCATCAAGAATCTTATAAGAATCAGGAACTACCAACAACATTGATAATATAAGAATAAGAGAAGTAACATCAATATCAATCGTTTCATAAGAAGGGCAGCAATGTAAGTACTGCTAGCTTCTAAGAGTAGAGTATCTTTGGGAGCTCGTTCATTACATTATGTACAATCGGAGTCGTGCAAAAAAATGAAGGGGATAGCCTCACATACCTTGTATATACTTCCCAACCTCAAGCTATGCAAATGTCACGACTCCTTAGTCTACAACAAGAGAAATGACACTATCATTATCGTTTAAGCGTCGTAACTATTATGTATCGACCGCAACCTATTTTACGATAAAACGGACAGCACCTCCCCTATTTATATGACTTCCAACAAGACAATACAATCACCAAACAGCCCAAACAATATCATTAATAATCATATTGAGCCTCCAAAATAGTCCACCAACTAACAACATTACTACCAAGCCTTTCGATATATATTTCACAAGTTCTAGCATCAACGACTTAGCCACAACTTGGATAATCTTAAATATATATAGAGTAAGAGGTTCCTTACCTTTAAAAAGAAAGAACAACTCCAATTTGACCTTAATTTTCCACGAAATATCCCTTCAATTCTGCCACAAGAACAAGGAAGCGAAACTAGCAATTAATTCGGGTTTTTCGGCACTAGAATTACTTTATAAGCCTTGAAATCACCTAGGGTTGATATTAAAAACTTGAAGGTGTATTTACAGGACATAAAACACTTAAAACAACCTCCCACACGAGCTGGAACAACACAAAAATCAGCAACAACAAGAAGAACAAGAAACTTACTAGCGCCACGGGATTCCCGACATTTGATTTGTGTTGTTTGCCCTTTGTTTGGGTCTTGGATCATGAGAGAACCTTGAGAGACTGTTTTTAGGGTTATAAGGTCTGAATATACTGAAACATAATGACTTAAATCGGGGTTGAGGTATCTTATATATGTCCATATGTCTTAAATCGCCTTTGTGGGCCCCATAGAGAGCAGCTTGGCGCACTCTCGTAAAAACGCAAATATCTCTCTATTCCGAGATCGTATCGACGAACAGTTTAATGAGTTGGAAACTAGACTTATAGATCTTCAATTTGATAGGTAGATCACCCCATAATTCCAAGCACATTGGGAGAAGAATGCAGTAACATTTGACCTAAAGTTTAAGTAAAATTATAAACCAAAGTTGGGACAACTTTTATCGACTTTTGTTTCATAACTCGCTTGACTTCAAAACTTATGATACGGATATTATATGATTCAAATACATTAAAATAGGACCTCTTGGGACAGTTAATCACCTCTAGTGTTACCCTAAAATAGAGGTTACAACATCCTTGATTCGTTTAACTTCTAATACTTGTTAACCACTCTTATACACCCTTGTATCGTTTAAGACCAATAGGATTAACTTCTTATCATCTCAAAGATAATAGCTTCTTGGATTTACGTCGACTAACTTACGGCGTGATCTACGGTATGCGAATTTGGGTTGTAACATCCTCTCCCCCTTAGGAACATTCGTCCTTGAATGTAAGGGTTTATGGGGTGTCTAACTCATCGTGGATTCCGACAGAGATTTCCGGCTGAGTTTCCCCTATAAAATGGACACTAACCAAACTTGCAAGCAGTTAAACCCAACCTATGGCCTTACAAGACTATACAAAGCATTATGGATATGTACATTATCTGCATATCACCATTTTGTATTAAAAAAAAGAGTATTCATAAGCTATTGCTTACCTCATAGAGCCGTTTCACCTTATAATGCGTCATTCTTTCCCCCGGCATCCTCGTTATCTTCACTCTGGAATAGGTAAGGGTATTTAGACTTCATCTCCTCTTCTGCTTCCCATGTCATTTCTTCTATATTCTTGTTCCTCCATAATACTTTCACGGAAGCTACATCCTTTGTTCTCAACTTGCGTACTTGTTGATCTAATATAGCCACTGGCACTTCATCATATGATAGATCCTTTGTAACTTGTACATCTTTGATAGGGACGACCCGAGAAGGGTCTCAAATACATTTCCTCAACATAGATACATGGAATACCGGGTGGACAAATTCCAATTCAGATGGCAATTCTAACTCGTAAGCAACCTATCCAATTCGTCGAAGAATTTTGTACGGCCCAATATACCGCGGACTCAACTTACCCTTCTTCCCAAAACGCATAACAACCTTCATCGGCGAGATCTTCAGGAAAACTCAATCACCAACCTCAAATTCTAGATCACGACGTCGGACATCGGAATAAGACTTTTGCCTGCTTTGTGCCGTCCTCAGTCGCTCTTGTATCACTTTCACCTTCTCAATAGCTTGGTGAATCAAATCTGGCCCATATAATTCTGTCTCACCGACTTCGAACCATCCAACTGGTGATCTACATCTCCTCCCGTACAGTGCCTCATACGGGGCCATTTTAATACTGGAATGGTAGCTATTATTGTAGGCAAATTCTATAAGTGCCAGATGGTCATCCCAATTCCCCTTGAAATCTAGAACACATGCTCGTAGCATATCTTCAAGCGTCTGGATGGTACGTTCAGCCTGTCCGTCAGTCTGCGGATGGAATGCAGTGCTGAGATTTACTTGTGTGCCTAAACCCTTCTGAAAAGACCTCCAAAAGTTAGCCGTAAATTGAGCTCCTCGGTCTGATATAATAGATACCGGCACACCATGAAGCCTAACAATCTCCTTGATATACAACTTCGCATAATCTTCAGCCGTGTAAGTTGTCTTAACTGGTAGAAAATGGGCAGATTTTGTAAGTCGATCAACTATCACCCAGATGGAGTCAAACTTATGATAAGAGCGAGGTAATCCAATAATGAAGTCCATATTAATCACCTCCCATTTCCAGGTCGGAATCTCTATATTCTGAATCAATCCACTGGGTTTCTGATGCTCGATCTTTACTTGTTGACAATTAGGACACTGGGCTACAAATTCTGCAATAGACTTCTTCATGTTATCCCACCAATACTGCTCCTTAACGTCATGATACATCTTTGTCGAGCCAGGATGGATAGAATATCGGGACTGATGAATCTCAATCATAATCTTCTCTCGCAACCCTGCCACACTAGGCACACATAATCGGCCCTGGTATCTCAGTGTCCCATCTCCTCCGATCTTGAAAGCTGTAATCTTACACTGCTGAATTCCCTCTCTCAATCTTACTAAGGTAGGATCTTCATATTGCCGTGCTTTTACCTCGGCTACCAAAGATGATTCTGCTATATTCTATACAGTAACACCTCCGTCATCAGAGTCCAACAATTTGATTCTCATATTGGACAGCTGGTGAAGCTCTTTGGTCGACCCTTGTCTACCTGCCTCAATATGTATTAAGCTTCCCATTGACTTATGGCCGAGAGCGTCTGCCATAACATTGGCTTTACCGGGATGGTACAATATCTCGACGTCGTAGTTTTTTAGTAATTCAAGCCACCTACGCTGCCTCAAATTCAACTCCTTCTGCTTGAAGATGTATTGTAAACTCTTGTGATCTGTGTAGATGTCAACATGGACGCCGTATAAGTAGTGTCGCCATATCTTCAAAGCATATATTACTGCAGCCAATTCCAAATCATGAGTCGGGTAATTCTTTTCATGCTTCTTTAATTGTCTTGATGCATAAGCAATCACCTTCCCACGTTGCATCAATACGCATCCCAAACCTATACCTGAGGCATCATAATATACCACATAACCTTCTGTTCCTTCTGGGAGAGTGAGCACTGCCGCGGAAGTCAATCAATTCTTTAGCTCCTGAAAACTATGTTCACAAGCATCAGACCACTGGAACTTGGTAGTTTTCTGTGTTAACTTAGTCAATGGTGCTGATATAGAGGAAAACCCTTCTACAAACTGCCTATAATATCCTGCTAGCCCTAGGAAGCTGAAGACTTCTGACGGTGTTTTAGGTCTCGGCCAATTCTTCACTGCATCGATCTTCTGAGTGTAGACACTAATACCCTTATCAGATATCACATGGCCAAGGAATGCTACTGAGTTTAGCAAGAATTCACATTTAGAGAGCTAAGCATATAACTTATGATCCTGAAGGGTCTGGGCATAAGCCTAAATACGGGAAATAACCATGCCCTCTACCAAGGAGGCTGTTGTGCACTCATTTATCAGATGTGGTCCCAACCCGTTCACGAACTTGTGCACCCTATCACTCATCTCGGCCACCATATGGGGAGTATACCTTGCTAAAGAATCACACTGTATACTATACTCTCGTACACTCATATTACCTTGTCGAAAGTTCAAGAACTTATCAGCTCTAGCTCGTTGTATCTCAGCTGGCAAGTAGTGACGAAGAAAGGCCTCAGAAAATTCCTTCCACACGGTTGGAGGAGCGTTCGGACCCCTAGATCTCTCCCAACTATCATACCATAAAATCGCTAAATCCCGTAACCGATAAGAAGCCAACTCTACTGCCTCCGTATCACTAGCATGCATAACCCGCAATATACAATGAACCTGATCAATAAATGTTTGCGGGTCCTCCTTGGGGTCTGATCCAGTAAACATTGGAGGGTCTACATTAATAAAATCATGAACTCTCGCACTAACCGATTTATCAGCAGCACCGGTATTATGCCTCTGAGCCTGAGCAGCTACCAAGCTAGTGAACAACTGCACCGCACTGCGCATATCGTGGTCTGTAGTGCCAGACGGAGGAACTGGATGTACTGGGTGCCTCCTAATATCCTCTGGAGGAGACAGAGAGGTATGAGACGGCATCTCACTCTGAGGCTCACTTTGGCCTGCTATGGCTGGAGGCACCTGAATGTTACCCTCTCCCACAGCTGTATCAAGCCATTTACTAATCGCTTGCTTCCCAGTCGAAGGCATCGCTAAAAGAAAACAAGGTGAATATTAGATATGAACACTTAGGACTCAACTCTACGCACGATCTAGATTCAGGAAGAAGGTAACAACCCGAGATGCCACGTAGCCTCCTGATTATAAATGTGGCACGCTACACATCCATAATCAAAACTCTACTAGACACGGCTCATAGACAACCCCTAGGACAGACTTGCTCTGATACCAAGTTTGTCACGACCCAACTGGAGGTTCATGACTAGCACCCGGGCCATACTTGCTGAGCACCAACGTACATTTTATCTAACCTTCCTTATTATCTTTAAGGGCCGACAAGATCAATATAAATGGTAGACATGGATCATGAACATACAACAATGAAAGATAATGTCATGAACATACATAACATGGGACGACAAGACTGTCAAGAAACTATATATAAGGTACGAGCTACCATGAGTCGACACCTGTCTATGAGCCTCTAAAGGAACATAAGTTCTACAACTTTGCCGGAACAGGGCCCCGACATACCCATAATGTCTATAACAAAAATGCATACCAAGACCACAGCAAGTCCGGAGAAGGGATCTCGCCAATAACCGCTGAACTGGACAGCCTACTGTGGTGGGGGAGCTGCGTCTACCCGTCTATCAGGACCTGCAGCACAACATGCAGCCTCTACAAATAAAAGGGACGTCAGTACGAATAAAGTACTGAGTATGTAAGGCAGGAAAGCATAAGTAAGAATAGTAATGTAAACAGGGATATGGAATATACAACCTGTGACATCTGGGTACCTCTGAGGGCTACTTACATGAAACACATGATACATACATATATATACATAAACTTTTAAAACATATGCCTTTGTGGGCATCACCATCATCATATCGTACCCGGCCGTAATAGGCTCGGTAAAACGTACCCGGCCATCATAGGGCTCGGTAGAATCATACCCGGCCACGTGGAGCTCGGTAAAACCCAACTGATCAGTGGTTGCACAATAGGTGCCATACCCGGCCGACTATAGCGTGGCTCGGTAGAGTAAAATAGATACATATATATAATGCATGCTAGACTTATTGGAATCACATTTTGAACCTTTCGGAGTGACGTAAGGTCGGTATCCTTTGTACACGTTATTAGGATTAACTCTTCATCAAGAATCTTATAAGAATCAGGAACTACCAACAACATTGATAATATAAGAATAAGAGAAGTAACATCAATATCAATCGTTTCATAAGAAGGGCAGCAATGTAAGTACTGCTAGCTTCTAAGAGTAGAGTATCTTTGGGAGCTCGTTCATTACATTATGTACAATCGGAGTCGTGTAAAAGAATGAAGGGGATAGCCTCACATACCTTGTATATACTTCCCAACCTCAAGCTATGCAAATGTCACGACTCCTTAGTCTACAATAAGAGAAATGACACTATCATTATCGTTTAAGCGTCGTAACTATTATGTATCGACCGCAACCTATTTTACAATAAAACGGACAGCACCACCCCTATTTATATGACTTCCCACAAGTCAATACAATCACCAAACATCCCAAACAACATCATTAATAATCATATTGAGCCTCCAAAATAGTCCACCAACTAACAACATTACTACCAAGCCTTTCGATATATATTTCACAAGTTCTAGCATCAACGACTTAGCCACAACTTGGATAATCTTAAATATATATAGAGTAAGAGGTTCCTTACCTTTAAACAGAAAGAACAACTCCAATTTGACCTTAATTTTCCACGAAATATCCCTTCAATTCTGCCACAAGAACAAGGAAGCGAAACTAGCAATTAATTCGGGTTTTTCGGCACTAGAATTACTTTAGAAGACTTGAAATCACCTAGGGTTGATATTAAAAACTTGAAGGTGTATTTACAGGACATAAAACACTTAAAACAACCTCCCACACGAGCTGGAACAACACAAAAATCAGCAACAACAAGAAGAACAAGAAACTTACTAGCGCCACGGGATTCCCGACATTTGATTTGTGTTGTTTGCCCTTTGTTTGGGTCTTGGATCATGAGAGAACCTTGAGAGACTATTTTTAGGGTTATAAGGTCTGAATATACTAAAACATAATGACTTAAAACGGGGTTGAGGTATCTTATATATGTCCATATGTCTTAAACCGCCTTTGTGGGCCCCATAGAGAGCAGCTTGGCGCACTCTCGCGAAAATACGAATATCTATCTATTCTGAGATCGTATCGATGAACGGTTTAATGAGTTGGAAACTAGACTCATCGATCTTAAATTTTATAGGTAGATCACCCCATAATTCCAAGCACATTGGGAGAAAAATGCAGTAACATTTGACCTAAAGTTTAAGTAAAATTATAAACCTAAGTTGCGACAACGTTTATCGACTTTTGTTTCATAACTCGCTTGACTTCAAGACTTATGATACGAATATTATATGATTCAAATACATTAAAACAAGACCTCTTGGGATAGTTAATCACCTCTAGTGTTACCCGAAAATACGGGTTACAACATCCTTGATTCGTTTAACTTCTAATACTTGTTAACCACTCTTATACACCCTTGTATCGTTTAAGACCAATAGGATTAACTTCTTATCATCTCAAAGATAATCTCTTCTTGGATTTACGTCGACTAACTTACGGCGTGATCTATGGTATGCGAATTTGGGTTGTAACACCCTCTCCCCCTTAGGAACATTCGTCCTCGAATGTAAGGGTTTATGGGGTGTCTAACTCATTGTGGATTCCGACGGAGATTTCCGGCTGAGTTTCCCCTATAAAATGGACACTAGCCAAACTTGCAAGCAGTTAAACCTAACCTATGGCCTTACAAGACTATACAAAGCATTATGGATATGTACATTATCTGCATATTACCATTTTGTATTAAAAAAAAGAGTATTCACAAGCTATTGCTTACCTCATAGAGCCGTTTCACCTTATAATGCGTCCTTCTTTCCCCCGGCATCCTCGTTATCTTCACTCTGGAATAGGTAAGGGTATTTAGACTTCATCTCCTCTTCTGCTTCCCATGTCATTTCTTCTATATTCTTGTTCCTCCATAATACTTTCACGGAAGCTACATCCTTTGTTCTCAGCTTGCGGACTTGTCGATCTAATATAGCCACTGGCACTTCATCATATGATAGATCCTTTGTAACTTGTACATCTTTGATAGGGACGACCCGAGAAGGGTCTCCAATACATTTCCTCAACATAGATACATGGAATACCTGGTGGACAAATTCCAATTCAGATGGTAATTCTAACTCGTAAGCAACATGTCCAATTCGTCAAAGAATTTTGTACGGCCCAATATACCGCGGACTCAACTTACCTTTCTTCCCAAAACGCATAACACCCTTCATCGGCGAGATCTTCAGGAAAACCCAATCACCAACCTCAAATTCCAGATCACGACGTCGGACATCGGAATAAGACTTTTGCCTGCTTTGTGCCGTCCTCAGTCGCTCTTGTATCACTTTCACCTTCTCAATGGCTTGGTGAATCAAATCTGGCCCATATAATTCTGTCTCACCGACTTCGAACCATCCAACTGGTGATCTACATCTCCTCCCGTACAGTGCCTCATACGGGGCCATTTTAATACTGGAATGGTAGCTATTATTGTAGGCAAATTCTATAAGTGCCAGATGGTCATCCCAATTCCCCTTGAAATCTAGAACACATGCTCGTAGCATATCTTCAAGCGTCTGGATGGTACGTTCAGCCTGTCCGTCAGTCTGCGGATGGAATGCAGTGCTGAGATTTACTTGTGTGCCTAAACCCTTCTGAAAAGACCTCCAAAAGTTAGCCGTAAATTGAGCTCCTCGGTCTGATATAATAGATACCGGCACACCATGAAGCCTAACAATCTCCTTGATATACAACTTCGCATAATCTTCAGCCGTGTAAGTTGTCTTAACTGGTAGAAAATGGGCAGATTTTGTAAGTCGATCAACTATCACCCAGATGGAGTCAAACTTATGATAAGAGCGAGGTAATCCAATAATGAAGTCCATATTAATCACCTCCCATTTCCAGGTCGGAATCTCTATATTCTGAATCAATCCACTGGGTTTCTGATGCTCGATCTTTACTTGTTGACAATTAGGACACTGGGCTACAAATTCTGCAATAGACTTCTTCATGTTATCCCACCAATACTGCTCCTTAACGTCATGATACATCTTTGTCGAGCCAGGATGGATAGAATATCGGGACTGATGAATCTCAATCATAATCTTCTCTCGCAACCCTGCCACACTAGGCACACATAATCGGCCCTGGTATCTCAGTGTCCCATCTCCTCCGATCTTGAAAGCTGTAATCTTACACTGCTGAATTCCCTCTCTCAATCTTACTAAGGTAGGATCTTCATATTGCCGTGCTTTTACCTCGGCTACCAAAGATGATTCTGCTGTATTCTGTACAGTAACACCTCCGTCATCAGAGTCCAACAATCTGATTCTCATATTGGCCAGCTGGTGAAGCTCTTTGGTCAACCCTTGTCTACCTGCCTCAATATGTATTAAGCTTCCCATTGACTTACGGCTGAGAGCGTCTGCCACAACATTAGCTTTACCGGGATGGTACAATATCTCGACATCGTAGTCTTTCAGTAATTCAAGCCACCTACGCTGCCTCAAATTCAACTCCTTCTGCTTGAAGATGTATTGTAAACTCTTGTGATCTGTGTAGATGTCAACATGGACGCCGTATAAGTAGTGCCGCCATATCTTCAAAGCATATATTACTACAGCCAATTCCAAATCATGAGTCGGGTAATTCTTTTCATGCTTCTTTAATTGTCTTGATGCATAAGCAATCACCTTCCCACGTTGCATCAATACGCATCCCAAACCTATACCTGAGGCATCACAATATACCACATAACCTTCTGTTCCTTCTGGGAGAGTGAGCACTGGCGCGGATGTCAATCAATTCTTTAGCTCCTGAAAACTATGTTCACAAGCATCAGACCACTGGAACTTGGTAGTTTTCTGTGTTAACTTAGTTAATGGTGCTGATATAGAGGAAAACCCTTCTACAAACTGCCTATAATATCCTGCTAGCCCCAGGAAGTTGCGGACTTCTGACGGTGTTGTAGGTCTCGGCCAATTCTTCACTGCATCGATCTTCTGAGTGTAGACACTAATACCCTCATCAGATATCACATGGCCAAGGAATTCTACTGAGTTTAACAAGAATTCACATTTAGAGAGCTAAGCATATAACTTATGATCCTGAAGGGTCTGGGCATAAGCCTGAATACGGGAAATATCCATGACCTCGACCAAGGAGGCTGTTGTGCACTCATTTATCAGATGTGGTCCCAACCCGTTCACGAACAGGTGCACCCTATCACTCATCTCGGCCACCATATGGGGAGTATACCTTGCTAAAGAATCAAACTGTATACTATACTCTCGTACACTCATATTACCCTGTCGAAGGTTCAAGAACTTATCAGCTCTAGCTCGTCGTATCTCAACTGGCAAGTAGTGACAAAGAAAGGCCTCAGAAAATTCCTTCCACACGGTTGGAGGAGCGTTCGGACCCCTAGATCTCTCCCAGCTATCATACCATAAAATCGCTAAATCCCGTAACCGATAAGAAGCCAACTCTACTGCCTCCGTATCACTAGCATGCATAACCCGCAATGTACAATGAACCTGATTAATAAATATTTGTGGGTCCTCCTTGGGGTCTGATCTGGTAAACACTGGAGGGTCTAGATTAATAAAATCACGAACTCTCGCACTAACCGGTTTATCAGCAGCACCGGTATTATGCCTCTGAGCCTAAGCAGCTACCAAGATAGTGAACAACTGCACCGCACTGTGCATATCATGGTCTGTAGTGCCAGACGGAGGAACTGGATGTACTGGGTGCCTTCTAATATCCTCTGGAGGAGACAGAGAGGTATGAGACGGCATCTCACTCTGAGGCTCACTTTGGCCTGCTATGGCTGGAGGCACCTGAATGTTACCCTCTCCCACAGCTGTATCAAGTCGTTTACTAATCGCTTGCTTCCTAGTCGAAGGCATCGTTAAAAGAAAACAAGGTGAATATTAGATATGAACACTTACGACTCAACTTTACGCACGATCTAGATTCAGGAAGAAGGTAACAACGCTAGATGTCACGTAGCCTCCTGATTATAAATGTGGCACGCTACACATCCATAATCAAAACTCTACTAGACACGGCTCATAGAGAACCTCTAGGACAGACTTGCTCTGATACCAAGTTTGTCACGACCAAACTGGAGGGTCATGACTAGCACCCGGGCCATACTTGCTGAGCACCAACATACATTTTATCTAACCTTCCTTATTATCTTTAAGGGCCGACAAGATCAATATAAATGGTAGACATGGATCATGAACATCCAACAATGAAAGATAATGTCATAAACATACATAACATGGGACGACAAGACTGTCAAGAAACTATATATAAGGTACGAGCTACCATGAGTCGACACCTGTCTATGAGCCCCTAAAGGAACATAAGTTCTACAACATTGCCGGAACAGGGCCCCGACATACCCATAATGTCTATAACAAAAATGCATACCAAGACCACGGCAAGTCCGGAGAAGGGATCTCGCCAATAACCGCTGAACTGGACAGCCTACTGTGGTGGGGGAGCTGCGTCTACCCGTCTATCAGGACCTGCAGCACGACATGCAGCGTCCACAAATAAAAGGGACGTCAGTACGAATAAAGTACTGAGTATGTAAGGCAGGAAAGCATAAGTAAGAATAGTAATGTAAACAGGGATAGGGAATATACAACCTGTGACATCTGGGTACCTCTGAGGGCTACTGACATGAAACACATAATACATACATATATATACATAAACTTTTATAACATATGCCTTTGTGGGTATCACCAACATCATATCGTACCCGGCCGTAAAAGGCTCGGTAAAACGTACCCGGCCATCATAGGGCTCGGTAGAATCATACCCGGCCACGTGGAGCTCGGTAAAACCCAATTGATCAGTGGTTGCACAATAGGTGCCATACCCGGCCGACTATAGCGCGGCTCGGTAGAGTAAAATAGATACATATATATGATGCATGCTGGACTCATTGGAATCACATTTTGAACCTTTCGGAGTGACGTAAGGTCGGTATCCTTCGTACACGTTATTAGGATTAACTCTTCATCAAGAATCTTATAAGAATCAGGAACTACCAACAACATTGATAATATAAGAATAAGAGAAGTAACATCAATATCAATCGTTTCATAAGAAGGGCAGCAATGTAAGTACTGCTAGCTTCTAAGAGTAGAGTATCTTTGGGAGCTCGTTCATTACATTATGTACAATCGGAGTCGTGCAAAAAAATGAAGGGGATAGCCTCACATACCTTGTATATACTTCCCAACCTCAAGCTATGCAAATGTCACGACTCCTTAGTCTACAACAAGAGAAATGACACTATCATTATCGTTTAAGCGTCGTAACTATTATGTATCGACCGCAACCTATTTTACGATGAAACGGACAGCACCTCCCCTATTTATATGACTTCCCACAAGTCAATACAATCACCAAACAGCCCAAACAACATCATTAATAATCATATTGAGCCTCCAAAACAGTCCACCAACTAACAACATTACTACCAAGCCTTTCGATATATATTTCACAAGTTCTAGCATCAACGACTTAGCCACAACTTGGATAATCTTAGATATATATAGATTAAGAGGTTCCTTACCTTTAAACAGAAAGAACAACTCCAATTTGACCTTAATGTTTCACGAAATATCCCTTCAATTCTGTCACAAGAACAAGGAAGAGAAACTAGCAATTAATTCGGGTTTTTCGGCACTAGAATTACTTTAGAAGACTTGAAATCACCTAGGGTTGATATTAAAAACTTGAAGGTGTATTTACAGAACATAAAACACTTAAAACAACCTCCCACACGAGCTGGAACAACATAAAAATCAGCAACAACAAGAAGAACAAGAAACTTACTAGCGCCACGGGATTCCCGACATTTGATTTGTGTTGTTTGCCCTTTGTTTGGATCTTGGATCATGAGAGAACCTTGAGAGACTGTTTTTAGGGTTATAAGGTCTGAATATACTGAAAAATAATGACTTAAAACGGGGTTGAGGTATCTTATATATGTCCATATGTCTTAAACCACCTTTGTGGGCCCCATAGAGAGCAGCTTGGCGCACTCTCGCGAAAATGCGAATATCTCTCTATTCCGAGATCGTATCGACGAACGGTTTAATGAGTTGGAAACTAGACTCATAGATCTTCAATTTGATAGGTAGATCACCCCATAATTGCAAGCACATTAGGAGAAAAATACAGTAACATTTGACCTAAAGTTTAAGTAAAATTATAAACCTAAGTTGCGACAACCTTTATCGACTTTTGTTTCATAACTCGCTTGACTTCAAGACTTATGATACGGATATTATATGATTCAAATACATTTAAACAAGACCTCTTGGGACAGTTAATCACCTCTAGTGTTACCCGAAAATACGGGTTACAACATCCTTGATTTGTTTAACTTCTAATACTTGTTAACCACTCTTATACACCCTTGTATCATTTAAGACCAATAGGATTAACTTCTTATCATCTCAAAGATAATCTTTTCTTGGATTTACGTCGACTAACTTACGGCGTGATCTATGGTATGCGAATTTGGGTTGTAATAATTTTACGGGTAAACAAAAGTATTTTTGGTGATAAGTTTCTTTTTTCTGCTTCTCAAAAATTGTTTCTGCTTGTACTCAAAAAGATTTCTTTTTCCTTCTAAAAACTTGACCAAAAATCCTAACTTTAAAAAAAAAATACTTTTAACCAAAAAAGTGCTTTTTGGAAGAAAAAAGTAATGAGAAACAAGCTATTAATGGAGAAACATGGCATACCCACAAAATACCTTGTTTAAGGCTAGACAATGAGGTGGCTGCTATCTGATCGTCTCAATTGGCGTTTTTCTTAAAAATGACACTCCCATTAGTCCGATGTGGCATTTTAGTTACACTTTAAAACAATTCGAAGCATTAAATATGTAGATTTTTTCTTTCACAAGTGAAATTTCTTTTTAAAGAAAGAATATATATGATTTATTTCCAATATAGAAAATATTTGTTCTCGTGTACGGGAATCATTATGCTGGCTTCTCCAAAAGATGGTCAAATTGGGGTTCTCTTTACCCTCCCTCTCCTGTCATTCAATTTTCTTTCTCCCCGCCTGACTATTGACAAATAGGGATGGCAATAGTGCGATGCGGGGCGGTGCGGGTTTGAACGTTAGTACGGCGATGCAGGTTTGAGAGTTTGCGATTGCGGGGTGGGTTCAATTTTTAAATAATAAAAATAATGCGGAGCGGGGCGGGGCGCGGGTGGGGATTTAATTTTTTGAACTAACAGACATAATGCTAAATATTAAAACCCTAGTCCCAATTTCACTCCATTGACCTAGTCAACTGCTCTCTCACTCACTACGGCTCATCTCTCTCCTTAGTCCTCTCGCTCGATAATCAGAGAAGAGGAAGTTAAATATATGTTTGGATATTCAATTTGGATATAATCAGAGGAAGCCAAACCTAAAAAGTTAAGTATATAAAAGAGAGAGAACAATTTGGATATAATTAATTGTTTTGTTAAAAAAATCAGATTTAAGTCTAGCATTCTGAAAAAGAGAGAATTTTTATTAAAAATATTTGCGGGGCGGGTGAACGCGGGTGGAGTGCGGAGCGAGTGAATGCGGGTTTAAATCCTATGTGGGGCGTGGCGGGGCAGGTTAAAATTGCACGGGTTCAAACAGAACCCGCACTGCCTGCCATTCCTGTTGACAAAACAAACAAATAAACGTTACTACTATAGTATCTTTTTCCAATTCAATCGGAGTACTTTCTTCAGGATTTATACTCATTTTAATTTGTTTGGCGGTGTTTGATTTACACAAAACTTAATAAAAAAATGCTTAATTACTTTGACACTCAAGCAAAATTTGTATAAATATAAAAAGTACTTCAGCACCAAATTGTTACACTTTGTATCAAGTATGGCAACAAACAAACTGTGTCATTTTATGTAAGCGCACGTTAGTAACAACAAAATATGAATGTGAAAAAGTTAATTAAGGAAAACCTTCTCATTAAAGGGAAGTCAATTGTAAATTGAGTTGAGGTGACTGTAAATAACACCGATGGCCCTACAACAAGAATAAACTATATTCCAACACAAGGCTGCTGGTACAACACTAAGTCTTTTTTTATGAATCACTAGGCAACTTCTATTCTATATATGTCGCACGTAATCAATTACGCACGGTACCGGAGTGCACAAATGAGATTCACTATAGAATTTATGTAAAGTTCGAGGAAGGGTCGCACCCTAATGCAATAATATCACCACGCCAACTAACTCACAACCAAGATCAGCAGCAAGCAAAGACGAAGCTAAAATTTAAAGTTATTGAGTTCTGAATTTAGCATCAAAGCAATATATATAGCTTATCTCAGTTACTTAGTTCGCGATTAAATATTTATACATATTTATATTTTCTAATACGAATAAGGTCTAAGCAAAAGCTATTGGATTCGGCCGAACCCGCACCACATACTCTAGCTCCACCCCACTCACCAAATACTATAAATAAATTAGCATCTTTCTTATAACAAGATCCATCGTAGAAAAGCAAATACTATAAATAGATTATTAGGAGAAAGAGAAAGGGAGCGAAAGATAGTCACTAATGGAGGCCAAGAAAAACACCACTAGGGTAATCATGGTACCATGGCTAGCTCATGGACACATAAGTCCATTTCTAGAGCTAGCCAAGAAACTCACAAATAGAAACTTCCACATTTACATGTGTTCCACTCCTGTAAATCTAAGCTCCATCAAGAAAAATGTCACAGAGAAATATTCTCAGTCAATAGAATTAGTTGAGCTTCATCTTCCATCTTTGCCAAATCTTCCTCCTCATTACCACACTACCAATGGCCTCCCACCCCATCTCATGAACACCCTCAAAACAGCTTTTGAAATGGCCGCTCCAAAATTTTCCAAAATATTAGAAACTCTAAATCCAGACTTGGTCATTTATGACTACAATCAACCATGGACTGCTCAGTTGGCTTCATCTATGAATATTCCTGCAGTGCAGTTGCTCACTTTTAGTGCAGCTGTTGTTGCTTTGGGCATCCACATGTCTGAAGACAAAGAAGAGAAGTTCCCGTTCCCTGAAATTTACCTGCGTGAATACGAAATGTTTTCCTTCAAGAAAGCTATTAATGAATCACCAGGTAAGGAGTTCCCATTCGGCGAGGCTCTTAGGCGATCACGCGACATTGTTCTGGTGAAAACTTGCAGAGATTTTGAAGGGAAATATATGGATTATCTTTCAAATTTGGTCACCAAGAAAATTGTCCCGGTTGGCACACTAGTTCAAGAATCCACTGACCAAGCTGAACATGAGGAGATCATGCAGTGGCTTGACAAGAAAGAAAAAAGTTCAACCGTGTTTGTCTCATTTGGGAGTGAGTATTTTTTATCCAATGAAGAAATCCTTGCAGTAGCTCAAGGGCTAGAGCTTAGCAAAGTGAACTTCATTTGGGTTATTAGGTTTCCACAAGGTGAAAGAATTAGTATTGCAGATGCAGTACCAGAAGTGTTTCTTGAAAGGGTAGGCGAAAGAGGAAAGATTTTAGAAGAATGGGCTCCTCAAGCAAATATTCTTCAACACCCATCAACAGGTGGGTTCGTGAGTCACTGCGGATGGAGTTCTTTCATGGAAAGTATGAAGTTTGGTGTGCCCATAATTGCAATGCCAATGCACATTGACCAACCAATGAATGCTAGGCTTGTGGAATATATTGGGTTGGGAGTTGAAGCAGTGAGGGACGAAAACGGGAAACTACAAAGTGAGGAGATTGCAAAGGCGATAAGGAAAGTGGTAATGGAGGAAAGTGGGGAGCCTGTGAGGAAGAAAGCAAGAGAATTGAGTGAGAAGATGAATGAGAAAGGGGATGAAGAGATAGATGGTGTGGTGGAAGAGCTGGTTTCACTTTGTGGTAATAAATGATTAGCAATAAGATTTCAACTTTCAAGTTATATCTATTAAAAAAAAAAGTTTAAACTATCATGTCACTCTTAATGATAATTACCTTAAAAATGAACAAAAACTTCACCATAATGTAAATTGTATCCATGAAAACATGAAATGAAGTTTCCAAGAGGATGGCTACACAGGCATGGCATTCACTCTATATCCAATTTTTAGCAAGTACAACTGCCATTTCGTTGTCTCAATTATCATCGATGTGTTTTAAGACCTATTCCAAGCCAGCATTATCATTGATCAGAACAGAGTGTTAACATCACGAAATAAGCACAGTTTCGTTCGTTAAGACATGATATCAAACAAAGGTGAAGTACCAGTGGAACTAGTTAAGATAACAATTCAGCATTAAGCCAACAAGAAAACTCATTTTCAAGCATTTTGCAGAGGCGTACATAGCAAAAACAATCAGTGATGCATTACAACAAACACATTGTTGGCATAAAAATTGCATTAGTATTTAGTAGTTGAGAAAGAACTACCTACCAAATTGGAGAATAAAGCATTTCAGCTTCAACAAATGAAGCATCAGACTGTAGGAACTAATTGCATTAATCCTTGTAGAATCAAAATCTAACGCAAAGAAATATCAAAGAAGGATAGAATTCATACCTGAGTTTCGCAGAAAATGCAGCGAGGGAAGTGTGCGGACTGTTGTCACAGTGAGATGATATACATATTACATGCATAAAAACCATAAAGTATAGACAGGACAAAGTTTTAAAACATAAAAGGTGGAGGGAAAAAATATAGAAAAATTTAAATTTTTAGCCGGTTCAAAAAATAATAGTCATCAATTTTTTTTTAATATATATATATATAGGTGGCTGAGGCGTGATTAAAACTAAAGGGGTTCGAAATAAAAAAAATTGTGGCCAATGAGAATTGAATTGATGACCTTATAAAGGTTTTGAACTTTCTTGACCACTAAATTATGCTTTTAGGCTGTATCAAGAAGATTCAAAATATAATTCCGCCCCTCTAAATTCGCCCATGTATATATGTATATTATATATATACATATAAGATATATATTTATATATCCCGTTCACTTTTACTTGTCTACTATTCTAAAAATAGATTATTACTTTTACTCGTCCACTTTTGTATATCAAGATAAAAATAATTTATTTATCATGTTTTGCCCCTAACATTAATTACTCATTCCAAATCATTTTCCAAATCCATTAAGATTATACACCAATTAATATGGGTATCATGATAAATTATGTACTTTATTTAGTATTTATGTGCAAAGTCAATAATGAACAAGTAGAAGTGAATAAAAAAATATTTTTTAGCTAATGAATATAATTAGTGTCTGACCAATTTTGTATTTTGACCAAAATTATACAGAGAAGAACAATAGTGTTGGACTTCTCTAGTAAATTGGCAAATTCAGGTTCTCTATTCTTATGTCTCTGCTCTCTCTAACACACACATTCTCTTAATTAATATTCGACTTTTAATATTTATTATGACAATTGACAAAACAATTAAATAACTCATGTTGGGATTTTAAGCTTGTGTAGCTTAAAGAGGGTAAATGAGAAATGGAGGGAAAATGAAATATTTGAGTTTCCCTTGGGAAAGGGACATTGTCCCATATCGGAGGAAGAAAAGGTTTTTGATGGGTATATATATAATTACTCTTCTTCTAGCTCTTAAAGAATTAAGAAAAAGGCAAGCCTCGCGCCGTCGTCGTCGTCGCTCGCTCGGCTACGGCTACGGCTACAGTCAACGATTGATTGATTAATCTTTTTGGACAAAATTCTTTTCAATTATTTAATTAATTTATTAAATAATTAACGAAAAATTCAATCCGGAATAAACATTGCCATCAACTTTATAAATAGAGTTTGAATCCTAGAATCTTTCCTTACGAACTTTTCTGAGCTTCTTCTTTTTCTTCTTCTGCACAATATTTTTCAGTGTGTTTTACGACCATTGAGTGGTTCGCAGTTCATCAGAGTTTTGGTACCTATACACCGGTGAGTTAAATCGTTCTATCCTGGGAGGATATATTCCAGTACCTCGGGTACTTGAGTGGAATAATTTTCTTAAGGACACAATGTGTATTCAGTGGCCTCGATTTATTCCTATACTGTTTTCTTGTTTTCCAGAATCTATTTGTTTTATTTTTTCAGAGAGTTTAATTGTTTATTATAGCAATACAGAATAATAACAATCTTAAGAAAATTATATTTTTTTTATAATCTGTATTTTGTTTGTGGAGATTAAAACCTGTGTGGTTTTCTACTCCTTTTGAATTTTACTATTCTGATTTGAAGATATAAAAACTTCATCAGAGTATTGAAATTCGTAAGACGATTTGAAGAACATAAAAACTGCATCGTTTTTTCTGTAAAACAGTATATAAAAACTTCGGTTTTTATACATACTATTTTTTTTGTTTTTGTTAATAACAGTATTGTGTAATATTTTGATTTTACCATTAATTGAACTCTTCTTTTGTTTACAGTGAGAAATGACAATTGATAACGAAAATTCTTCTACGACTATTGCGGCAACGACGATAGCCTCGTCAAGCCGGACTGTTGTGTAAGATTATCCGTATTTGTAACGGATATTTTTCAATCCGTGTATTTGATCATTTGGCAGCCGGATAATGGTCTTC
This sequence comes from Nicotiana tomentosiformis, assembly GCF_000390325.3. NCBI lineage: Eukaryota > Viridiplantae > Streptophyta > Magnoliopsida > Solanales > Solanaceae > Nicotiana > Nicotiana tomentosiformis. The sequence continues at coordinate 121,513,671 of NC_090816.1, read as the reverse complement.
CCACCATGAAGTGCTTGCTCCATCATGAAGTGCTTGCTCCACAAATATGTAATGCTTGCTCCACCATGAAGGGTGGACGTTTTGGTCTTGCACTCCCTCTTGGCTGCTATAAATATGAGCAGCAAGTGTTGAAGAAATTACCAAAAACTAAACATACAATTCGCTCAACAAATTGGCTATACTTTGCACTCCTTCCTCTCAGAACTTCCATACGTTTTTCTGAGTATATACTCCTTCGTTCTGCATTGTTTTTAACTTCAAACAAAGCAACTGTAAGTGTGATTTGCTACCGAACTTTGTGTTCACTGAAACACTGGGGTTTGAAGTACCGCTACACCAGTGTGTTATTCGTTCTATCCTGGGAGGAAATAATCCATTACCTTGGGTACTAGGAGGGGATTAAATTCCTTAAGGAAACACTGTGAATTCAGTGGGCTCGAATTTATAACTGTTTCATTACGTTAATTTCTATTTTGCAGAATTAGAATTATTATTTACAAATACAGCATTATTGACGGGGAATAACAATCTTAAGGAATTTAATATTTATTTCTGTATTTGTGTTATTCTAATTATTCTGCAAACTAAAACCTTTGTGGTTTGTGTACTCCCATTTTGGAGAGTTAAGCCTTCGTGGCGTTTTGTTGGATATTAAAATCTACGTGATTTTTACTCCAGTTTGAAAACGTGTATTAAACGTTTGTTTGTGTCATTCTTTTAAAAAAAAGATGATGACTGAAAACGAAAACCAAGCTGTTCCGATGGCGACTGCCAACGCAACGACAAGCCGAACACCGGCGTTGGCACCGGCAGAAAAACCCGGAAAATTTTCCGGGATTGATTTCAAGCGCTGGCAGCAGAAGATGTTCTTCTATCTGACTACGTTATGTCTACAGAAGTTCATCAAGGAAGATGTTCCTCATCTGCCGGATAAAACTCCAGATAATGAACGCTTTCTCGTGATTGAAGCGTGGAAGCATTCTGATTTTTTATGCAAGAATTATATTCTTAGCGGGCTGGATGATAATCTGTATAATGTATACAGTAGCATGGAGACATCCAAAGAATTGTGGAATGCGCTTGAAAAGAAATATAAGACTGAAGATGCCGGGATGAAGAAATTCGTTTCCGTAAAATTTCTGGACTACAAAATGATAGATAGCAAGTCTGTTATTACTCAAGTCCAGGAATTGCAAGTGATTATTCATGATCTACTTGCTGAAGGTCTTGTAATCAACGAAGCATTCCAAGTAGCAGCAATGATTGAGAAGTTGCCTCCATTGTGGAAGGACTTCAAAAATTATTTGAAACACAAACGAAAGGAAATGTCCCTTGAAGATCTCATTGTTCGGTTGAGAATCGAAGAGGACAATAAAGCTGCTGAAAGGAGAGGCCGTGGAAATTCAACAATAATGGGAGCAAATATTGTTGAAGCTAACAAGAAGAGGAAGAAGGCTTCTGGTCCGAAATACAACCCAAGCAAGAAGCGGTTCAGTGGAAACTGCTACAACTGTGGGAAAACCGGACACAAATCTACGGAGTGTCGTGCTCCGAAGAAAGACAAGAAAAGGGGTCAAGCAAACATGGTAGTAAACCATGATGATGTTGATAACTTGTGTGCCATGCTCTCTGAATGTAACTTGGTGGGAAATCCTAAACTGTGGTGGTTTGATTCAGGAGCCACTCGCCATGTTTGTGCAGTTAGAGAGGCTTTTGCTACCTATGCTCTTGCTGAACCCGGAGAGACAGTTTATATGGGAAATGCTTCAACAGCAAAAGTTGAAGGATATGGGAAGGTATTTCTAAAAATGACTTCTGGCAAGGTCATGACTTTGAACAATGTCCTTCATGTTCCCGAAATGAGAAAGAATTTAGTCTCTACTGGACTTCTTGTTACGCACGGTTTTAAGTGCGTTTTTGTATCCAACAAGGTTGTAATTAGTAAGAATGGAATATTTGTGGGAAAAGGTTACCTCACCGAGGGCCTTTTCAACCTAAATGTAATGGTTGTTGAAAATAATAATAATATTTCAGCTTCTTCTTACTTACTTGAGTCAAATGATTTATGGCATGTACGTTTGGGTCATGTCAATTATAAAACCTTGCGGAAAATGATTAACTTGGAAGTACTGCCCAAGTTTGAATGCGAAAAATTAAGATGTCAAATATGTGTGGAATCTAAGTATGTTAAACATCCTTATAAGTCAGTTGAAAGGAATTCAAATCCTTTAGACTTAATTCACACAGATATTTGTGACATGAAGTCAATACCATCTCGCGGTGGAAAGAAGTATTTCATAACTTTTATTGACGATGGTACTCGATATTGCTATGTTTACTTACTGAATAGTAAAGATGAAGCAATAGACGCATTCAGGCAATACAAAAATGAAGTTGAAACGCAACTTAACAAGAAAGTAAAAATGATAAGAAGTGATAGGGGTGGTGAATATGAATCTCCTTTTGAAGAAATATGTTTAGAATATGGAATTATTCATCAAACAACAGCCCCTTACACGCCCCAATCTAATGGGATTGCGGAAAGAAAGAATCGCACATTAAAGGAGATGATGAATGCGTTGTTGATAAGTTCTGGTTTGCCACAGAACTTGTGGGGGGAAGCCATTCTTACGGCTAATCGAATATTAAATCGAGTGCCCCATAGCAAAACACAATCCATTCCATATGAACAATGGAAAGGAAGGAAGCCCAACTTGAATTATTTTAAAGTGTGGGGGTGTTTGGCAAAAGTGCAAGTTCCTAAACCCAAAAGGGTAAAGATAGGACCGAAAACCGTTGATTGTGTTTTCATAGGATATGCGACAAATAGTAAAGCATATCGATTTCTGGTTCATAAATCAGAAAATCCCGACATTCATAATAATACGGTTATAGAATCAGATAATGCTGAGTTCTTTGAAAATATATATCCGTATAAAAAGGAATGTGAGTCGGTTGGTGAAGGATCTAAACGATCTCGGGAAGAAACAAAAGAAAGTACATATAATCAGGAGGATCCAAGACGTAGTAAACGTCAAAGGACGTCTACTTCATTTGGACCAGATTTTGTGACTTTCTTATTGGAGAATGAGCCTCAAACATTTAAAGAAGCTATGACTTCTTCGGAATCATTGTTTTGGAAAGAGGCAGTCAATAGTGAAATAGAATCCATATTGAATAACCATACATGGGAATTGGTTGATCTTCCTCCTGGAAATAAACCTTTGGGTTCTAAATGGATTTTTAAGAGAAAAATCAAAGATGATGGCACTATTGATAAATTCAAGGCAAGGCTCGTAGTCAAAGGGTATAGACAACGAGAAGGTCTAGACTACTTTGATACGTACTCTCCAGTTACAAGAATTACGTCCATACGGATGTTAGTAGCATTAGCTGCAGTGTATGGTCTTGAAATTCATCAAATGGATGTTAAGACGGCCTTCTTAAATGGAGAGTTGGAGGAAGAAATTTACATGGAACAACCTGAAGGGTTTGTGGTTCCAGGTAAAGAAAAGAAGGTATGTAGACTTGTTAAGTCTCTTTACGGACTAAAACAAGCACCCAAACAATGGCATGCGAAATTTGACCAAACAATGTTGTCAAATGGTTTTAAGATAAATGAATGTGATAAATGCGTGTACATTAAAAATGTTCCAAATCACATAGTCATTGTTTGCCTATATGTGGATGATATGTTGATAATGAGTAATGACATTGCCAACATAAATGCTACTAAGCGTATGCTCAATAGCAAGTTTGATATGAAAGACTTGGGAGTTGCTGATTTAATTCTGGGAATTAAGATCAATAAAACTCCTCAAGGTCTGGCATTGTCACAATCTCATTATATTAAGACAGTACTTGAAAAATTCAAGCACTTGGGCTTTAAAGTTGCAAAGACTCCAATTGACGTGAATCTTGCATTAGCAAAGAACAAAGGCCAAAGCATATCACAATTGGATTATGCTCGTGTATTGGGATGCTTAATGTATATCATGAATTGTACACGACCAGATATAGCTTGTGCTATAAGTAAACTGAGTCGATATACGAGCAATCCAGGCCAATCTCATTGGATGGAGTTTTGGGATATTTAGAACATACCCAGAACTTTGAATTGCACTACAGTAATTTCCCTGCGGTGATTGAGGGATACTGTGATGCAAATTGGATCACCGGTTCAACTGATTCTAAGTCCACAAGTGGATATGTATTCACTATTGGTGGAGGAGCGGTATCTTGGAAGTCGTCCAAACAAACATGTATTGCCCGCTCTACAATGGAGGCTGAATTCATAGCCTTAGATAAAGCCGGTGAAGAAGCTGAATGGCTCCGGAATTTCTTGGAAGACATTCCATTTTGGCCCAAACCGTTGGCACCAATATGCATACATTGTGATAGTCAAGCGGCAATTGGAAGGGCTGGGAGCGTCATGTATAACGGTAAATCTCGTCATATACGACGAAGACATAAAACCGTTAGGCAATTACTCTCTAGAGGAATTATCACAATTGACTATGTAAAGTCAAGTGATAATGTGTCGGATCCACTTACAAAAGGCCTAACTAGAGAGGTAGTTGAGAAATCATCAAGGGGAATGGGGCTATGGCCGAGAACAAGTCATTGTGGCGGTAACTCTACCTAGAAGACTGGAGATCCCAAGATCTAGGTTCAAGGAGATCAAACAAAGTCATTAATGACGGTTCAACATTGTCAAATAAAATTTTAGTCCATTCTCGTGATGAGACAATGTTCAGTACCAAGGATAAAGCATTAAGGCTTTTTAATGATTTCTAAATTTGATACGGGGTATATCAAATAGCGTATCTATAGGATGACACGTTTAGGAATCACCTATGTAAGTGTGAAGTGTTAGCCGCTTCAAGGAGAACTTTGTAAGGCCAGTTCTCTACGCACTTATGAAACCAGGCGGTGTTCATTGTTGAAACGAACACAACAATGAGAACCAAAGACGGTTAAGGGTTGATTGTGTGACTTATGGTTGTCTAGGTATACACCAAAGATCGACGGTTCAAAGATATCAAATATACCGATTGACCGAGTATATCCGACATAAGTTTACTACGGAAAGTTCAAAGGGAAACCTACTTATCCAGATGCGATTAATCCTTGCTTGTAAATCACACAGTTTTTCCATGCATACTTCTGTGATATAGCCATTCCCCATTCATGTGGGGGATTGTTGAGGTTTTAATTTTTAAGATGTAATATTCTTAAAATGAGGGTGAATGGGAAATGGAGGGAAAATGAAATTTTGAGTAAAATTTTAAGTTTCCCCCTCTTAACAATGAGACATTATCCCATATTGGAAGTGGAAGACATTTTTGGTGGGTATATATATAATTGCTCTTCTTGTAGCTCTTAAAGAGTTAAGAAGAAAGGAAGCCTCGCGCCGTCGTCGTCGTCGCTCGCTCGGCTCGGCTCGGCTTCGGCTACGGCTACGGCTACGACTTCGGCTTCGGCTTCGGATTTGGATTTGGATTTGGATTTGGATTTGGATTTGGATTTGGTCAAATGATCGATTGATTGATTAATTTTTTGGACCAAATTTATTTGTTAATAGTAAATATTAACGTAAGATTATCCGTATTTGTAACGGATATTTTCCAATCCGTGTATTTGATCATTGGCAGCCGGATAATGGTCTTCCCACCATGAAGTGCTTGCTCCACCATGAAGTGCTTGCTCCACCATGAATGTAATGCTTGCTCCACCATGAAGGGTGGACGTTTGGCTTGCACTCCCTCTTGGTTGCTATAAATAGGAGCAGCAAATGTTGAAGTGAAACACTCGGAACTCAACTGAAATTACCAAGAACTCAACATACAATTGGCTATACATTGCACTCCTTCCTCTCAGAACTTCCATACGTTCTTCTGAGTATATACTCCTTCGTTCTGCATTGTTTTTAACTTCAAACAAAGCAACTGTAAGTGTGATTTGCTACCGAACTTTGTGTTCGCTGAAACACTGGGGTTTGAAGTACCGCTACACCAGTGTGTTATTCGTTCTATCCTGGGAGGAAATAATCCATTACCTTGGGTACTAGGAGGGGATTAAATTCCTTAAGGAAACACTGTGAATTCAGTGGGCTCGAATTATTTACTGTTTTATTACGTAAATTTATATTTTGCAGAATTAGAATTATTATTTACAAATACAGCTATATTGACGGGAAACAACAATCTTAAGGAATTTAATATTTATTTCTGTATTTGTAGTATTCTAATTATTCTGCAAACTAAAACCTTTGTGGTTTGTGTACTCCCGTTTTGGAGAGTTAAGCCTTCGTGGCGTTTTGTTGGATATTAAAATCTACGTGATTTTTACTCCAGTTTGAAAACGTGTATTAAACGTTTGTTTGTGTCATTCTTTTACAGAAAAGATGATGACTGAAAACGAAAACCAAGCTGTTCCGATGGCGACTGCCAACGCAACGACAAGCCGAACACCGGCGTTGGCACCGGCAGAAAAACCCGGAAAATTTTCCGGGATTGATTTCAAACGCTGGCAGCAGAAGATGTTCTTCTACTTAACTACGTTATGTCTACAGAAGTTCATCAAGGAAGATGTTCCTGATCTGCCGGATAAAACTCCAGATAATGAACGCTTTCTCGTGATTGAAGCGTGGAAGCATTCTGATTTTTTATGCAAGAATTATATTCTTAGCGGACTGGATGATAATCTGTATAATGTATACAGTAGCATGGAGACATCCAAAGAATTGTGGAATGCGCTTGAAAAGAAATATAAGACTGAAGATGCCGGGATGAAGAAATTCGTTGCCGCAAAATTTCTGGACTACAAAATGATAGATAGCAAGTCTGTTATTACTCAAGTCCAGGAATTGCAAGTGATTATTCATGATCTACTTGCTGAAGGTCTTGTAATCAACGAAGCATTCCAAGTAGCAGCAATGATTGAGAAGTTGCCTCCATTGTGGAAGGACTTCAAAAATTATTTGAAACACAAACGAAAGGAAATGTCCCTTGAAGATCTCATTGTTCGGTTGAGAATCGAAGAGGACAATAAAGCTGCTGAAAGGAGAGGCCGTGGAAATTCAACAATAATGGGAGCAAATATTGTTGAAGCTAACAAAAAGAGGAAGAAGGCTTCTGGTCCGAAATACAACCCAAGCAAGAAGCGGTTCAGTGGAAACTGCTACAACTGTGGGAAAACCGGACACAAATCTACGGAGTGTCGTGCTCCGAAGAAAGACAAGAAAAGGGGTCAAGCAAACATGGTAGTAAACCATGATGATGTTGATAACTTGTGTGCCATGCTCTCTGAATGTAACTTGGTGGGAAATCCTAAACTGTGGTGGTTTGATTCAGGAGCCACTCGCCATGTTTGTGCAGTTAGAGAGGCTTTTGCTACCTATGCTCTTGCTGAACCCGGAGAGACAGTTTATATGGGAAATGCTTCAACAGCAAAAGTTGAAGGATATGGGAAGGTATTTCTAAAAATGACTTCTGGCAAGGTCATGACTTTGAACAATGTCCTTCATGTTCCCGAAATGAGAAAGAATTTAGTCTCTACTGGACTTCTTGTTACGCACGGTTTTAAGTGCGTTTTTGTATCCAACAAGGTTGTAATTAGTAAGAATGGAATATTTGTGGGAAAAGGTTACCTCACCGAGGGCCTTTTCAACCTAAATGTAATGGTTGTTGAAAATAATAATAATATTTCAGCTTCTTCTTACTTACTTGAGTCAAATGATTTATGGCATGTACGTTTGGGTCATGTCAATTATAAAACCTTGCGGAAAATGATTAACTTGGAAGTACTGCCCAAGTTTGAATGCGAAAAATTAAGATGTCAAATATGTGTGGAATCTAAGTATGTTAAACATCCTTATAAGTCAGTTGAAAGGAATTCAAATCCTTTAGACTTAATTCACACAGATATTTGTGACATGAAGTCAATACCATCTCGCGGTGGAAAGAAGTATTTCATAACTTTTATTGACGATGGTACTCGATATTGCTATGTTTACTTACTGAATAGTAAAGATGAAGCAATAGACGCATTCAGGCAATACAAAAATGAAGTTGAAACGCAACTTAACAAGAAAGTAAAAATGATAAGAAGTGATAGGGGTGGTGAATATGAATCTCCTTTTGAAGAAATATGTTTAGAATATGGAATTATTCATCAAACAACAGCCCCTTACACGCCCCAATCTAATGGGATTGCGGAAAGAAAGAATCGCACATTAAAGGAGATGATGAATGCGTTGTTGATAAGTTCTGGTTTGCCACAGAACTTGTGGGGGGAAGCCATTCTTACGGCTAATCGAATATTAAATCGAGTGCCCCATAGCAAAACACAATCCATTCCATATGAACAATGGAAAGGAAGGAAGCCCAACTTGAATTATTTTAAAGTGTGGGGGTGTTTGGCAAAAGTGCAAGTTCCTAAACCCAAAAGGGTAAAGATAGGACCGAAAACCGTTGATTGTGTTTTCATAGGATATGCGACAAATAGTAAAGAATATCGATTTCTGGTTCATAAATCAGAAAATCCCGACATTCATAATAATACGGTTATAGAATCAGATAATGCTGAGTTCTTTGAAAATATATATCCGTATAAAAAGGAATGTGAGTCGGTTGGAGAAGGATCTAAACGATCTCGGGAAGAAACAAAAGAAAGTACATATAATCAAGAGGATCCAAGACGTAGTAAACGTCAAAGGACGTCTACTTCATTTGGACCAGATTTTGTGACTTTCTTATTGGAGAATGAGCCTCAAACATTTAAAGAAGCTATGACTTCTTCGGAATCATTGTTTTGGAAAGAGGCAATCAATAGTGAAACAGAATCCATATTGAATAACCATACATGGGAATTGGTTGATCTTCCTCCTGGAAATAAACCTTTGGGTTCTAAATAGATTTTTAAGAGAAAAATCAAAGATGATGGCACTATTGATAAATTCAAGGCAAGGCTCGTAGTCAAAGGGTATAGACAACGAGAAGGTCTAGACTACTTTGATACGTACTCTCCAGTTACAAGAATTACGTCCATACGGATGTTAGTAGCATTAGCTGCAGTGTATGGTCTTGAAATTCATCAAATGGATGTTAAGACGGCCTTCTTAAATGGAGAGTTGGAGGAAGAAATTTACATGGAACAACCTGAAGGGTTTGTGGTTCCAGGTAAAGAAAAGAAGGTATGTAGACTTGTTAAGTCTCTTTACGGACTAAAACAAGCACCCAAACAATGGCATGCGAAATTTGACCAAACAATGTTGTCAAATGGTTTTAAGATAAATGAATGTGATAAATGCGTGTACATTAAAAATGTTCCAAATCACATAGTCATTGTTTGCCTATATGTGGATGATATGTTGATAATGAGTAATGACATTGCCAACATAAATGCTACTAAGCGTATGCTCAATAGCAAGTTTGATATGAAAGACTTGGGAGTTGCTGATTTAATTCTGGGAATTAAGATCAATAAAACTCCTCAAGGTCTGGCATTGTCACAATCTCATTATATTAAGACAGTACTTGAAAAATTCAAGCACTTGGGCTTTAAAGTTGCAAAGACTCCAATTGACGTGAATCTTGCATTAGCAAAGAACAAAGGCCAAAGCATATCACAATTGGATTATGCTCGTGTATTGGGATGCTTAATGTATATCATGAATTGTACACGACCAGATATAGCTTGTGCTATAAGTAAACTGAGTCGATATACGAGCAATCCAGGCCAATCTCATGAAACGAGTATTGGGATATTTAGAACATACCCAGAACTTTGAATTGCACTACAGTAATTTCCCTGCGGTGATTGAGGGATACTGTGATGCAAATTGGATCACCGGTTCAACTGATTCTAAGTCCACAAGTGGATATGTATTCACTATTGGTGGAGGAGCGGTATCTTGGAAGTCGTCCAAACAAACATGTATTGCCCGCTCTACAATGGAGGCTGAATTCATAGCCTTAGATAAAGCCGGTGAAGAAGCTGAATGGCTCCGAAATTTCTTGGAAGACATTCCATTTTGGCCCAAACCGTTGGCACCAATATGCATACATTGTGATAGTCAAGCGGCAATTGGAAGGGCTGGGAACGTCATGTATAACGGTAAATCTCGTCATATACGACGAAGATATAAAACCGTTAGGCAATTACTCTCTAGAGGAATTATCACGATTGACTATGTAAAGTCAAGTGATAATGTGTCGGATCCACTTACAAATGGCCTAACTAGAGAGGTAGTTGAGAAATCATCTAGGGGAATGGGGCTATGGCCGAGAACAAGTCATTGTGGCGGTAACTCTACCTAGAAGACTGGAGATCCCAAGATCTAGGTTCAAGGAGATCAAACAAAGTCATTAATGACGGTTCAACATTGTCAAATAAAATTTTAGTCCATTCTCGTGATGAGACAATGTTCAGTACCAAGGATAAAGCATTAAGGCTTTTTAATGATTTCTAAATTTGATACGGGGTATATCAAATAGTGTATCTACAGGATGACACGTTTAGGAATCACCTATGTAAGTGTGAAGTGTTAGCCGCTTCAAGGAGAACTTTGTAAGGCCAGTTCTCTACGCACTTATGAAACCAGGCGGTGTTCATGGCTGAAACGAACACAACAATGAGAACCAAAGACGGTTAAGGGTTGATTGTGTGACTTATGGTTGTCTAGGTATACACCAAAGATCGACGGTTCAAAGATATCAAATCTACCGATTGACCGAGTATATCCGACATAAGTTTACTACGGAAAGTTCAAAGGGAAACCTACTTATCCAGATGCGATTAATCCTTGCTTGTAAATCACACAGTTTTTCCATGCATACTTCTGTGATATAGCCATTCCCCATTCATGTGGGGGATTGTTGAGGTTTTAATTTTTAAGATGTAATATTCTTAAAATGAGGGTGAATGGGAAATGGAGGGAAAATGAAATTTTGAGTAAAATTTTAAGTTTCCCCCTCTTAACAATGAGACATTATCCCATATTGGAAGTGGAAGACATTTTTGGTGGGTATATATATATAATTGCTCTTCTTGTAGCTCTTAAAGAGTTAAGAAGAAAGCAAGCCTCGCGCCGTCGTCGTCGTCGCTCGCTCGGCTCGGCTTCGGCTACGGCTACGGCTACGGCTACGGCTTCGGCTTCGGATTTGGATTTGGATTTGGTCAAATGATCGATTGATTGATTAATTTTTTGGACCAAATTTATTTGTTAATAGTAAATATTAACGTAAGATTATCCGTATTTGTAACGGATATTTTCCAATCCGTGTATTTGATCATTTGGCAGCCGGATAATGGTCTTCCCACCATGAAGTGCTTGCTCCACCATGAAGTGCTTGCTCCACAAATATGTAATGCTTGCTCCACCATGAAGGGTGGACGTTTTGGTCTTGCACTCCCTCTTGGCTGCTATAAATATGAGCAGCAAGTGTTGAAGAAATTACCAAAAACTAAACATACAATTTACTCAACAAATTGGCTATACTTTGCACTCCTTCCTCTCAGAACTTCCATACGTTTTTCTGAGTATATACTCCTTCGTTATGCATTGTTTTTAACTTCAAACAAAGCAACTGTAAGTGTGATTTGCTACCGAACTTTGTGTTCGCTGAAACACTGGGGTTTGAAGTACCGCTACACCAGTGTGTTATTCGTTCTATCCTGGGAGGAAATAATCCATTACCTTGGGTATTAGGAGGGGATTAAATTCCTTAAGAAAACATTGTGAATTCAGTGGGCTCGAATTTATAACTGTTTCATTACGTTAATTTCTATTTTGCAGAATTAGAATTATTATTTACAAATACAGCATTATTGACGGGGAATAACAATCTTAAGGAATTTAATATTTATTTCTGTATTTGTGTTATTCTAATTATTCTGCAAACTAAAACCTTTGTGGTTTGTGTACTCCCATTTTGGAGAGTTAAGCCTTCGTGGCGTTTTGTTGGATATTAAAATCTACGTGATTTTTACTCCAGTTTGAAAACGTGTATTAAACGTTTGTTTGTGTCATTCTTTTACAGAAAAGATGATGACTAAAAACGAAAACCAAGATGTTCAATAGTTCACTGAAAGCCTTTGGTGTAATAAACCGCAAGCCCTTCAGAAAGAAAGACATAATATAATAATGAATTAATGAATATTAATTAATAAATAAAAAAAAGGGTTGGTTAAGAACTATTGACTGTAACTGCTTCACCAACATCCCGATGACACAAAAATGTGCCACGAAAAATTCTGACAAACTTATGCTACACATTATTTCAAGTTAAATAATATTTTATTTTCTGTCTATCAATATTCTTATTGTTGTCTTCGAAAGTCTTGCTCCCGAAACCAAGTTGTCCGCTATCTTATCTCGATTTCAACGCTAAGTCTTGCATTTAATTTAATTTATTACTCATTTTAGGATCAAATGGATTCGCTTGTCTATAAACCATGCTATAAATTCAACTGTACCATTTTACAGGTAAACAAAAGTATTTTTAGTGATAAGTTTTTTTTTCTGCTTCTCAAAAATTACTCTGCTTGTACTAAAAAGATTTCTTTTTCCTTCTAAAAGCTTGACCAAAAATCTTAACTATAAAAAAAATACTTTTAACCAAAAAAGTGCTTTTGGAAGAAAAAAGTAATGCGAAACAAGCTATTAATGGAGAAAAATGGATACCCACAAAATACCTTGTTTAAGGCTAGACAATGAGGTGGCTGCTATCTGATTGTCTCAATTGGCGTTTTTCTTAAAAATGACACTCCCATTAGTCCGATGTGGCATTTTAGTTACACTTTAAAACAATTCGAAGCATTAAATATGTAGATTTTTTCTTTCACAAGTGAAATTTCTTTTTAAAGAAAGAATATGTATGATTTATTTCCAATATAGAAAATATTTGTTCTCGTGTACGGGAATCATCATGCTGGCTTCTCCAAAAGATGGTCAAATTGGGGTTCTCTTTACCCTTCCTCTCCTGTCATTCAATTTTCTTTCTCCCCGCATGACTAGGGGCGGTGCGGGTTTGAACGTTAGCGCGACGGTGCAGGTTTGAGAGTTTGCGATTACGGGGTGGGTTCAATTTTTAAATAACAAAAATAATGCGGGGCGGAGCGGGGCGCGGGTGGAGATTTAATTTTTTGAACTAACAAACATAATGCTAAATATTAAAACCCTAGTCCCAATTTCACTCCATTGACCTAGTCAACTGCTCTCTCACTCACTACGGCTCATCTCTCTCCTTAGTCCTCTCGCTCGATAATCAGAGAAGAGAAAGTTAAATATATGTTTGGATATTCAATTTGGATATAATCAGAGGAAGCCAAACCTAAAAAAGTTAAGTATATGAAAGAGAGAGAACAATTTGGATATAATTAATTGTTTTGTTAAAAAAATCAGATTTAAGTCTAGCATTCTGAAAAAGAGAAAATTTTTATTAAAAATATTTGCGGGGCAGGTGAACGCGGGTAGAGTGTGGGGCAAGTGAATGCGGGTTTAAATCCTATGCGGGACGGGACGGGGCAGGTTGAAATTGCACAGATTCAAACAGAACCCGCACTGCCCGCACCGCCGGCCATTCCTGTTGACAAAACAAACAAATAAACGTTACTACTATAGTATCTTTTTCCAATTCAATCGGAGTACTTTCTTCAGGATTTATACTCATTTTAATTTGTTTGGCGGTGTTTGATTTACACAAAGCTTAATAAAAAAATACTTAATTACTTTGACACTCAAGCAAAATTTGTATAAATATAAAAAATACTTCAGCACCAAATTGTTACACTTCGTATCAAGTATGGCAACAAACAAACTGTGTCATTTTATGTAAGCGCACGTTAGTAACGACAAAATATGAATGTGAAAAAGTTAATTAAGGAAAACCTTCTCATTAAAGGGAAGTCAATTGTAAATTGAGTTGAGGTGACTGTAAATAACACCGATGGCCCTACAACAAGAATAAACTATATTCCAACACAAGGCTGCTGGTACAACACTTAGTCTTTTTTTATGAATCACTAGGCAACTTCTATTCTATATATGTCGCACGTAAACAATTACGAACGGTACCGGATTCTATAGAAGCGCGATGCACAAAGTATTTTATATTATTCAAAGTTCGAGAAAGGGTCGCACCCTAATGCAATAATATCACCACGCCAACTAACTCACAACCAAGATCAGCAGCAAGCAAAGACGAAGCTAAAATTTAAAGTTATTGAGTTCTGAATTTAGCATCAAAGCAATATATAGCTTATCTCAGTTATTTAGTTTGCGATTAAATATTTATATATATTTATATTTTCTAATACGAATAAGGTCTAAGCAAAAACTATTGGATTCGGCCAAACCCGCACCACATACTCTAGCTCCACCCCACTCACCAAATACTATAAATAAATTAGCATCTTTCTTATAACAAGATCCATCGTAGATAAGCAAATACTATAAATAGATTATTAGGAGAAAGTGAAAGGGAGCGAAAGATAGTCACTAATGGAGGCCAAGAAAAACACCACTAGGGTAATCATGGTACCATGGCTAGCTCATGGACACATAAGTCCATTTCTAGAGCTAGCCAAGAAACTCACAAATGGAAACTTCCACATTTACATGTGTTCCACTCCTGTAAATCTAAGCTCCATCAAGAAAAATGTCACAGAGAAATATTCTCAGTCAATAGAATTAGTTGAGCTTCATCTTCCATCTTTGCCAAATCTTCCTCCTCATTACCACACTACCAATGGCCTCCCACCCCATCTCATGAACACCCTCAAAACAGCTTTTGAAATGGCCGCTCCAAAATTTTCCAACATATTAGAAACTCTAAATCCAGACTTGGTCATTTATGACTACAATCAACCATGGACTGCTCAGTTGGCTTCATCTATGAATATTCCTGCAGTGCAGTTGCTCACTTTTAGTGCAGCTGTTGTTGCTTTGGGCATCCACATGTCTGAAGACAAAGAAGATAAGTTCCCGTTCCCTGAAATTTACCTGCGCGAATACGAAATGTTTTCCTTGAAGAAAGCTATTAATGAATCACCAGGTAAGGAGTTCCCATTCGGCGAGGCTCTTAGGCGATCACGCGACATTGTTCTGGTGAAAACTTGCAGAGATTTTGAAGGAAAATATATGGATTATCTTTCAAATTTGGTCACCAAGAATATTGTCCCGGTTGGCACACTAGTTCAAGAATCCACTGACCAAGCTGAACATGAGGAGATCATGCAGTGGCTTGACAAGAAAGAAAAAAGTTCAACCGTGTTTGTCTCATTTGGGAGTGAGTATTTTTTATCCAATGAAGAAATCCTTGCAGTAGCTCAAGGGCTAGAGCTTAGCAAAGTGAACTTCATTTGGGTTATTAGGTTTCCACAAGGTGAAAGAATTAGTATTGCAGATGCAGTACCAGAAGTGTTTCTTGAAAGGGTAGGCGATAGAGGAAAGATTTTGGAAGAATGGGCTCCTCAAGCAAATATTCTTCAACACCCATCAACAGGTGGGTTCGTGAGTCACTGCGGATGGAGTTCTTTCATGGAAAGTATGAAGTTTGGTGTGCCCATAATTGCAATGCCAATGCACATTGACCAACCAATGAATGCTAGGCTTGTGGAATATATTGGGTTGGGAGTTGAAGCAGTGAGGGACGAAAACGGGAAACTACAAAGTGAGGAGATTGCAAAGGCGATAAGGAAAGTGGTAATGGAGGAAAGTGGGGAGCCTGTGAGGAAGAAAGCAAGAGAATTGAGTGAGAAGATGAATGAGAAAGGGGATGAAGAGATAGATGGTGTGGTGGAAGAGCTGGTTTCACTTTGTGGTAATAAATGATTAGCAATAAGATTTCAACTTTCAAGTTATATCTATTAAAAAAAAAAGTTTAAACTATCATGTCACTCTTAATGATAATTACCTTAAAAATGAACAAAAACTTCACCATAATGTAAATTGTATCCATGAAAACATGAAATGAAGTTTCCAAGAGGATGGCTACACAGGCATGGCATTCACTCTATATCCAATTTTTAGCAAGTACAACTGCCATTTCGTTGTCTCAATTATCATCGATGTGTTTTAAGACCTATTCCAAGCCAGCATTATCATTGATCAGAACAGAGTGTTAACATCACGAAATAAGCACAGTTTCGTTCGTTAAGACATGATATCAAACAAAGGTGAAGTACCAGTGGAACTAGTTAAGATAACAATTCAGCATTAAGCCAACAAGAAAACTCATTTTCAAGCATTTTGCAGAGGCGTACATAGCAAAAACAATCAGTGATGCATTACAACAAACACATTGTTGGCATAAAAATTGCATTAGTATTTAGTAGTTGAGAAAGAACTACCTACCAAATTGGAGAATAAAGCATTTCAGCTTCAACAAATGAAGCATCAGACTGTAGGAACTAATTGCATTAATCCTTGTAGAATCAAAATCTAACGCAAAGAAATATCAAAGAAGGATAGAATTCATACCTGAGTTTCGCAGAAAATGCAGCGAGGGAAGTGTGCGGACTGTTGTCACAGTGAGATGATATACATATTACATGCATAAAAACCATAAAGTATAGACAGGACAAAGTTTTAAAACATAAAAGGTGGAGGGAAAAAATATAGAAAAATTTAAATTTTTAGCCGGTTCAAAAAATAATAGTCATCAATTTTTTTTTAATATATATATATATAGGTGGCTGAGGCGTGATTAAAACTAAAGGGGTTCGAAATAAAAAAAATTATGGCCAATGAGAATTGAATTGATGACCTTATAAAGGTTTTGAACCTTCTTGACCACTAAATTATGCTTTTAGGCTGTATCAAGAAGATTCAAAATATAATTCCGCCCCTCTAAATTCGCCCATGTATATATGTATATTATATATATACATATAAGATATATATTTATATATCCCGTTCACTTTTACTTGTCTACTATTCTAAAAATAGATTATTACTTTTACTCGTCCACTTTTGTATATCAAGATAAAAATAATTTATTTATCATGTTTTGCCCCTAACATTAATTACTCATTCCAAATCATTTTCCAAATCCATTAAGATTATACACCAATTAATATGGGTATCATGATAAATTATGTACTTTATTTAGTATTTATGTGCAAAGTCAATAATGAACAAGTAGAAGTGAATATAAAAAAATATTTTTTAGCTAATGAATATAATTAGTGTCTGACCAATTTTGTATTTTGACCAAAATTATACAGAGAAGAACAATAGTGTTGGACTTCTCTAGTAAATTGGCAAATTCAGGTTCTCTATTCTTATGTCTCTGCTCTCTCTCACACACACATTCTCTTAATTAATATTCGACTTTTAATATTTATTATGACAATTGACAAAACAATTAAATAACTCATGTTGGGATTTTAAGCTTGTGTAGCTTAAAGAGGGTAAATGAGAAATGGAGGGAAAATGAAATATTTGAGTTTCCCTTGGGAAAGGGATATTGTCCCATATCGGAGGAAGAAAAGGTTTTTGATGGGTATATATATAATTACTCTTCTTCTAGCTCTTAAAGAATTAAGAAAAAGGCAAGCCTCGCGCCGTCGTCGTCGTCGCTCGCTCGGCTACGGCTACAGTCAACGATTGATTGATTAATCTTTTTGGACAAAATTCCTTTTAATTATTTAATTAATTAATTAAATAATTAACGAAAAATTTAATCCGGAATAAACATTGCCATCAACTTTATAAATAGAGTTTGAATCCCAGAATCTTTCCTTACGAACTTTTCTGAGCTTCTTCTTTTTCTTCTTCTGCACAATATTTTTCAGTGTGTTTTACGACCATTGAGTGGTTCGCAGTTTATCAGAGTTTTGGTACCTATACACCGGTGAGTTAAATCGTTCTATCCTGGGAGGATATATTCCAGTACCTCGGGTACTTGAGGGGAATAATTTTCTTAAGGACACAATGTGTATTCAGTGGCCTCGATTTATTCCTATACTGTTTTCTTGTTTTCCAGAATCTATTTGTTTTATTTTTTCAGAGAGTTTAATTGTTTATTATAGCAATACAGAATAATAACAATCTTAAGGAAATTATATTTTTTTTATAATCTGTATTTTGTTTGTGGAGATTAAAACCTGTGTGGTTTTCTACTCCTTCTGAATTTTACTATTCTGATTTGAAGATATAAAAACTTCATCAGAGTATTGAAATTCGTAAGACGATTTGAAGAACATAAAAACTGCATCGTTTTTTCTGTAAAACAGTATATAAAAACTTCGGTTTTTATACATACTATTTTTTTTGTTTTTGTTAATAACAGTATTGTGTAATATTTTGATTTTACCATTAATTGAACTCTTCTTTTGTTTACAGTGAGAAATGACAATTGATAACGGAAATTCTTCTACGACTATTGCGGCAACGACGATAGACTCGTCAAGCCGGACTGTTGTTCCACCGGTAGAGAAATCGGGAAAATTTTCCGGAGCCAACTTCAAAGGATGGCAACAAAGGGTGTTCTTCTGGCTTACCACACTTGGTATGCAGAAATTCACTAGTGAAGAACCTCCAGTGCCTGCTGCGGACATGCCGGACAACGAGAAATTCATGATTGTTGAGGCGTGGAAGGAGGCAGATTTTCTTTGCAAAGGCTATATCTTAAGCACTTTAGAGGATGACTTGTACAATGTGTATAGTGCGATGAATACTTCGAAAGAATTATGGGACGCACTTGAGAAGAAGTACAAGACTGAAGATGCATGCTTGAAGAAGTTCGTGGTTGCCAAGTTTCTAGACTATAAAATGATAGACAGTAAAACTGTTGGAACCCAAGTTGAGGAGCTTCAACTTATTTTTCATGACCTTATTGCTGAAGGTATGGTCGTGAATGAAGCATTTCAAGTGGCTGCAATGATTGAAAAATTGCCTCCTTCGTGGGGAGATTTAAAGAAATATCTTAAGCACAAGCGCAAAAAAATAAAGTTGAAAGATCTTGTGATTCGTCTCAAGATTGAGGAAGACAACAAAACAACCGAGAAGAAGTCTCGTGAAAATTCAATGATCATGGGAGCTAATATCGTTGAGGAGACTGCTCCAAAAAGTAAGAAGAGAAAGAGGTCTTCTGGACAGACTAAGGAGCAGAACAAAAAGAAATTCAAGGGAAGCTGCTACAATTGTGGAAAACCGGTCACAAAGCCTCTGGTTGTTGTCTCCCGGAAAAGTATAAGAACAAGGGACAGACCAACATAGTGGAGAAGAATTATGACATTGATGATCTGTGTGCAATGCTTTCGGAATGCAACCTAGTTGGAAATCCGAAGGAGTGGTGGATTGACTCTGGAGCCGCTCGACATGTTTGTGATGTCAAGGAAGCATTTGCGACTTACTCTACTACTGGTCCCGAAGAAGAGTTTTCCATGGGAAATACTGCAACAGCCAAGATTGAAGGTTATGGGAAAATATTCCTGAAGATGACTTCCGGCAAGGTGTTAACGCTCAACAACGTTCTCCATGTTCCTACTATTAGCAAGAATTTAGTTTCTACTTCTTTGCTTGTTAAGAACGGATTCAAATGTGTATTTGTTTCTGATAAAGTTGTTGTAAGCAAGAATGAAATGTATGTTAGAAAGGGATACCTCACAGAGGGCCTCTTCAAACTAAATGTAATGGTTATTGGCAGTATGAATAAAATTGCAGCTTCTTCTTATTTATTGGAGTCAAATGATTTATGGCATATTCGTTTAGGACATGTCAATTACAAAACCTTGCGGAAGTTAATTAATTTATAAGTGTTGCCTAAATTCGAGTGTAATAAATCAAAATGTCAAATATGTGTTGAGTCTAAGTTTGTAAAACATCCTTATAAGTCTATTGAAAGGAATTCAAATCCTTTAGACTTAATTCATACTAACATTTGTGATATGAAGTCGACACCATCTCGAGGTGGAAAAAAGTATTTTATTACTTTTATTGACGACTGCACTCGATATTGTTATGTTTATTTGCTTAATAAGTAAGGATGAAGCAAATGACGAATTTAAGCAATACAAGAATGAAGTGGAGAATCAATTGAATAAAAAGATAAAAATGATTAGAAGTGATAGGGGTGGAGAATATGAATTTCCATTTGCAGAATTATGTTTGGAATATGGAATTATCCATCAAACTACTGCACCTTACACACCTCAATCCAATGGAATTGCAAAAAGGAAAAATCGGACATTAAAGGAAATGATGAATTCTTTATTAATAAGTTCTGAATTACCGCAGAGTTTTTGGGGCGAAGCTATCCTTACAGCTAACCGAATACTCAACAGAGTACCCCACAACAAAACGCAATCTATTCCATATGAAAAATGGAAAGGAAGAAAACCCAACCTGAAATATTTCAAAGTGTGGGGGTGTCTAGCAAAGGAACAATTTCCTTTACCTAAAAAGGTTAAAATCGGACCAAAAACTGTTGATTGCGTTTTCATTGGATACGCTACAAACAGTAAAGCATGTCGGTTTTTGGTTCATAAATCTGATAATCCCGAAATTCACATTAATACGGTAATGGTATCAGATAATTCTGAATTATTTGAAAGCATCTATCCGTATAAAACTGAATGTGAGTCGTTAAGTGAAAGACCTAAACGACCTCGGGAAGAACCAAAGGAAAATACTCCAAGTATAGAAGATCCAAGGCGTAGAAAACGTCAAAGAACATCTACTTCCTTTGGACCAGATTTTGTGACATTCTTGCTTGAAAATGAGCCTCAAACTTTTAAAGTTGTTATGTCATCTTCTGATTCAGCTTTTTGGAAAGAGGCAGTCAATAGTGAGATTCAATCAATTTTGGATAACCATACATGGGAATTGGTAGATCTTCCTCCAGGAAATAAGCCTTTAGATTCGAAAGGGATCTTTAAACGGAAAGTGAAGGATGATGGCACTATTGAAAAATATAAGGCAAGACTTGTTGTCAAAGGTTTTAGACAAAAGGAAAGCCTTGATTACTTTGACACTTACTCGCCAGTAACGAGGATAACATCTATTAGGGTGTTAGTGGCAATAGCGGCCATGTATGGTCTTGAAATCCATCAAATAGATGTTAAAACAACTTTCTTAAATGGAGAATTAGAGGAAGAGATTTACATGAAATAACCTGAGGGTTTTGTGGTAACTGGTAAAGAAAAGAAAGTGTGCAAACTTGTTAAGTCACTTTATGGACTTAAACAAGCACCCAAACAATGGCATGCCAAATTTGACCAAACAATGTTGGCAAATGGGTTTAAAATCAACGAGTGCGACAAATGTGTTTACATTAAAAACACTCCAGGTCATGAAGTCATTGTTTGTTTATATGTTGATGACATGTTGATAATGAGAAAAAACATGGCAGATATAAATTCTACTAAGTGCATGTTGGCTAGCAAATTCGATATGAAAGACTTAGGAGTTGCTGATGTGATCTTAGGAATCAGAATTCACAAGACTCCACAAGGTCTAGCATTATCACAGTCTCACTACATTGAAAAGGTACTTGACATGTTCAAGTATTTGGATTTCAAAATTGCCAAGACTCCAATTGATGTGAGTTATGCACTTCAAAAGAATGAAGGTGAAAGTGACTCACAATTGGATTATGCAAGAGTATTGGGAAGTTTGATGTATATCATGAATTGTACATGACTAGATATAGCATGTGCTATTAGTAAACTGAGTCGGTTTACAAGTAATCCCAATCACATACATTGGATGGAAATGAAACGAGTTTTGGGGTATCTCAAACATACCCAAAATTACGCTTTGCATTATAACAAATATCCCTCCGTGATCGAGGGATATAGTGATGCAAATTGGATCACTGGATCATCTGAAGTTAAATCCACGAGTGGATATGTTTTCATAATTGGGGGTGGAGCAGTGTCTTGGAAATCATCCAAACAAACGTGCATCGCCCGTTCTACAATGGAATCTGAATTCATAGCTTTAGATAAGGCCGGTGAAGAAGCTGAATGGCTCCGAAATTTCTTGGAAGATATTCCATTTTGGCCCAAACCTTTGGCACCTATTTGTATACATTGTGATAGTCAAGCGGCAATAGGCAGGGCAGGGAACGTTATGTATAACGTAAAATCTTGTCATATACGACGGAGACACAATACCGTTAGACAACTACTCTCTACTAGTGTTATAACAATTGACTACATAATGTCAAGAGATAACGTGTCGGATCCACTTACAAAAGGCCCATCTAGAGAGGCAGTTGAAAGATCATCAAAGAGAATGGGATTAAGGTCTAGGACAAGTCATCATGACGGTAACTCTACCTAGCAGACTGGAGATCCCACGAGCTAGGTTCAAAGAGATCAAACAAAGTTATGAATGATGGTTCAACATTGTCAAATAACTCAACCCATTCTCGTGATGAAGACAATGTTCAAAAATCGAGGTAAAGCATTAAGGCTTTTTGATGAGTCAACAAAGCTTAAAGGTTTTTTAATGATTTGCTAAGTCTGGCAGGATATGACCAGATAGTGTGACTATAGGATTACACGTTTAGAAATTACCTATGCGAGTGTGAAGTGTAAGCCGCTTCAAGGGGAATGAAAGTAAAGGCCCATTCTCTAAGCACTCATGAAACCAGGCGGTGTTCATGGCTGAAACGAACATAACCGTGAGAACCATAGATGGTTAAGGATTGATTGTGTGACTTATGTTGTCTAGGTATACAACAAAGCTCGACAGTTCAAAGATATCAAATCTACCGATTGACCGAGTATATCCGATATAAGTTCACTACGGAAAGTTCAAAGGGAAACCTACTTATCCAGATGCAATTAATTCTTGCATGTAAAACACACACGCGTCCGTGCATTCCTTTATTTTATAGCCATTCCCCATTCATGTGGGGGATTGTTAGGATTTTAAGCTTGTGTAGCTTAAAGAGGGTGAATGAGAAATGGTGGGAAAATAAAATATTTAAGTTTCCCTTGGAAAAGGGACATTGTCCCATATCGGAGGAAGAAAAGACTTTTGATGGGTATATATATATATATATATATAATTGCTCTTCTTCTAGCTCTTAAAGAGTTAAAAAAAAGGCAAGCCTCGCGCCGTCGTCGCTCGCTCGCTCGCTCGGCTTGGCTTTGGCCTCGGCCTCGGCTTCGGCTTCGGATTCAGATTGCTCTTCTTCTAGCTCTTAAAGAGATAAAAAAGGCAAGCCTCGCGCCGTCGTTGTCGCTCGCTCGGCTTGGCTTCGGCTTTGGTTACGGCTTCGGTTTCGGCTTCAGATTCAGATTCGGATTTGGTCAAAGATCGATTGATTGATTAATCTTTTTGGACAAAATTTCTTTTAATTATTTAATTAATTAATTAAACAATTAACGAAAAATTCAATCAGGAATAACCCATGACCCGCGACCCGGTTCGGCCAGGCCCGTTTTCTTTCCCGAATTATTTTAAATATATTTTTCCAGCAATATTTCAAACACCCCTTTTCAACAGCCATGGCTATTTCTGAAAGGTTGCAAACCTTTTCAGAAACATTGCCATCAACTCTATAAATAGAGTTTGAATCCCAGAATCTTTCCTTACGAAATTTTCTGAGCTTCTTCTTCTTCTTCTTATTCTTTTTCTTCACAATATTTTCCAGTGTGTTTTACGACCATTGAGTGGTTCGCAGTTCATCAGAGTTTTGGTACCTATACACTGGTGAGTTAAATCGTTCTATCCTTGGAGGATATATTCCATCACCTTGGGTACTTGAGGGGAATAATTTCCTTAAGGACACACTGTGTAATCAGTGGCCTCGATTTATTCCTATACTGTTTTCTTATTTTTCAGAATCTATTTCGTTAAACAAGTATTACTAACTTTCTGTTTTATTTTTTCAGAAAGTTTAATTGTTTATTATAGCAATACAGAATAATAACAACTCCTACCTTGTTTCAATTTGTATGACAAAAATAAATATTACTACTATTTGGGAAATCAAAGAGGTTCTCATTTGGCCATGTTTTTCTTAAACATTTGAATTATAAATTATTACTATGACTTATAGTACTTTTTATGTAGTTTTTAAATATATCAATTTTATTTTTAAAAACTTGAAGAATTATTTTTAAATTCACGATCAAAATTAAGAATTATGACCTTCATATCGAATCTTGCCGCATAAAGAGGAATTGAGGACATATACAAGATATTCTTTCTCCATTCTAGTGTATAGACAACTATGCGAAATACTTTTAATTTATACTTTGTATTTAATTTAGGTATATTGGAGATCGATAAATAAAATATTTGAATTCTTTATAAGATCAGTTTTTTTTCACAAATTGTAAGTCGTAGGATATCATTTTCTCTTTAATTTGTTTGGTGGCCAACACACTACTAAGAAAAGATAGACGTCTCTTATTAATTTACCAGGAAATTAATTATAAAAAAAACAAAATTAAATTTTTCTGGGAAAAGAAAAACTTGGACACTTAGCTAAACATGCATAAAGTATTAAAACTACTTTAGCACCAAACTATTAGTGAGTAGTTGTGTTGATATCATGTAAGGCATATATAGCAACTCATGTCATTTTGTTAAAAGAGCAAAGTAAAGCAAAACATGACAATTAAAAAGTGAAGTTTTATATTTCAATACCACACGAGGTGATTTGTATGGTATTCAATTTTTTACGTGCATAAATTATAGAAGGACTTGGTTCTCCTATGTGTTCCTTATACTACTGTTGCGGATTAATAAATGCAGAAAGTAAAGAACACAAGTATTTTTACGTGAAAAATACCTGGCTCAAAAGATGATAAAACCACGACCTACCACCTAGTAGGATTTTTTCCAACACCTCACCACATCACTGAGCCAAAAATAGCAGTTACAAAACTCTTTGTAAACCTAAGGACTACCTCTAACCCTTTGTGGCAACCAGCCTCAGACTGTTGCGACAATTTCAAGTTAACTCTAACTTGAATACTACACTCAGAGTACCTAGTACAATGCTTCTAAAGAAATATGAAAGGTACAACTCAAAAGCCCTAATATGAGGCGTGGAAGGAGGCAGATTTTCTTTGCAAAGGCTATATCTTAAGCACG
Organism: Nicotiana tomentosiformis; assembly: GCF_000390325.3. NCBI lineage: Eukaryota > Viridiplantae > Streptophyta > Magnoliopsida > Solanales > Solanaceae > Nicotiana > Nicotiana tomentosiformis. Next base: position 121,488,602 of record NC_090816.1, on the reverse strand, counting down.
TTAGAGGATTACTTGTACAATGTGTATAGTGCGATGAATACTTCGAAAGAATTATGGGACGCACTTGAGAAGAAGTACAAGACTGAAGATGTATGCTTGAAGAAGTTCGTGGTTGCCAAGTTTCTAGACTATAAAATGATAGACAGTAAAATTGTTGGAACCCAAGTTGAGGAGCTTCAACTTATTTTTCATGACCTTATTGCTGAAGGTATGGTCGTGAATGAAGCATTTCAAGTGGCTGCAATGATTGAAAAATTGCCTCCTTCGTGGGGAGATTTGAAGAAATATCTTAAGCACAAGCGCAAAGAAATAAAGTTGAAAGATCTTGTGATTCGTCTCAAGATTGAGGAAGACAACAAAACAACCGAGAAGAAGTCTCGTGGAAATTCAATGATCATGGGAGCTAATATCGTTGAGGAGACTGCTCCAAAAAGTAAGAAGAGAAAGAGGTCTTCTGGACAGACTAAGGAGCAGAACAAAAAGAAATTCAAGGGAAGCTGCTACAAATGTGGAAAAACCGGTCACAAAGCCTCTGGTTGTTGTCTCCCGGAAAAGTATAAGAACAAGGGACATGCCAACATAGTGGAGAAGAATTATGACATTGATGATCTGTGTGCAATGCTTTCGGAATGGAACCTAGTTGGAAATCCGAAGGAGTGGTGGATTGACTCTGGAGCCGCTCGACATCTTTGTGATGTCAAGGAAGCATTTGCGACTTACTCTACTACTGGTCCCGAAGAAGAGTTTTCCATGGAAAATACTGCAACAGCCAAGATTGAAGGTTATGGGAAAATATTCCTGAAGATGACTTCCGGCAAGGTGTTAACGCTCAACAACGTTCTCCATGTTCCTACTATTAGCAAGAATTTAGTTTCTACTTCATTGCTTGTTAAGAACGGATTCAAATGTGTATTTGTTTCTGATAAAGTTGTTGTAAGCAAGAATGAAATGTATGTTAGAAAGGGATACCTTACAGAGGGCCTCTTCAAACTAAATGTAATGGTTATTGGCAGTATGAATAAAATTGCAGCTTTTTCTTATTTAATGGAGTCAAATGATTTATGGCATATTCGTTTAGGACATGTTAATTACAAAACCTTGCGGAAGTTAATTAATTTAGAAGTGTTGCCTAAATTCGAGTGTAATAAATCAAAATGTCAAATATGTGTTGAGTCTAAGTTTGTAAAACATCCTTATAAGTCTATTGAAAGGAATTCAAATCCTTTAGACTTAATTCATACTAACATTTGTGATATGAAGTCGACACCATCTCGAGGTGGGAAAAGTATTTTATTACTTTTATTGACGACTGCACTCGATATTGTTATGTTTATTTGCTTAATAAGTAAGGATGAAGCAAATGACGAATTTAAGCAATACAAGAATGAAGTGGAGAATCAATTGAATAAAAAGATCAAAATGATTAGAAGTGATAGGGGTGGAGAATATGAATTTCCATTTGCAGAAATATGTTTGGAATATGGAATTATCCATCAAACTACTGCACCTTACACACCTCAATCCAATGGAATTGCAAAAAGGAAAAATCGGACATTAAAGGAAATGATGAATTCTTTATTAATAAGTTCTGAATTACCGCAAAGTTTTTGGGGCGAAGCTATCCTTACAGCTAACCGAATACTCAACAGAGTACCCCACAACAAAACGCAATCTATTCCATATGAAAAATGGAAAGGAAGAAAACCCAACTTGAAATATTTCAAAGTGTGGGGGTGTCTAGCAAAGGTACAAGTTCCTTTACCTAAAAGGGTTAAAATCGGACCAAAAACTGTTGATTGCGTTTTTATTGGATACGCTACAAACAGTAAAGCATGTCGGTTTTTGGTTCATAAATCTGATAATCCCGAAATTCACATTAATATGGTAATGGTATCAGATAATACTGAATTATTTGAAAGCTTCTATCCGTATAAAACTGAATGTGACTCGTTAAGTGAAAGACCTAAATGACCTCGGGAAGAACCAAAGGAAAATACTCCAAGTATAGAAGATCCAAGGCGTAGAAAACGTCAAAGAACATCTACTTCCTTTGGACCAGATTTTGTGACATTCTTGCTTGAAAATGAGCCTCAAACTTTTAAAGCTGTTATGTCATCTTCTGATTCAGCGTTTTGGAAAGAGGCAGTCAATAGTGAGATTCAATCAATTTTGGATAACCATACATGGGAATTGGTAGATCTTCCTCCAGGAAATAAGCCTTTAGATTCGAAAGGGATCTTTAAACGGAAAGTGAATGATGATGGCACTATTGAAAAATATAAGGCAAGACTTGTTGTCAAAGGTTTTAGACAAAAGGAAAGCCTTGATTACTTTGACACTTACTCGCCAGTAACGAGGATAACATCTATTAGGGTGTTAGTGGCAATAGCGTCCATGTATGGTCTTGAAATCCATCAAATAGATGTTAAAACAACATTCTTAAATGGAGAATTAGAGGAAGCGATTTACATGAAATAACCTGAGGGTTTTGTGGTAACTGGTAAAGAAAAGAAAGTGTGCAAACTTGTTAAGTCACTTTATGGACTTAAACAAGCACCCAAACAATGGCATGCCAAATTTGACCAAACAATGTTGGCAAGTGGGTTTAAAATCAACGAGTGCGACAAATGTGTTTACATTAAAAACACTCTAGGTCATGAAGTCATTGTTTGTTTATATGTTGATGACATGTTGATAATGAGCAAAAACATGGCAGATATAAATGCTACTAAGCGCATGTTGGCTAGCAAATTCGATATGAAAGACTTAGGAGTTGCTGATGTGATCTTAGGAATCAGAATTCACAAGACTCCACAAGGTCTAGCATTATCACAGTCTCACTACATTGAAAAGGTACTTGACAAGTTCAAGTATTTGGATTTCAAAATTGCCAAGACTCCAATTGATGTGAGTTATGCACTTCAAAAGAATGAAGGTGAAAGTGTCTCACAATTGGATTATGCAAGAGTATTGGGAAGTTTTATGTATATCATGAATTGTACATGACTAGATATAGAATGTGCTATTAGTAAACTGAGTCGGTTTACAAGTAATCCCAATCACATATATTGGATGGCAATGAAACGAGTTTTGGGGTATCTCAAACATACCCAAAATTACGCTTTGCATTATAACAAATATCCCTCCGTGATCGAGGGATATAGTGATGCAAATTGGATCACTGGATCATCTGAAGTTAAATCCACGAGTGGATATGTTTTCACAATTGGGGGTGGAGCAGTGTCTTGGAAATCATCCAAACAAACGTGCATCGCCCGTTCTACAATGGAATCTGAATTCATAGCTTTAGATAAGGCCGGTGAAGAAGCTGAATGGCTCCGGAATTTCTTGGAAGATATTCCATTTTGGCCCAAACCTTTGGCACCTATTTGTATACATTGTGATAGTCAAGCGGCAATAGGCAGGGCAGGGAACGTTATGTATAACGTAAAATCTTGTCATATACGACGGAGACACAATACCGTTAGACAACTACTCTCTAGTGGTGTTATAACAATTGACTACATAAAGTCAAGAGATAACGTGTCGGATCCACTTACAAAAGGCCCATCTAGAGAGGCAGTTGCAAGATCATCAAAGAGAATGGGATTAAGGTCTAGGATAAGTCATCATGACGGTAACTCTACCTAGCAGACTGGAGATCCCACGAGCTAGGTTCAAAGAGATCAAACAAAGTTATGAATGATGGTTCAACATTGTCAAATAACTCAACCCATTCTCGTGATGAAGACAATGTTCAAAAATCGAGGTAAAGCATTATGGCTTTTTGATGAGTCAACAAAGCTTAAAGGTTTTTTAATGATTTGCTAAGTCTGGCAGGATATGACCAGATAGTGTGTCTATAGGATTACACATTTAGAAATCACCTATGCGAGTGTGAAGTGTAAGCCGCTTCAAGGGGAATGAAAGTAAAGGCCCATTCTCTAAGCACTCATGAAACCAGGCGGTGTTCATAGCTGAAACGAACATAACCGTGAGAACCATAGATGGTTAAGGATTGATTGTGTGACTTATGTTGTCTAGGTATACAACAAAGCTCGACAGTTCAAAGATATCAAATCTACCGATTGACCGAGTATATCCGATATAAGTTCACTACGGAAAGTTCAAAGGGAAACCTACTTATCCAGATGTTATTAATTCTTGCATGTAAAACACACACGCGTCCGTGCATTCCTTTATTTTATAGCCATTCCCCATTCATGTGGGGGATTGTTAGGATTTTAAGCTTGTGTAGCTTAAAGAGGGTGAATGAGAAATGGTGGGAAAATAAAATATTTAAGTTTCCCTTGGAAAAGGGACATTGTCCCATATCGGAGGAAGAAAAGACTTTTGATGGGTATATATATATATATATATATATATATATAATTGCTCTTCTTCTAGATCTTAAAGAGTTAACAAAAAGGCAAGCCTCGCGACGTCGTCGCTCGCTCGCTCGACTCGGCTTTGGCCTCGGCCTCGGCTTCGGCTTCGGCTTCGGTTTCGGATTCAGATTGCTCTTCTTCTAGCTCTTAAAGAGATAAAAAAGGCAAGCCTCGCGCCGTCGTTGTCGCTCGCTCGGCTTGGCTTCGGCTTTGGTTACGGCTTCGGTTTCGGCTTCAGATTCAGATTCGGATTTGGTCAAAGATCGATTGATTGATTAATCTTTTTGGAGAAAATTTCTTTTAATTATTTAATTAATTAATTAAACAATTAACGAAAAATTCAATTCGGAATAACCCATGACCCGCGACCCGGTTCGGCCAGGCCCGTTTTCTTTCCCGAATTATTTTAAATATATTTTCCAGCAATATTTCAAACACCCCTTTTCAACAGCCATGGCTATTTCTGAAAGGTTGCAAACCTTTTGAGAAACATTGCCATCAACTATATAAATAGAGTTTGAATCCCAGAATCTTTCCTTACGAAATTTTCTGAGCTTCTTCTTCTTCTTCTTCTTCTTCTTCTGCACAATATTTTCCAGTGTGTTTTACGACCATTGAGTGGTTCGCAGTTCATCAGAGTTTTGGTACCTATACACTGGTGAGTTAAATCGTTCTATCCTTGGAGGATATATTCCAGCACCTTGGGTACTTAAGGGGAATAATTTCCTTAAGGACACACTGTGTATTCAGTGGCCTCGATTTATTCCTATACTGTTTTCTTATTTTTCAGAATCTATTTCGTTAAACAAGTATTACTAACTTTCTATTTTATTTTTTCAGAAAGTTTAATTGTTTATTATAGCAATACAGAATAATAACAACTCCTACCTTGTTTCAATTTGGATGACAAAAATAAATATTACTACTATTTGGGAAATCAAAGAGGTTCTCATTTGTCCATGTTTTTCTTAAACATTTGAATTATAAATTATTACTATGACTTATAGTACTTTTTATGTAGTTTTTAAATATATCAATTTTATTTTTTAAAACTTGAAGAATTATTTTTAAATTCACGATCAAAATTAAGAATTATGACCTTCATATCGAATCTTGCCGCATAAAGAGGAATTGAGGACATATACAAGATATTCTTTCTCCATTCTAGTGTATAGACAACTATGCGAAATACTTTTAATTTATACTTTGTATTTAATTTAGGTATATTGGAGATCGATAAATAAAATATTTGAATTCTTTATAAGATCAGTTTTTTTTCACAAATTGTAAGTCGTAGGATATCATTTTCTCTTTAATTTGTTTGGTGGCCAACACACTACTAAGAAAAGATAGACGTCTCTTATTAATTTACCAGGAAATTAATTATAAATAAAACAAAATTAAATTTTTCTGGGAAAAGAAAAACTTGGACACTTAGCTAAACATGCATAAAGTATTAAAACTACTTTAGCACCAAACTATTAGTGAGTAGTTGTGTTGATATCATGTAAGGCATATATAGCAACTCATGTCATTTTGTTAAAAGAGCAAAGTAAAGCAAAACATGACAATTAAAAAGTGAAGTTTTATATTTCAATACCACACGAGGTGATTTGTATGGTATTCAATATTTCACGTGCATAAATTATAGAAGGACTTGGTTCTCCTATGTGTTCCTTATACTACTGTTGCGGATTAATAAATGCAGAAAGTAAAGAACACAAGTATTTTTACGTGAAAAATACCTGGCTCAAAAGATGATAAAACCACGACCTACCACCTAGTAGGATTTTTTCCAACACCTCACCACATCACTGAGCCAAAAATAGCAGTTACAAAACTCTGTGTAAACCTAAGGACTACCTCTAACCCTTTGTGGCAACCAGCCTCAGACTGTTGCGACAATTTCAAGTTAACTCTAACTTGAATACTACACTCAGAGTACCTAGTACAATGCTTCTAAAGAAATATGAAAGGTACAACTCAAAAGCCCTAATATGAGGCGTGGAAGGAGGCAGATTTTCTTTGCAAAGGCTATATCTTAAGCACGTTAGAGGATGACTTGTACAATGTGTATAGTGCGATGAATACTTCGAAAGAATTATGGGACGCACTTGAGAAGAAGTACAAGACTGAAGATGCATGCTTGAAGAAGTTCGTGGTTGCCAAGTTTCTAGACTATAAAATGATAGACAGTAAAATTGTTGGAACCCAAGTTGAGGAGCTTCAACTTATTTTTCATGACCTTATTGCTGAAGGTATGGTCGTGAATGAAGCATTTCAAGTGGCTGCAATGATTGAAAAATTGCCTCCTTCGTGGGGAGATTTGAAGAAATATTTTAAGCACAAGCGCAAAGAAATAAAGTTGAAAGATCTTGTGATTCGTCTCAAGATTGAGGAAGACAACAAAACAACCGAGAAGAAGTCTCGTGGAAATTCAATGATCATGGGAGCTAATATCGTTGAGGAGACTGCTCCAAAAAGTAAGAAGAGAAAGAGGTCTTCTGGACAGACTAAGGAGCAGAACAAAAAGAAATTCAAGGGAAGCTGCTACAATTGTGGAAAAACCGGTCACAAAGCCTCTGGTTGTTGTCTCCCGGAAAAGTATAAGAACAAGGGACATGCCAACATAGTGGAGAAGAATTATGACATTGATGATCTGTGTGCAATGCTTTCGGAATGCAACCTAGTTGGAAATCCGAAGGAGTGGTGGATTGACTCTGGAGCCGCTCGACATGTTTGTAATGTCAAGGAAGCATTTGCGACTTACTCTACTACTGGTCCCGAAGAAGAGTTTTCCATGGGAAATACTGCAACAGCCAAGATTGAAGGTTATGGGAAAATATTCCTGAAGATGACTTCCGGCAAAGTGTTAACGCTCAACAACGTTCTCCATGTTTCTACTATTAGCAAGAATTTAGTTTCTACTTCTTTTCTTGTTAAGAACGGATTCAAATGTGTATTTATTTCTGATAAAGTTGTTGTAAGCAAGAATGAAATGTATGTTAGAAAGGGATACCTCATAGAGGGCCTCTTCAAACTAAATGTAATGGTTATTGGCGGTATGAATAAAATTGCAGCTTCTTCTTATTTATTGGAGTCAAATGATTTATGGCATATTCGTTTAGGACATGTCAATTACAAAACCTTGCGGAAGTTAATTAATTTAGAAGTGTTGCCTAAATTCGAGTGTAATAAATCAAAATGTCAAATATGTGTTGAGTCGAAGTTTGTAAAACATCCTTATAAGTCTATTGATAGGAATTCAAATCTTTTAGACTTAATTCATACTAACATTTGTGATATGAAGTCGACACCATCTCGAGGTGGGAAAAAGTATTTTATTACTTTTATTGACGACTGCACTCGATATTGTTATGTTTATTTGCTTAATAAGTAAGGATGAAGCAATTGAAGCATTTAAGCAATACAAGAATGAAGTGGAGAATCAATTGAATAAAAAGTTCAAAATGATTAGAAGTGATAGGGGTGGAGAATATGAATTTCCATTTGCAGAAATATGTTTGGAATATGGAATTATCCATCAAACTACTGCACCTTACACACCTCAATCCAATGGAATTGCAAAAAGGAAATGATGAATTCTTTATTAATAAGTTCTGAATTACCGCAGAGTTTTTGGGGCGAAGCTATCCTTACAACTAACCGAATACTCAATAGAGTACCCCACAACAAAACGCAATCTATTCCATATGAAAAACGGAAAGGAAGAAAACCCAACTTGAAATATTTCAAAGTTTGGGGGTGTCTAGCAAAGGTACAAGTTCCTTTACCTAAAAGGGTTAAAATAGGACCAAAAGCTGTTGATTGCATTTTCATTGGATACGCTACAAACAGTAAAGCATGTCGGTTTTTGGTTCATAAATCTGATAATCCCGAAATTCATATTAATACGGTAATGGTATCAGATAATACTGAATTATTTGAAAGCATCTATCCGTATAAAACTGAATGTGAGTCGTTAAGTGAAAGACCTAAACGACCTCGGGAAGAAACAAAGGAAAATACTCCAAGTATAGAAGATCCAAGGTGTAGAAAACATCAAAGAACATCTACTTCCTTTGGACCAGATTTTGTGACATTCTTGCTTGAAAATGAGCCTCAAACTTTTAAAGCTGCTATGTCATCTTCTGATTCAGCGTTTTGGAAAGAGGCAGTCAATAGTGAGATTCAATCAATTTTGGATAACCATACATGGGAATTGGTAGATCTTCCTCCAGGAAATAAGCCTTTAGATTCGAAAGGGATCTTTAAACGGAAAGTGAAAGATGATGGCACTATTGAAAAATATAAGGCAAGACTTGTTGTCAAAGGTTTTAGACAAAAGGAAGGCCTTGATTACTTTGACACTTACTCGCCAGTAATGAGGATAACATCTATTAGGGTGTTAGTGGCAATAGCGGCCATGTATGGTCTTGAAATCCATCAAATAGATGTTAAAACAACTTTCTTAAATGGAGAATTAGAGGAAGAGATTTACATGAAATAACCTAAGGGTTTTGTGGTAACTGGTAAAGAAAAGAAAGTGTGCAAACTTGTTAAGTCACTTTATGGACTTAAACAAGCACCCAAACAATGGCATGCCAAATTTGACCAAACAATGTTGGCAAGTGGGTTTAAAATCAACGAGTGCGACAAATGTGTTTACATTAAAAACACTCCATGTCATGAAGTCATTGTTTGTTTATATGTTGATGACATGTTGATAATGAGAAAAAACATGGCAGATATAAATTCTACTAAGAGCATGTTACTAACAAATTCTATATGAAAGACTTAGGAGTTGTTGATGTGATCTTAGGAATCAGAATTCACAAGACTCCACAAGGTCTAGCATTATCACAGTCTCACTACATTGAAAAGGTACTTGACAAGTTCAAGTATTTGGATTTCAAAATTGCCAAGACTCCAATTGATGTGAGTTATGCACTTCAAAAGAATGAAGGTGAAAGTGACTCACAATTGGATTATGCAAGAGTATTGGGAAGTTTTATGTATATCATAAATTGTACATGACTAGATATAGCATGTGCTATTAGTAAACTGAGTCGGTTTACAAGTAATCCCAATCACATATATTGGATGGCAATGAAACGAGTTTTGGGGTATCTCAAACATACCCAAAATTACGCTTTGCATTATAACAAATATCCCTCCGTGATCGAGGGATATAGTGATGCAAATTGGATCACTGGATCATCTGAAGTTAAATCCACGAGTGGATATGTTTTCACAATTGGGGGTGGAGCAGTGTCTTGGAAATCATCCAAACAAACGTGCATCGCCCGTTCTACAATGGAATCTGAATTCATAGCTTTAGATAAGGCCGGTGAAGAAGCTGAATGGCTCCGGAATTTCTTGGAAGATATTCCATTTTGGCCCAAACCTTTGGCATCTATTTGTATACATTGTGATAGTCAAGCAGCAATAGGCAGGGCAGGGAACGTTATGTATAACGTAAAATCTTGTCATATACGACGGAGACACAATACCGTTAGACAACTACTCTCTAGTGGTGTTATAACAATTGACTACATAAAGTCAAGAGATAACGTGTCGAATCCACTTACAAAAGGCCCATCTAGAGAGGCAGTTGAAAGATCATCAAAGAGAATGGGATTAAGGTCTAGGACAAGTCATCATGACGGTAACTCTACCTAGCAGACTGGAGATCCCACGAGCTAGGTTCAAAGAGATCAAACAAAGTTATGAATGATGGTTCAACATTGTCAAATAACTCAACCCATTCTCGTGATGAAGACAATGTTCAAAAATCGATGTAAAGCATTAAGGCTTTTTGATGAGTCAACAAAGCTTAAAGGTTTTTTAATGATTTGCTAAGTCTGGCAAGATATGACCAGATAGTGTGTCTATAGGATTACACGTTTAGAAATCACCTATGTGAGTGTGAAGTGTAAGCCGCTTCAAGGGGAATGAAAGTAAAGGCCCATTCTCTAAGCACTCATGAAACCAGGCGGTGTTCATGGCTGAAACGAACACAACCGTGAGAACCATAAATGGTTAAGGATTGATTGTGTGACTTATGTTGTCTAGGTATACAACAAAGCTCGACGGTTCAAAGATATCAAATCTACCGATTGACCGAGTATATCCGATATAAGTTCACTACGGAAAGTTCAAAGGGAAACCTACTTATCCAGATGCAATTAATTCTTGCATGTAAAACACACACGCGTCCGTGCATTCCTTTATTTTATAGCCATTCCCCATTCATGTGGGGAATTGTTAGGATTTTAAGCTTGTGTAGCTTAAAGAGGGTGAATAAGAAATGGTGGGAAAATAAAATATTTAAGTTTCCCTTGGAAAAGGGACATTGTCCCATATCGGAGGAAGAAAAGACTTTTGATGGGTATATATATATATATATATATATATATATAATATGGGTATATATATAATTGCTCTTCTTCTAGCTCTTAAAGAGTTAAGAAAAAGGCAAGCCTCGCGCCGTCGTCGCTCGCTCGCTCGGCTCGGCTTTGGCCTCGGCCTCGGCTTCGGCTTCGGCTTCGGATTCAGATTGCTCTTCTTCTAGCTCTTAAAGAGATAAAAAAGCAAGCCTCGCGCCGTCGTTGTCGCTCGCTCGGCTCGGCTTCGGTTACAGCTTCGGTTTCGGCTTCAGATTCAGATTCAGATTTGGTCAAAGATCGATTGATTGATTAATCTTTTTCGACAAAATTTCTTTTAATTATTTAATTAATTAATTAAATAATTAACGAAAAATTCAATCCGGAATAACCCTTGACCCGCGACCCGGTTCGGTCAGGCCCGTTTTCTTTCCTGAATTATTTTAAATATATTTTTCCAGCAATATTTCAAACACCCCTTTTCAACAGCCATGGCTATTTCTGAAAGGTTGCAAACCTTTTCAGAAACATTTCCATCAACTCTATAAATAGAGTTTGAATCCCAGAATCTTTCCTTACGAAATTTTCTGAGCTTCTTCTTCTTCTTCTTCTTCTTCTTCTTCTTCTTCTGCACAATATTTTCCAGTGTGTTTTACGACCATTGAGTGGTTCGCAGTTCATCAGAGTTTTGGTACCTATACACTGGTGAGTTAAATCGTTCTATCCTTGGAGGATATATTCCAGCACCTCGGGTACTTGAGGGGAATAATTTCCATAAGGACACACTGTGTATTCAGTGGCCTCGATTTATTCCTATACTGTTTTCTTATTTTTCAGAATCTATTTCGTTAAACAAGTATTACTAACTTTCTGTTTTATTTTTTCAGAAAGTTTAATTGTTTATTATAGCAATACAGAATAATAACAACTCCTACCTTGTTTCAATTTGTATGACAAAAATAAATATTACTACTATTTGGGAAATCAAAGAGGTTCTCATTTGGCCATGTTTTTCTTAAACATTTGAATTATAAATTATTACTATGACTTATAGTACTTTTTATGTAGTTTTTAAATATATCAATTTTATTTTTAAAAACTTGAAGAATTATTTTTAAATTCACGATCAAAATTAAGAATTATGACCTTCATATCGAATCTTGCCGCATAAAGAGGAATGGAGGACATATACAAGATATTCTTTCTCTATTCTAGTGTATAGACAACTATGCGAAATACTTTTAATTTATACTTTGTATTTAATTTAGGTATATTGGAGATCGATAAATAAAATATTTGAATTCTTTATAAGATCAGTTTTTTTTTTCACAAATTGTAAGTCGTAGGATATCATTTTCTCTTTAATTTGTTTGGTGGCCAAAACACTACAAAGAAAAGATAGACGTCTCTTATTAATTTACCAGGAAATTAATTATTAAAAAATCAAAATTAAATTTTTCTGGGAAAAGAAAAACTTGGACACTTAGCTAAACATGCATAAAGTATTAAAACTACTTTAGCACCAAACTATTAGTGAGTAGTTGTGTTGATATCATGTAAGGCATATATAGCAACTCATGTCATTTTGTTAAAAGAGCAAAGTAAAGCAAAACATGACAATTAAAAAGTGAAGTTTTATATTTCAATACCACACGAGGTGATTTGTATGGTATTCAATATTTCACGTGCATAAATTATAGAAGGACTTGGTTCTCCTATGTGTTCCTTATACTACTGTTGCGGATTAATAAATGCAGAAAGTAAAGAACACAAGTATTTTTACGTGAAAAATACCTGGCTCAAAAGATGATAAAACCACGACCTACCACCTAGTAGGATTTTTTCCAACACCTCACCACATCACTGAGCCAAAAATAGCAGTTACAAAACTCTGTGTAAACCTAAGGACTACCTCTAACCCTTTGTGGCAACCAGCCTCAGATTGTTGCTACAATTTCAAGTTAACTCTAACTTGAATACTACACTCAGAGTACCTAGTACAATGCTTCTAAAGAAATATGAAAGGTACAACTCAAAAGCCCTAATACAATGAAACTAGAATAAAAGACAGATACATGTAACTAGTTCTTCTATCTAGTTCATGTAACTTCAGGTTCGCACACTTGAATCACACAGGAATTGCTTGCAAAATGCCTTACTATTTTGCTCTCAACTCACATTTAATTTCAGCGTGTGTGCGTACCTGTAAAATGAGAACATCCTAAAATATATAGAGTTAGTGGAATAGGAAATAATTAGAGCTCTAATGCTATACTCTTCCTTGGTGGAAGAGTTCTAGTTATCTTCAACTTCTAACTCCTCTTTTATCTATGATAGATTTCTTTTCGAGTAAGGAGTCTTTCTCCTTATCACTTATGCAACATTTTTGTTCTTTCACGTGCATCATTTGTGCTTGAATCTGCCCGTGTCTGTGTACACTATGTATGGACCTGGTTCATGTCGAGTTCTTTTGTCAATCATCAAAACAAACTTCACTTAGGCCAACTAATTCCCCCTTTTTGATGATGACAAACTCTATGTTTTTCAAAAGCATAAGACCTGTTTTAACTCAGCTCAACATCAACACATTGTTAGAACACTTTTTATTTTAAAGTCACAAATCATCAAGGACCAGGTTCATTTTGTTATAAACAATATAGTCCAAAGTAAAAAGCACAACCTATCTTTCCCCTTTTGGCATCATCAAAAAGTTGCATAATTATGTTAGATAACCATATTTTAATATATATATCACTCATGGCCACTGGGACTACTTCAAATGCGATCACGAAGTCAAGCATCATTTATCAATCAAATGATATTAGCTATCAAAGAAGCATCAACAAACAGTTAGAGCAGAAAAAAGTTGATTATCATTGATACTAGTCATCCACAAAGCATAAAGAAAATAAAGATACTGGTTTATGAGCAAAAAGAACAACAAGAAAATTCCATACGAGTCACTGGTCTGTCTAACTAGGCTAGGAAGGTTTTAAGGCTAGGAAAGACCAGGTTCTTGGTTTTTGGCCTGAAGTAGCTTCAACATATCATGAATAATGCCTTTATTCGTCTCCTTCTCCTTTGCAAGCTCAACCCTGAGAGCATCCCTCTCAGTTTCTACTTCATCCAGCCTCTTCTTCAGCCTCTCAATCTCATCATCCTTAGCCCCACTCTCATGTACTAAGGCTCTCACTTTTTTGTTCACAGGCACTTTCTTGGATGAACCATGTTCTTTGGGAGCAGTGTGGACTTCATAGTCACATGCAGTCAAGGTGTTGGGCCCAAAATGATCTTTGCTTCTACTAACATTCCATTTCTTGAGGGGTACCTTGAAGTGAGCAAGTACAAACGTGAGAATGAAACCATAGGGTATGACATAAGTCTTGGTGCCAGTTAGAACCCTATCAAGAAGCTGGATGATAAACCCGGGCCAATTGATATGCCTCCCACTATCCAGGTATTCCATAAGGACCAGATTCACGAAGGTGGCAATGTGTCTTCTTTCGTACCTGGGCAACACGACCTTGTTAACAAATTCAAACAGCAATTTGTGGGTAGGCCTCATCCCACTTTTGTAAACAGCCTTGGGCTGAAGCTCCTCCTCATTGTCAACAAACTTCCTTGTAATGGCAAGTGAGGTGGGGAGGTTTTCTAGGCTTGGCTTTTTTAATTTTTTGTAATCATTGTACCATTTAGCAAGTACTCCCAGAATCTCTCTCAATTCCTTGTCATCAAAGCTTATAGTCACTCCCTTCACCACACTGGTGACTCTGTCATTTTTTATTTCACAATTTGCCATGAACTCCACAATCTCAGTTTTGGCAAGCTTTCCGTCCATCTGAAGGACCATGTCCTTCTAACCCTGCAGTTGTAGTTCTTCCAGCAGCATTATCATGCCTTCCTCCTCCAAGTCCTTTAAGAATCTACCCTTCAAGATGGTTGTTTTCCCAAACTTGACCAACTTGTCTTTCTTTTCATCAGATTCCTCTTCTTCTTCACTTTCCTTTTCCTCCACTATTTGCACTTTCCTAGACTTTCTTGCAGACCTAGTTCTTTTTTCCAAGGTAGAAATATCTGCATTAGCAGTCTTTGAAGGTGACTTCTTCTTGGATGTCTTTCTTTTCTTTGTCTTTAGAGTTACAGCCTCCACCAATTCTGCCATGTCTTTATCACGAAGGACCGGGTCCATCTCCTCAATGTCAACTGCCTCAACATGCTCACTTACTTTCTTCTTTTCCTTTGCATCAACTTTTCTTTTACTCTTTTCTAGGGCTCTTTCCTCACTCTGCTTCTTTTGACTCCTTGTAGCTCTTCCTCTTGTAGGAGGAGTCTCTATAGGGATAGAAGAGGCAGCCTTTCTCTTCTTATTTACCCTAGCAGTTTCATAAATTTTAACTCTTGAACTCTTCTTCTTTTTTGGATTATAGCTGTCAGACACTCATTTCAGTAGGTCTTCGAAGGGTTCCTGCACATATAGAACAAGTTCTTGGAACCTCTTCCTCAACCTTACCATCCCCTCAGCATCACTTGCATCTCGAGACCCATTACCCCCTTCTTCTCTCAAATTTTCTTCCTCTCCAAGAGCACCATCATTCCACAACATCATAGCTCCAATCTCCTCAGTCAATTTAGCAAGAGTAGGTGAAGATTCAACCACTCATTATTTTCTATTTCCCCTCACAGCACCTTGAGCACCTCACTCTTTTTTTCTTTTATCTTTTTATCTTTACAACCAATTTTTTCAGATTCGGTGGTTTCAACCCCAGCCATAGTTCCAACCAAAACAAATCTATTTTCCATATTCTCAACAACTCAAGAAATTATATCAAACACAATTTTAGAACCAAAAGTTACATGCTCTGTTTCAGATGAAATAGTTTCTTCCCCCTTAGTTGCAGACTTAACGATTCTTCTCTTTTCAGGGGTTCTTCTGCGTGACTTGCCCTCAATTTCTCATTAATTTTCTTGATTTGTTCTCCTCTAGCGACTACTTTAAGATTAAACATCTTGAACCTTCCTTTCTTAGAGATAGGTATGGTTGAGGGTGTAGTTGAAGGTGTAGGTATGGATTCTTTGGGTGATGATGATGGATTTTAAGAGAGGTTAGCCATTGATGGTTGTAGACGAAGTGTGAGTGTTGAGAAGATGAGAAAAGATATAAAGAATTTTTTGATGACAGAAGAGTTTAGAATGAAAACAATGGGTAAGGCCAAATAAATTTAAGGAGGGAGAGTTTAATTGGGTAACAACGGCTTTTCAGAAGCTCGGGAGTCTAATCAAATTGGGAGTCAGTTTGAAAAGACCTTAGAGACTTCCCTAGATTCTAGGCAATTATTGCGTTGTGGACTCTCTTTGGGTGAAACTGGTTCTTTTAAAAAAAAATAAGATTGAAGGAAGTTAGGATTAAATGGGACTCTTCTTTTGATCATGATCGAAATATAATTATTTCAAAATATGCTAAGTGGAGAGTACATACCATGTAATATTGATGAACCGGTTTCTTTTCAAAGTATTCTCTACTTAAAGCTTTTGTGAAGATGTCAGATATTTTCTTGTCAGTAACACAAAATTCAACGGTGATCAAATCTTTTTCATAGTTGTCCCTCAAAAAGTGATGCCTAACAACTTTGTGCTTAGTTTTTTTGTGATGAACTGGTTCTTGGTCATACTAATTGCACTGGTGTTATCACAAAAGATGGGGAGACAACCTATATCAATTCCAAAGTCCATTAATTGATTTTTGATCCACAAGAATTGAGCACAACATTAGGCATCAACAACATACTCAGCTTTAATAGTAGACAAGACCACATAATTTTGCTTTTTAGTGGCCCAAGACACAAGACATGAGCCAAGAAAGTGTGTCATACCTGAGGTGCTCTATCTATCCACAAGATAACCTGCATAATCAGCTTAAGCATATCCCACTAAGTTGAAATTACTACCTTTTGGATACCATAGACAAAGGTCTGCGGTGTCTTTTAGGTATCTCAAGATCCTCTTGACATCAGTCAAGTGAGACTCCTTTGGATTTGCCTGAAATCTAGAACAAAGGCCTACACTGAAAACAATGCCAGGTCTACTAGTAGTGAGATATAACAAAGAGCCAATCATTCCCCTATACAACTTCTGATCAACAGATGAACCAGGTTCATCTATATCCAGTTTTGTGATTGTTGCTATATGAATGTTAATTTCTTTGGAGTCTTAAATTTTAAACCTTTTAAGCAACTCTTTCACATACTTCTGCTGATGAATCATAGTTCCATTTGAATTTTGTTTAATTTGTAAGCCTAAAAAGAAAATAAGCTCACCCATCATACTTATTTCAAATCCACTCCCCATTAGTTTAGCAAATTCTTTACTTAACTTATCAGTAGTTTCTCCAAATATTATATCATCAACATATATCTGAACTACCAATAGATCTTTACCTTTTTCTTTCAAGAACAAAATATTGTCAATTTTACCTCTCTTGTAGCCATGCTCAAGCAAGAACTTTGACAATATTTCATACCATTCTCTTGGAGCCCGCTTGAGCCCATAAAGTGCCTTGTCGTGTACACATGATCAGGACAATCCTGGATTTCAAAGCACATAGGTTGCTTGACAAATACCTCTTCCTTTAGATAGCCATTGAGGAATGCACTCTTGACGTCCATTTGATGGAGAGTGAATTCTATGTAAGCAGAAAAGACTATAATGAGTGTAATTGATTCCAATCTTGTAATGGGAACAAAGGTCTCATCATAGTCTATTCCCTCATCTTGACTATATCCTAGAACCACCAATCTTGCCTTGTTCCTTGTAACTGTTCCATTTTCGTCAAGTTTGTTTTTGAAGACCCATTTTGTGCCAATTACTGATCTGTCCTTAGGTCTCGGAACCAGATGCCAAACTTGACTTCTCTCAAATTGGTTGAGTTTATCTTGCATTGCATTCACCCAGTCCGCATCCTGCAAAGCCTTGGTAACATTTTAGGTTCAATAAAAGATAAAAAGGCATCAAAAGCACAAAGATTCTTTAAAGAAGATCTGGTTTTGATTCCAGAGGTTGGATCAATGATTATGTTCTCAATTGGATGAGAACTTTGATACCTGTAAGGTTTCACAACCGGCTAATTTTCCCTAGATATTCCTTCAATGTTTTGTTGCTGAGGAACAGGTTTATCGACAGGTTCCCTCAAGGTTTGAGGATTAGTTCCTCTTTGTTCAGTTCCCCCTGTCAGGTTGCCCTGGGTGGAAGGACCTGTTCCTATTTCTGGTGCATCTTCAACATATGTTGTGGTTTCATTTGAGTTTCTTACCAACCCAATTGCTTCATTATCCTGTTCCCGCCTCCTAGAAAGAATGTTAGTTTCATCAAAAGCCACATGTACACTTTCTTCTAGACACATAGTTCTTTTTTTTATAAATCTTATTAGCTTTACTATATGAAGAATATCCTAAGAATACTTCTGGGATCAAACTTACCTAGGGAGTATTTTCCATTATTGTGCACAAAGCACTTGCCTACAAATGCCCTAAGATGGGATATATTTAGTTTTATCCATTTAAGTAACTCATAGGGGGTCTTCTCAACAAGAGGTCTATTCATGCACCTATTTATGATGTAGCAAGCAGTGTTCACAGCTTCTGCCCATAAGCTATGTGGCATTTTACTAGAAAGAAGTATAATCCTAGTCATTTCTTCCAATGTCCTATTCTTTCTTTCAACTACTCCATTTTGTTGTGTAGTCCTAGGAGTAGAAAAATTATGATTTATGCGATGCTCATCACAAAATTCAGTAAATTTAGCATTCTCAAATTCAGTATCATGCTCAGACATAATTGATGCAAGTTGATTACCTAGTTGTTTCTGAGACATGTCAAATGCTTCATCTTTAGATATTAAAAAACAGTGTCCAAGTAAACCTAGAGTAATCATCAACAAGCACCATAATATATCTCTTACCACATCTGCTTAATGTTCTCATTGGTCCACATAGATCCATATGGACCAGTTTCATCGTCCTGGTAGTGCTTACCATTTTCTTGCTTTTGAAATAGGATCTTACCTGCTTCCCCCTTGCACAAACCTCACAAACTAGTTTGGGTCCCTTTCTATAGGAAAAAGGATAAATCAGATTTATTTTAGCCCAACTTGGCAGCCTATTTTTCCCAACAACAAACTTTTGGTTCTTTTGATATGCCTTCTTTTTTGCAGTGCATTCACTCTTATAGTGACCAGTGTTACCACAATGTGTGAAAATCTTATTCTCAGGGAGCGAGGTACTTACTTTTGGGATCCCACTTAAGTGTAGAGTTCCCAAAACCAAGTCCTCTTCTGTTATTACTATGATGTTCTTGTAGCCATGAAAGTGCATCGGAGGACCTGTTCCATTTACAAGTTCTGTCTAGATCATGCTTGACCTTGTTCAGTCCTCCTTTAGGACTCTTACATGTTCATCGCTCTCATACAACTCATCTTTCATTTTTTCTACATTTTCTTCTAAAGTAAGTTGTGTGTGATCAATTGTCTTTTACATGTTCCTAATTTCAATTTTAGATTTTCAGGTCTAAGTTCTAAGACAGTTGTGTCAAGTGCATGAACCTAGTTTTTTAACACAGTATTTTCACTTTCAGTTTCGCATGTCCTAAGTTCCAGGTTTTTGCATTTATCTTTTAAAATCACACATTCTTTTGACTGTTATTTCTTTTCATTATTCACATCCTCAGATTCATCAATTAGCTCTAGTAGTAACGTATATTACCTTTCTTTAGACAAAAAAATAATCTTGTCTTTGAGATGAAAGACACTTACCTCAATTTCTTCTTCAGATTATACAATGGTCATAAGTGCTCATTCATCATCATCATCTTCATCTTCATCATCATCATCATCATCATCATCATCATCATCATCGTCATCATCTGAGCTTTTATCTGAACTTTCTTCCTAAGCAGCAACCATATCTTTGGTTGATCCGTTGTTGTTGCTTTTCTTAGGTTAAACATGTTCCTTTGTTCAACTCTTTCCTTCTTCCACTCAATTTTCCATAAAGGATAGTTTTTGATGTGGTGATCCATCTTTCCACACCTATAGCAGCCATCATTGGTTTGCTTCTCAGGAGCCTTTGCCTTGCTGTAGCTTTCACTTCTTGAAGAACCATTTCCTCTCCTCGGGTACTTTTTGAAGTCTTTGGTGATCATAGCCATTTCATCATCTTTCAGATCAGAACCTTCACTGATTCTGAGACCAAGCTCTTTTCCTTCTTAGGTACATCCATTTTCATAGTTTGTCTCCTAAGTTCATAAGCAGTGAGATTCCCAATCAATTCATCTAGTGAGAGAGTGGCAATGTTCTTTGACTCCTGAATGGCAGTGATCTTGCTTTCAAAGTGATTGGTAGGACCCTCGCAAGTATCTTCTCAACCCTATCTTCTTCAGGGATAATCCTTCCAAGAGATCTTAGTTCATTTGCCAATATGGTGAACCTTGTGTACATCTCCTGAATGGTCTCCCCATCCTTCATAACGAAGTTCTCATACTGAGAATACAGTAGAGTTCCTTTAGATCTATTTACCCGAGTCGTTCCTTCATTGGCTACTTGCAGTATGTCCCAAATTTGCTTAGCAATGGAATAACATTGGATTATGTTGTACTCATCTGGACCAAGCCCACAAACAAGCCATTTCTTAGCTTTAGCATTCTTCATCCATTTCTTTAAGTCCTCAGCATTGCAATCCGCTCTTATTTTTGGCACATCTACTCCTTCAGTATTTTTCCTCAAGGTTGCTAGTGGACCATCAGTGACAATGTCCCATAGCTCATAGTCTTCTCCTTGAATGTGATCTATCATTTTGTTCTTCCACCAAGAGTAGTAATGGCCATTAAAGAGTGGTGGCCTAGCAGTGGATTGCACTTCCCAATTTCCAGGTAGTGTACTCATCTTGATCTTCTCCTAAGCTGTTAGCCTCTTCAAGGATAACCTGCTATGATACCAATTGATGTTTTATACTTTAATACCACACAGGGGGGATGGGTGATTTGTGTGGTGTTTAATTTTTCACGTGCACAGATTATAGAAGGATCTAGTTCTTTTATGTGTTCCTTATACTACTGTTACGAAATAATAAATGTAGAAAGTAAAGAACACAAGTATTTTTATATGAAAAATACCTGGCTCAAAAGGTAAAAATATTACGACCTACTACCCAGTAGGATTTTTCCAACACTTCACTAAATCATTGAGCCAAATACAGCAGTTACAAAACTCTTTGTAAACCTAAGGATTACCTCTAACACTTTGTGGCAACCAACCTCACGTTGTTGAAACAATTTCAAGTTAACTCTAACTTGAATACTACACTTAGAGTACCTAGTATAGTGCTTCTAAAGAAAGCCGAAAGGTTCAACTCAAAAGCTCTATTACAATGAAACTAGAATAAAAAACAGACACCTGAAGCTGGTTCTTCTATATGGTTCATGTAGCTTCAGGTCCTCACACTTGAATCACACATGAATTGCTTGCAAAATGCCTTGCTATTTTGCTCTCAACTCACGTTTAACTTCAGCGTTTGTGCGTACCTGTAAAATGAGAACATCCAGAAATATATAGAGTTAGTACAATGAGAAATAACTAGAGTTCTAATGCTATACTCTTCCTTGGTGGAAGAGTTCTAGTTATCTGCAACTTCTAACTCCTCCCTTATCTAGGATAGCGTTCTCTTCGAGTAAGGAATCTTTTTCCTTATCAGTTATGCAACATTTTTGTCAATCATCAAAACAAACTTCACTTAGGCCAACAAAAATTATCAATACTTTGGGAGAAACAAAAAATCGATAAATGTCAAATTGATATTGGAACAAGGACACTACAACACAAATAGCTTACAAACTCAATTTTTATTTTTCAAAATTTCAAAAAACAATTTAACGCCAATCCATGATAGAAAGGCCGGTGCAGGTACAACCTTTATCTTTGTTATCAATACTAAGTAATCGATTACGTGCGCATCATATACATATACATACACATATATATACCTGGATCCACATGTCTAAAAGATAGAAGAGAAGTTTTTTTTTCCGGAAATTTACCTACGTGAACACGAAATGCGTCATATGAATAAAACTTTGGAGGAAGGACAAGGTGACAAGTTCTCATTCGACAAGGCTCTTAAGCGATCCCGAGACATAATTCTGGTGAAAATTTGCAGAGATTTTGAAGGGAAATATATGGATTACCTTTCAAATTTTGTTTCCAAGAAAATAGTCCCCGTTGGTTCATTAGTTCAAGAATCCCTTCAAAATCTCTTCAAATTTTGTTTCCAAGAAAATAGTCCCCGTTGGTTCATTAGTTCAAGAACCCATTGACCAACATGATCATGAGGGAGATCATACAATGGCTTGACAGGAAAGAAAAAAGTTCTAACTGTGTTTCATTTGGGAGTGTGTATTTGTTTCATTTAGGCAATACTGAATGAAGTCACAAAAATATTTTTCTTACCTTATCTTTAATAGTAATCCCGTCGGTCCACTTTAATTGATTTGTTTTGTTGTTTTTCACCTATATTAAGGATTTCACCTTTTAGTATTAATGAACAATGAATTTGACCATATTGACATTAATTTGTTCATTGTAAATACAACAAATACTTTTAGGTTCTTTACTTCAAAATTTACTTTGAAAAAAAAAGGAGTTAATTTCTTCTTGATATTTGAAAAAATTAAATATTATGGATCACAAAAAAGGACCAAAATCAAATAAAATAGACAGGAGGAAGTATTAGGCTAATTACTTTCTTACAGATTTTTCTAGATAAAGATCTGATGGAGTTGTGCATTCTTAGTACATGTCTTTCATAACCAATCTGTTGTCTTATAACAGAGACAAACACTAATTTGAGGTCATTTATGTTAGGCTTCTTTTGAGTAATCGAACTAAATGATAATGTTATTTTTAGTTAATATACCACATCAAAGAAAGGGATTAATTGTAGGTACAGGCCAATTCTACCTTGTGTGTAATGTGTTTCAGTGTTTGGTTTCAGTTTTATGTGGAGGAGATCGCAAACCGAATGGAATTGCTATTCAGTTTGTCCACTCATGCTAAAAGGTGGACATTAAGTTGGCAAGTCGACAGAAACATAAATAGGGCAATAACACCGTGGTCCCACTCAACTGATTAAATTAAAAATAATTGTCAGTTATTTAATATATGTATAATCTATGTATAATATATGTATGATCGTATATAATTAAAGTATTATCTATATCTATATATTATTAAAAAGAAAGGAAAAAATCCTCTCCTTAAGTCAAGTGGCAGCCTAAACAAAAGTCACATGGCACAAGTAGTTAATAATTAGTTATTTAGTTAATAATTAATTATTGGTTATTATTTTTGAATTTAAATATTTATAAAATAAAATATTTTGTAGTAAAAAAACAAAAATTAAAAACAATTGTCCATTCAAATTGGAAAGTAGTTTCAAGTTGGAGTTTTTAAATTATTTCAAAATAAAAAACTAAAATTACAAATAATAAAAACGGTCACTTCAAAATTTCTTTGTTTTTTAATAATTTTTCTTTTTCTTTTTAAAATTAAAAAATTTGTTTATTCAGAAAATATTGTTGAGAGTAATAGAATAAAATATAAAATAAAAAAATATATATCTTCTATTATATTATAAAAAAATATAGCATACAAAGATACAAAAAATTAAATAAAGTAATCTATATCTATATCTATATATTATTAAAAGGAAAGGAAAAAACCCTCTCTTTAAGCCAAGTGGCAGCCCAGAAAAAAGTCATATGGCAAAAGTACTATAGTTTAAAGTAGAAGTTTTTAAATTATTTTAAAATAAGAAACTAAAATTACAAAAAATAAAAAACTACCAATTCAAAATTTCTTTGTTTTTTTCTTTTTTAAAATAAAAAGTTTCCTTATTCAGAAAAATATTATTGAGAATAATAGAATAAAATATAAAATATAAAATATAAAAATATATATCTTTGTTTATATTATAAAAAGAGAGTATCATACAAAATATTTTGTAAAGTAATATGCTAATAAAGTTTCTATTAACAATGCAATAATACTAAATATTAAATAATATAATAAAGAAAAATACATAACAAAAACGTTATTCGATGTCTATATAAGTCTCTTTAATTTAATAGAGATTTTATTCATTAAAATTCAGATAATATTATTGAGAATAATAGGATAAAATTTAAAATAAAAAATATTTTAAGAGTAATAAAATATATATCTTCTCTTATATTATAAAGAGAAAATAGTAGCCAAAAATATTAAACAAAGTAATATGCTAATAAAAGTTTTTATTAACAATGCAATAATACTAAATATTGGATAATATAATAAAGAAAAATACAGAACAAAAAATTTGACTATACAACTCTCTTTAATTTAATAGAGATTTTATTCATTTAAATTCAGATAATATTATTGAGAACAATAGGATAAAATTTAAAATAAAAAAATATTTCAAGATATATATATATATATATATATTCTATTATATTACAAAAAGAAAGTAGTAGACAAAAATATTTAAAAAAGTAACATGCTAATAAAAATTTCTCTTAACAATGTAAAAATACTAAATATTGGATAAGTATAATAAGGAAAAATATAGAACAAATAATATTTCAATGACTATACAAGTCTCTTTATTTTAATAGAGATTTTATTCATTAAAATTCAGACAATATTATTGAGAACATTAGAATAAAATTTAAAATAAATAAAATATTTTAATAGTAATAAATTATATATCTTCTATTATATTATAAAAATAATTAGTAACAAAAATATTAAACAAAGTAATATGCTAATACAAATTTCTATTAACAATGCAATTATATTAAATATTGGATAATATAATAAAGAAAAATACATAACAAAAAATTTGTTCGATGACTATATAAGTCCCTTTAATTTATTAGAGATTTTATTCATTAAAATTCATATAATATTATTGACAACAACAAAATAAAATTTAAAATAAAAATATTTTAAGATTAATAAAATATATATATTCTCTTATATTACAAAAAGAAAGCGAGCAGAGAAAAATATTAAATAAAGTAATTTGCTAATTTTTTTTTTAATAATGTAAAAATACTAAGCGGATAATAGAATAAAGAAAAATATATAACATAAAAGTTATTCAATGACTATATAAGTCTCTTTAAAATAATAGAGATTTTATTATTGGGTATATCATATTGACAAATAAGATGACAATTAAAATTTATTAAAGTAATACGATCTAATATGTTCAAACAAGCCCGATCATAATTTAATTTAATTAATATTCACCACGAATACGACTATTAGTTTATATGTATATTAGCTAAGAAAACTAACTAACGAAGCCGACCCGAAACAAGTGGGCAGGGGCGCCTGTGAAATGATATTTCCTATTTCACAACTTCTATATTTACTTTTGGCGGAGCTTTTAAACTCAGCTTACTTTAAAGTGTATTTTATCAAAAGTGGTTTTTTAAAAAGTATTTTTTTTGGAAAGAAACAGTTTGTGTTTGACTAATTAATTTAAAAAATACTTTTGAACAGTAATTAGTGTTTGACCAAACTTTTAAAAAGTATGTTTAAGTTTTTTTCAAAAGAACTTTTCGAAAAAGTATTTTATTGATAACTTACTTTTCGAAAAATTACTTTTGGTGATAAGTTACTTTTTTGTGCTTTTTAAAAACTGTTTCTGCTTTTATTTAAAAATATATTTTTCCCTTCTAAAAATTTAGTCAAACATTTTAACTTTGGAAAAAAAATACTTTTAACAAAAAAAAAGAAATTTTGACCAAAAAGAAGCTCGCAAATCAGGCTATTAACGGAGAAAAATGGCACAACTATAAGTCTACAAGATAACTTGTTTGCGGCTAGACAATAACTACAAGATAACTGCTCTCTGATTGTCTCCAATTGGGGGTTTTCTTAAAAATGACACTCCCATTAGTCCGATGTGCCATTTTCATTACACCTTAAAACAGTTCGAAGCATTAAATATATAGATTATTTCTCACATTTAAAATTTCCTTTTAAAGAAAAAATATGATTTATGTTTTTTGATGGGGAGTCTTGGTGTTGCTGGCAAAGTTACCTCTATGTGATCAGGAGGTCACGGGTTCGAACCGTGAAAATAGCCTCTTGCAGAAAAGCAGCAGAGCGGGATTCAGAATTTAAACTCTATGGGTTCAATCTCTAAATTTTTTAGCATTGAACCCATTATATTTTTAAAGTTACGGGTTCATACCTACTATATGTTACAATATTAATGAGTTTTTATATAAATTATGCTCCGCATCAAAAGTATTGAGTTCAGATAAACCCGATACGATAAAGCTAGATACGCTCGTAAAGGCAAAGCTGTGTATAATAAATTCTTGTGGTTCAGCCTTACCCTGAATCCCGCGCATAGCGAGATTTAGTGCACCTGTCATGGCAGGGGTTTTGATACCAATTTTTAATGGAGGGTATAATTGTTCTATATCAAATAGTACAAGAACAATTTTGACTCTTCTCCACTTTCTTTTCTATACCCTCCCTCTCCTCTGATTCAACTTTCTTTTCCCCGGATGACTATTGACAAAACAAATAAATAAACGTTACTACTATAGTATCTTTTTCCAATTCAATCGGTTGTATAGACAACGATGGAGTACTTTTTTTCGGGATTTATACTATTCATTTTAATTTGTTTGTCTATGTTTGATTTTACACAAAGCTTAATAATAAAATAATAAATTACTTACACTATATTAAAAGCATGAAGTCCCTATCAAAATATCGTTAGCCTTTTTACTTTTACTCACTAATAAAGTTTTTTAGGAAGAAAATCTGCTGTATATTGCCGTCTACGGCTTTGTTTAGTTTATGTTTAGGATTCTCTCGGATTTCCTATGTTAGGATTAATTAGGATTCTTTTGTGGCTTTTCTTTAGGTTTAGGATAGTTAGGTTTTTCTTTGTTTATGATGATATAATTCTTTACTGTCGTGTGGTCCTTTTATTACCAACTATTAATTCATGTTACTTATATTGTGTATTTTCTTTGTTTAGTTTTAGGATTTAGTGTAGGTTTCTAGAACTTTTTAAAATTAAAACAATTTCGAACAAGGAGGAGCTGACCACTTTAATATCTTATGTCTATCGGTGTAAATTTGCTTGTGATTTGAGGAAAAATTTCAATTAGTCCGTTGATAAAGTTATTAAGAGTAAAATCTTGCTATATATACATATCAACATAGGAAGAGCTAAAGTGACGGAAGCGGGTTCGGCCGAACCCAATATAGTTTTTGTTCGAACTTTGTATTTGCCTTAAAAAATTCATTGAATATGTATAAATTATTAATTTAGAATTCACTAACTTAAGACGATTAAAATTTCGAACTCATAAGCTTAAAATCCTGGCTCTAACTCCACTCGAGCAAGTGAGCCCGCTGATTATGTCTGAAAGCTAATAAAGTTTGGTGGATTTTGGTGTTTCCTTTAGTTGTTATATTGGTTTATCCCAAAAATTGGTGATTATGTAATCTTTTCGTTGTGGTTGCTTTATTAAAAGTCAATATTTTGCATGTACTTATATTGATATGATTTTTAATGATATGATTTTTTATGCTGAAAAAAAAGTATAAAAGTAGAAGTTGACATTAAGATATGTGGGCCAGCAATACTTACAATTTATCTACTCTTATTTAATAGTTTTTTGATAAAAATAATTAACAAAAACCTTCTCATTAAATGGAAGTCAATTGTAAATTGAGTTGAAGTGACTGTAAATAACACCGATGGCCCTACAACAAGAATAAATTATATTCCAACACAAGGCTGCTGGTACAACACTTTTACTTTGTCTTTTTTATGAATCACTATAGGAAAATTTATTAAAAATTTTAATACAAATACAAAATTTTAAACTAAATTTACTCCTTCGAACTCCGCACCCAACTAGCTCACAACCAAGATCAGCAAATACTATAAATAGATTATCATCATATTTATAACTAGATCCATCATAGAGAAATTAAGAGAAAGGGAGAAATCTAGTCATTAATGGAGGCCAAGAAAAACACCATTAGGGTACTCATGGTACCATGGCTAGCTCATGGTCACATAAGTCCATTTCTAGAGCTAGCCAAAAGACTTACAAAGAGGAATTTCCACATTTACATGTGTTCCACTCCTGTAAATCTAAGCTCCATCCAGAAAAATGTCACTGAGAAATATTCTGAGTCAATAGAATTAGTTGAGATTCATCTTCCATCTTTGCCAGATCTTCCTCCTCATTACCACACTACCAATGGCCTCCCACCTCATCTTATGAACACCCTAAAAACAGCTTTTGAAATGTCCAGTCCAAAATTTTCCAAAATATTACAAACTCTAAATCCTGATTTGGTTATATATGACTACAATCAACCATGGACTGCTCAGTTGGCTTTATCTATGAATATTCCTGCTGTGCAGTTGCTCACTTTTAGTGCAGCTGTTATTGCTTTGGGCTTCCACATGTCTGGAGACAAAGAAGAGAAGTTCCCCTTCCCTGAAATTTACCAGCGCGAATACGAAATGCTTTTATTAATGAAAGCTATTAATGAATCACCAGGTAAGGAGTTCCCGTTCTGCGAGGCACTTAGGCGATCACGTGACATTGTTCTGGTGAAAACTTGCAGAGATTTTGAAGGGAAATACATGAATTATCTTTCAAGATTGGTCTCCAAGAAAATTGTCCCGGTTGGCACGCTAGTTCAAGAATCTACTGACCAAGATGAACATGAGGAGACCATACAATGGCTTGACAAGAAAGGAAAAAGTTCAACTGTGTTTGTTTCATTTGGGAGTGAGTATTTTTTATCCAAGGAGGAAATACATGCAGTAGCTCAAGGGCTAGAGCTTCGCAAAGTGAACTTCATTTGGGTCATTAGGTTTCCACAAGGTGAAAAAACTAGTACCATTGAAGATGCATTACCAGACGGGTTTCTTGGAAGGGTAGGAGAAAGAGGAAAGATTATGGAAGGATGGGCTCCACAAGCAACAATTCTTCAACATGCAAGTATTGGTGGATTCGTGAGTCATTGTGGATGGAGTTCTTTTATGGAAAGTGTGAAATTTGGTGTGCCTATAATTGCAATGCCAATGCACATTGACCAACCAATGAATGCTAGGCTTGTGGAATATATCGGGATGGGAGTTGAAGCAGTGAGGGACGTGAACGGGAAGCTACAAAGTGAAGAGATTGCAAAGGCGATAAGGAAAGTGGTAATGGAAGAAAGTGGGGAGGCTGTGAGGAAGAAAGCAAGAGAATTGAGGGAGAAGATGAACGAGAAAGGGGACGAAGAGATAGATGGTGTGGTGGAAGAGCTGGTAGCACTTTGTGGTAACAAATGATTAGCAATAAGATTTCAAGTTATATCTATTAAAACAAAAGTCTAAACTGTCATGTTGTTTACCGGAAAAATCGGATAACGTTAGATTTTGTGTATGGTTCTAAGGATATGCGATACAATTTGATATAAATCGTGTAAAGAAATAGAAATACGTAAATTCTTAGCTTATGAGAATGCAAATAGTGGGGAATAAGAATGAATGAGATAAAGCAAAGTAAGACAAAGGGATATCTTTCAATATGAGAAGTGATTTTTTGTCTCTGCCTTTAGCTTACAAGGATTCCCCCTTTTATAGAAGAGGGTCATTACAAAAAATAATAATAAAATAAAGCATTTAGTGGAATGCCCATGATGACTTGTCTCTTCCTTGATTCCTGGCAAGATTCTCTCTCTTGGTGCGGTCGCAACGAATTTTGTCTGTGGGCTCGATACTGGCTTGAACTCGTTATTGGGTCAGGTATTCGGTCATGGCTCGAGTTCGACCTTGGAGATGGGCGTCGCGTATTTCCGACCTCGAAGCAGTGCCTTGCGGATTGATTCGGTCACGGGCCCGATAGAGCTATTGAGCCAACTCCTTGAGCGATCTCCGGGCTCGAGGCTCGTTAATACCGAATTCAGAGCTAACTCCCAAAATCTCATTCCGACTCATTCCGACTTTTTAACACTCGAACTCGATCGAACGTAGGAAGGCCGAAATCTATTTTTACCGTATACAGATAGTCCTCTCGTTTCTCACGAAGGATGCGGTGAGAATCGATGTGATTTTTGGTGATTCGATCGGGTCATAAGCCGACGTTTTTACAGGGATCGATTATGACGTATGTGATAGTTGTCCTATCGATTCAGCCTTTTAAGGTATTTAATGCTTGTCAGATGGCGGTCGTCCACCTGTGATATTGAAACGTCACGACGTGAGCCTATAAATAGCTTTTACATCTATCATTTACTTCTTTCACGCGTTCATTCCCCCAAATTTTCTCATATTTTCTTCCTTTCTTATTGCTAACAGAGTTTTGGTATCGTCAATCTTTTTACTTTCCTTTATCTTTCTTCCTCCCATATCAATGGCCAAGACTTCTAAAACTGTGCCTCAGAACGAGAAAGCTTCTTCTTCTTCTTCACGGTCGTCCGGCGACAAAGCGCCAGTGGAGGCGTCCACTTATGACTATATTCCCGGCCCGTGTACTCTAAAGATCAATTTTAAGATTGAGAATCCTTCGTCCGTCCCGGGTCGATGCGAGCATGTGTCGAAGTATATGTGCTCTACAACGGAGGGTCATCTCGAGGCTGTTAGAAAAGACTGCAACTAGGGTTCCGAGGTTATGTTGCAAATTCCATCCCCCAAAGAGAGCGTCGTCACCCATATGAAGGTTTTTTTTAAGTGTTTACACTTATCCCTTCACATTGGGTCTGGTCGACCCGGTGATCATCGATTTTTGTAAGAGATATCAGGTCACCCTTGGTTAGATTCATCCTTCTCTGTGGCGTATAGTAATCTTACTTCGCTTCTTCTCCACCAAAGCCGGGGGGCTGGATTTTACCCTGAACCACCTCATACGGTTGTATCGGCCTCAAATCTTTTGAGGATTAATTAGACTTAATCGTTGGGAATCAAAGGCTTTGATGTCGAGCATCGATGAAGACAAGTGTCACGACCCAATTTCACCTATAGGTCGTGATGGCGCCCAACATTACAGCTAGGCAAGCCAACTAATAAGTCAAACGTACATTGGTTAAACTTTTATTCTAAGAAAATAATAAAATACCAACTTCTACCAATGTGTGTGCCAAGACCTGGTGTCACAAGTACATGAGCATCTAGTAGATTATACAAAACTCCAAATACTGTCTGAAATGAAATAGACAGAATATAAATATAAGAAGAGACACTAGTAGCTGCAGAACGGCTCAGAAAGGAAGCTCACCACTATGCCTCGGGATGACGTGGGTATGTGATGATAGGTCCTCCACTAGTACCTGTCTCAGACCCTGCACAAAAAGTACAGCAAGTGTAGTATGAGTACGTAAACAACGTGTACCCAGTAAGTATCAAGCCTAATCTCGAAGTGGTAGAGACGAGATGACCGACTTTGACACTCACTATGGGTCAATAATAATAACTGAAATATAACTAGAATATTTAAATCATCATGATTTACAGAATTTACAACAATTTGTTTAATCAGCAGAGATAATCAAATTCCTTCAAATGTAACAATTCTCAATATATTAATTAAATTCCTTCAATTCAGAAAAATTCTAATTTATCAATTAAATCTCATTTACAGGAGTAACAATTAATTCCATAAACAAGCAAGAATAATAATTCATTAAATTCCAAGGATTTTTCAAATAATTAATTAGCTTCTCAAGCTGAAATAAATTATTAGAGTATCGTGTAATTATTATTATTAGGCACGATTTCTGCCGAGGATGTACGACCCGATCCAGAGTGTCGTGTACACTGTCGAGGGACGTGCGGCGCGATCCATAGATACATCTATCCTGCCGAGGCGTTCGGCCCGCTCCACAAGAAAGGAGGACATTTTCTTATGTGCCTCCGGAAGGAGAGTATATTTATTATAAGACAAATTTGGGAGGAGAACAATTTCTTTTAACAATTAATTGATTAAAACAAACAATCAAGCCTATGAGACTTCCATCCTTTAATATCTTTATCTAACAATTCACAATATATTCATATAGATATCAATTAATATAAACAAATCAAAGAATAAAATTTATACAAGTAAGGCATGCTTTGAGTCCTAAACTACCCGGACTTTAGCATTTAATAGTAGCTACGCATGGACTCTCGTCACCATGTGAGTACGTAGCCCCCACAATTTAGCAATAATTTTTTAATTTTAATCACCTATGAGGTAATTTTCCCCTCACAAGATTAGACAAGAGACTTACCTTGTCTTGCTCCAATTTAATCCACAATTTTGCCTTTTTCACGATTATCCAACTCTGTCTCGCTTGAATCTAGCCAAAATAATTCGATACAATCACTAAAAATTATAGGAAATAAATTCTATAAGGAAATACTATATATTTAATAAAAATCCTGAAATTAATTAAAAATTCACCCGCGGGGCCCACATAACGGAATCCGGCGAAAGTTATGAAATCCAACAAACCATTCAATTACGAGTCCAACCATACCAGTTTCACTCAAATCCGACTCCGAATCGATACCAAAATCTCAAAATTTCGTTTCTATGACATTTCTAAACTCTTCCAAATTTCAATCTCAAAACACTAATTTATGGTGAAAACAATGATATACTTGTATATGTAGACCAAATCCGAGTTCGAATCACTTACCCCAATATTTTTCCCTTGAAAATTTGCCAAAAGTCGTCTCTGCTCAAGCTCAAGTTCGTCAAAAATGGCAAATGGGACGAATGCCCTCTTTTTATAAAACTGCCCAGCAGCCTTCGGAACTAGTCCTCGAACTGGGCCTCGATCGGGGCTTCGATCACAGGCTTGAGCGTAGACCTAGGTCATGGCCTCGATCAGGGCATCGAGGTTGGGCCTTCGATCATAGACTCAATCATGGCATCGAGCTTGAGCCTTCGATCAGGGCATCGAGCATAGGTCTCGATCCTAGCCCTCGAGCCTTACCTTCGATCATGCCCTCGAGCCTTGCCTTCGATCAGGCTTCGATACTGAGCCTCATCCCTGGCTTCGACTCAGGCCTTGATCGTGGGTTCGATATCTGGGTTCGATCTGGGGTTCGATCACAGCCCAGAATATACAGCAGAAGAGAAAATTGCAGCAGCTTTTTAAGTCCAACTTTTGATCCGTTAACCATCCGAAACTCACCCGAGGCCCTCGGGACCTCAACCAAATATACCAACAAGTCCTAAAATATCATACGAACTTAGTCGAACCTCTAAATCACATCAAACAATGCTAAAACCATGAATCATACCCCAATTCAAGATTAATGAAACTAAGAGTTTTTAACTTCTACATTCGATGTCGGAACCTATCAAATCAACTCCGATTGACCTCAAATTTTACACACAAGTCATAAATGACATAACGGAGCTTTGAAAATTATCTGAACTGGATTCCAACTTCGGTATCAAAAAGTCAACTCATCGGTCAAACTTCCAACTTAAATTCTTGTTTTTACCCATTTCAAGCCTAATTTAACTACGGACTTCCAAATAAAATTTCGAGCACGTTCCTAAGTCCAAAATCACCATATGGACCTGTTGGAATCATCAAAATCCTATTCCGGGGTCATTTTCACATAATTAGACATTTGGTCTCTATTCGAACTTAAACATTTTATTTTTTCTTCAAAATTCCATATCTCGGGCTAGGGACCTCAGAATTTGATTTCGGGCATACGCCCAAGTCCCAAATCACAATACGGACCTACCGGAACTGTCAAAACACTGATCCGAATCTGTTTGCTAAAAATGTTGACCAAAGTCAACTCAATTGAGTTTTAAAGCTCTAATCCACATTTTAATCCATTTTTTTCACATAAAAACTTTCCATGAAATTTTACGGATTGCGCACGCAAGACGAAAAATGATAAATAGTACTTTTCGAGGTCTTAGAACACATAATTAATTATTAAATTTAAAGATGACATTTTGGGTCATCATATTCTCCACCTCTTAAACAAACGTTCGTCCTCGAACGGGTTTAGAATTATACCTGAAGTGTTTAATAAGTTTGGATATCTGCTCCACATGTTTTCCTCGGCCTCCCAAGTCGCTTCCTCGACTGGTTGGCCCCTCCACTGGACTTTTACTACAGAAATCCTCTTGGATCTCAACTGGCGAACCTGTTTATCAACAATGGCAATTGGCTCCTCTTCATAACCCAAGCTATTATCTAGCTAAACTGTGCTGAAGTCTAACACATGTGATAGGTCAGCATGATACTTCCGGAGCATAGATACGTGAAAAATCGGATGAACTCCCGATAGGCTGGGAGGCAATGCAAGCTCATAAGCAACCTCCCCAACTCGTTTCAACACCTCAAATTGGCGTATAAACCTTGGGCTCAACTTGCCTTTCTTCCCGAATCTCATAATTCCTTTCATCGGCAAAACCTTCAAGAGAACTCTTTCGCCTACCAAAAATGATAAATCACGCGCTTTCTGATCCGCGTAACTCTTCTGCCTGGACTGTGCTGTACGAAGTTTCTCCTGAATCAACTTTACCTTTTCCAAGGCATCCCTTACCAAATCAGTACCATATAACTTAACCTCACCTGGCTCAAACCATCCGATAGGTGAACGACATCGCCGACCATATAAAGCCTCAAATGGAGCCATCTCGATCCTGGATTGGTAACTGTTATTATAAGCAAATTCGGCCAAAGGCAGGAAACGATCCCACTGACCTCCAAAGTCAATCACACATGCCCTGAGCATATCCTCCAAAATCTGAATTGTCCTATTTGACTGTCCATCGGTATACGGATGAAAGGCTATGCTGAGCTCTACACGGGTCCCTAACTCACTCTGTACTGCTCTCCAGAAATGTGAAGTAAACTGAGGGCCTCTATCTGATATGATGGAAATTGGTACACCGTGCAACCAAACTATCTCCTGAATATAAATATGGGCCAACCTCTCTGAAGTATACGTAGTCACAACAGGAATAAAATGTGCCGACTTGGTCAACCTGTCAACAATCACCCAAACTGCATCAAACTTCCTCAAGGTCCGCGACAACCCAACTACAAAATCCATAGTAATTCGTTCCCATTTCCACTCTGGTATGGTCATCTGCTGGAGTAGGCCACCTGGCCTCTAGTGCTCATATTTAACTTGCTGGCAATTTAGACACCGAGCTACATACTCAACTATGTCCTTTTTCATTCGTCGCCACCAATAATGTTGCCTCAAGTCACGATACATCTTAGTAGCACCTGGATGAATAGAATATCGAGAACTATGTGCCTCTTCCAGGATTTTTTTCCTCAGTCCATCCACATTAGGAACACATAGACGATCCTGGAGTCGCAGAACGCCATTCGCTCTAATAGTAACTTCCTTGGCATCACCTCGTAGTACCGTTTCACGAACAACCACCAGGTGTGGGTCATCATACTAGCGAGCCTTGATCTGCTCAAATAGTGAAGATTGGGCCACAATACATGCAAGAACTCGGCTGGGCTCTGAAATGTCCATACTCATAAGTCTGTTAGCCAAGGACTGAATATCCGAGGCTAATGGCCTTTCCTCTGCTGAAATGAAAGCCAAACTACCCATACTCTCCGTCTTTCTGCTCGAGGCATCTACAACCACATTTGCTTTGCCTGGATGATACATGATAGTAATATCATAATCTTTTAGTAACTCCAGCCATCTGCGTTGTCTCAAATTTAGGTCCCTAGCTTGAACAAATGCTGCAAACTGCGATGATCAGTGTAAACTTCACAAGACACCCCATAAAGATAATGCCTCCAAATCTTAAGAGCGTGAACAATCGCAGCTAACTCCAAATCATGTACCGGATAATTCTTTTCGTAGAGCTTCAGCTGATGTGAAGCATATGCAATAACTTGCCCTTCCTACATCAATACACAACCCAAGCCAACGCGCGAAGCGTCGCAATACACTATATACATCCCCGAACCGGAAGGCAACACTAACACTGGTGTTGTAGTCAATGATGTCTTGAGCTTCTGAAAGCTCTCCTCACAATCATCGGACCATCGGAATGGATCACCCTTCTAGGTTAATTTGGTCAAAGGTGCTGCAATTGATGAAAAACCTTTCATGAACCGACGATAATAACCTGCCAAACCCAAAAAACTCCTGATGTCCGTCGCCGAAGTGGGACGATGCCAATTCTGAACTGCCTCAATCTTTTTGGGATCAACTTTAATACCTTCGCCCGATACAATATGTCCCAAAAATGCTACAGACTCTAGCCAAAACTCACATTTAGAGAACTTAGCATATAGCTTTTGTTCCCGCAATGTCTGAAGCACTACTCTCATATGCTGCTCATGTTCCTCCTTACTGCGCGAATAGATTAATATGTCTTCAATGAAGACAATGACAAACGAATCAATATATGGCATGAATACCTGTTCATCAGATCCATAAACGTTGCCGGGGCATTAGTTAAACCAAAAGACATTACCAGAAACTCATAATGACCATATCTAGTACGGAAAGCAGTCTTCGGAACATCCGAATCCCGAATCTTCAATTGATGGTACCCCGACCTCAAGTCAATCTTAGAGAATACTCTATCACCCTGCAACCGGTCAAATAGATCATCAATACGCGTCAACGGGTACTTGTTCTTAATAGTGACTTTGTTCAATTGGCGATAATCAATACACATCCGTATTGTTCCATCCTTCTTTTTCATAAATAATACTGGTGCACCCCAAGGCGATACACTCGGTCTGACAAACCCTTTGGCTAGTAACTCTTCAAGTTGTTCTTTCAATTCTTTGGGAGCCATGTGATACGGTGGGATAGATATAGGCTGGGTATCTGAAGCCAAGTCAATACAGAAATCAATATCACGATCAAGTGGCATACTTGGAAGATCTGACGTAAATACATCGGGGAACTCCCGAACTATAGGCACTGAATCAATAGCCAGAGTCTCTGCAGTAGTATCCCAAACATAGGCTAGATAAGCCAAACAACCCTTCTCAACCATGTGTTGAGCCTTTATAAAAGAAATAACTCGATTAAATGAACTAACAAGCGAACCCTTCCACTCCAGCTTAGGCAATGCTGGAATAGCCAAGGTAACAGTCTTGGCATGACAATCTAGAATAGTATGATATGGAGACAACCAGTCCATGCCTAGAATAATTTCAAAATCGGTCATCTCAAGCAATAGGAGATCTTCTCTAGTTTCGTAACTGCAGAATGTAATAATACAGGACCGGTAGATCCGGTTCACAACAACAGAATCACCCACAGCAGTGGACACATAAACAGGAGTACTCAAGGACTCACGAGAAACACCCAGGAATGGAGAAAATAGAGATGACACATATGAATACGTAGATCCTGGATCAAATAATACTGAGGCATTTTTGCTACAAACAGAAATAATACCTGTAATCACGGCATCTGAGGCCTCTGTATCTGGCCTAGCCGGAAAAGCATAGAACCGAGCTGGAGCGCCAATTGTCTGGCCTCCGCCTGGCTGACCTCCACCTCTAGGACGGCCCCTACCCACCTGTCCTCCACCTCTAGGACGGCCCCTACCCACCTGTCCTCCACCTCTGGTTGGTCGGACTACTGGTAGAGCAACTGGTCCGGTAAGCATAGGTTGCTGACCCTGCTGTACTGGTCTACCCCGAAGCCTGGGGCAAAACCTCTGCATGTGACTGGGATCCCCGCACTCGTAACAACTCTTCGGTGCGATGGGCTGCTGACTAAGTGTTGCCCTGGGGACCTGAATACCCACTGGGAGGACCCTGAATAGCTGGTGGGCGGTAAGAACTCTCTGGGATAGCACTGAGATAAGGTCGCACTGGAGCACCTCGAGGAGGTGGTGGTGCTGGATATGGGGGTCTGCTGGACTGTCCCCTCACGAACTGACCTCTGCCCCCGGACGGAGCACCTATGAACTCTCCAGAGTACCTGAACCGCTTATCTCTCATAATCTGCTCTCGGCTCCGCTGACGTACACCCTCAATCCTCCGGGCTATCTCCACAACTCGCTCATAAGAAGTACCCATCTCAACCTCTCGAGCCAAAGTGGCCTGAATACCAGTATGTAAACCGTCTACAAACCTCCGCACTCTCTTCGCCTCAGTAGGGAGTATCATTAGTGCATGGCGATATAATTCAGAAAACCTCGCCTCATAATCAGTCACTGACATCTGACCCTGCTGGAGCTGCTCAAACTGAAACCGCAACTCTTCCCTTTGGGAGGGGGGAATATACCTGTCCAAGAAGATACGGGTGAACATGTCCCAAGTCATGGGAGGAAAATCTGCTAGTCTGCCAAGAGCATAAGACTGCCACCATCTATGTGCTCTATCCTCTAGCTGAAAAGTAGTGAAATCAACCCCATGGGATTCCAATATCCTCATGTTGTACAGTCTATCCTTGCAACAATCAATGAAATCCTGTGGATCCTCATGTCGCTCACCCCCGAAGACAGGAGGATGTAGTCTAGTCCATCTGTCCAATAGTTTCTGAGGATCGGCGGCTACAGCTGGCCTGGGCTCAGGTGTAGCTGCTGCTACTGGCTGGACTTCACCCACGGGTAGTGCACCCTGGGTCTGATATACAGCAGCTGCATGTCCATGAGCCTGCGTGGTAGGGGTTTGTGCTCCCCCGCCCGCCTGAGATGAGGCTGGGTCTGCCGAAAATAAACCGGCCAGAGTCATATTGTCCATGAATTATAGCATACGACCCATGACATCCTGAAATCCCGGTGCAGATATGAAGTTCACCGGAGCTGGCTCAACCACAGGCACCTCACCCTGCTCCTTAATAATGGGATTCTCTGCTGGATCCACTGGCGGCATAGCCGGAATAGTCCTGGGACGTCCTCGCTCTCTCCCACGGGCTGGAGCCCTCCCTCGGCCTCGGGATGACGTGGGTATGTGATAACAGGTCCTCCACTAGTACCTGTCTCAGGCCCTGCACAAAAAGTGCAGCAAGTGTAGTATGAGTACGTAAACAACATGTACCGAGTAAGTATCAAGCATAATCTCGAAGTGATAGAGACGAGATGGCCGACTTTGACAGTCACTATGGGTCAATAATAATAACTGAAATATAACTAGAATATTTAAATCAGCATGATTTACAGAATTTATAATAATTTGTTTAATCAGCAGAGATAATCAAATTCCTTCAAATGTAACAATTCTCAATATATTAATTAAATTCCTTCAATTCAGAAAAATTCCAATTTATCAATTAAATCTCATTTACAGGAGTAACAATTAATTTCATAAACAAGCAAGAATAATAATTCATTAAATTCCAAGGATTTTCTAAATAATTAATTAGCTTCTCAAGCTGAAATAAATAATTAAAGTATCGTGTAATTATTATTATTAAGCACCATTTCTGCCGAGGATGTACGACCCGATCCAGAGTGTCGTGTACACTGCCGAGGGACGTGCGGCGCGATCCATAAATACATCTATCCTGCCGAGGCGTTCGGCCCGCTCCACAAGAAAGGAGGACATTTTCTTATGTGCCTCCGGAAGGAGAGTATATTTATTATAAGACAAATTTGGGAGGAGAACAATTTCTTTTAACAATTAATTGATTAAAACAGACAATCAAGCCTATGAGACTTCCATCCTTTAATATCTTTATCTAACAATTCACAATATATTCATATAGATATCAATTAATATAAACAAATCAAAGAATAAAATTTATACAAGTAAGGCATACTTTGAGTCCTAAACTACCCGGACTTTAGCATTTAATAGTAGCTACGCACGGACTCTTGTCACCATGTGAGTACGTAGCCCCCACAATTTAGCAATAATTTTTTAATTTTAATCACCTATGAGGTAATTTCCCCCTCACAAGATTAGACAAGAGACTTACCTCGTCTTGCTCCAATTTAATCCACAATTTTGCCTTTTCCACGATTATCCAACTCTGTCTAGCTCGAATCTAGCCAAAATAATTCGATACAATTACTAAAAATTATAGGAAATAAATTCTATAAGGAAATACTATATTTTTTAAAAAAATCCCGAAATTAATTAAAAATTCGCCAGTGGGGCCCATATCTCGGAATCCGGAGAAAGTTATGAAATCCAACAACCCATTCAATTATGAGTCCAACCATACCAGTTTCACTCAAATCCGATTCTGAATCGATACTGAAATCTCAAAATTTCGTTTCTACGAGATTTCTAAACTTTTCCAAATTTAAATCTCAAAACACTAATTTATGGTGAAAACAATGATATACTTGTATATGTAGACCAAATCCGAGTTAGAATCACTTACCCCAATGTTTTTCCCTTGAAATTCTGCCAAAAGTCGTCTCTGCTCAAGCTCAAGTTCGTCAAAAATGGCAAATGAGACGAATGCCCTCTTTTTATAAAACTGCCCAGCAGCCTTCAGAACTGGTCCTCGAACTGGGCCTCGATCGGGGCTTCGATCACAGGCTCGAGCCTGGACTTCGGTCATGGCCTCGATCAGGGCATCGAGGTTGGGCCTTCGATCATAGCCTCAATCATGGCATCGAGCTTGAGCCTTCGATCAGGGCATCGAGCATAGGTCTCGATCCTAGCCCTCGAGCCTTACCTTCGATCATGCCCTCTATCCTTGCCTTCGACCAGGCTTCGATACTGAGCCTCGTCCCTGGCTTCGACTCATGCCTCGATCGTGGGCTCGATATCTGGGTTCGATCTGGGGCTCGATCACAGCCCAAAATATACAGCAGAAGAGAAAATTGCAGCAGCTTTTTAAGTCCAACTTTTAATCCGTTAACCATCCGAAACTCACCCGAGGCCCTCGGGACCTCAACCAAATATACCAACAAGTCCTAAAATATTATACGAACTTAGTAGAACCTCTAAATCACATCAAACAACGCTAAAACCATGAATCATACCCCAATTCAAGATTAATGAAACTAAGAGTTTTTAACTTCTACATTCGATGTCGGAACCTATCAAATCAACTCCGATTGACCTCAAATTTTACACATAAGTCATAAATGCCATAACGGAGTTATGAAAATTGTCGGAACTGGATTCCGACTCCGGTATCAAAAAGTCAACTCATCGGTCAAACTTCCAATTTAAATTCTTGTTTTATCCATTTCAAGACTAATTTAACTACGGACTTCCAAATAAAATTTCGAGCACGCTCCTAAGTCCAAAATCATCATACGGAGCTGTTGGAATCATCAAAATTCTATTCCGGGGTCGTTTTCAAATAATTAGACATCCGATCTCTATTCGAACTTAAACATTTTAATTTTTCTTCAAAATTCCATATCTCTGGCTAGGGACCTCAAAATTTGATTCCGGGCATACGACCAAGTCCGAAATCACAATACAGACCTACCAGAACTATCAAAACACTGACCCGAGTCCGTTTGCTAAAAAGGTTGACCAAAGTCAACTCAATTGAGTTTTAAAGCTCTAATCCACATTTTAATCCATTTTTTTTCACATAAAAACTTTCCATGAAATTTTACGGATTGCGCACGCAAGTTGAGAAAGGATAAATAGTATTTTTCGAGGTCTTAGAACACATAATTAATTATTAAATTTAAAGATGACATTTTGGTTCATCACAACCAGGATCGGGATTGGATGGGGCGTTATATTCGGGTGAGGACCCGTGACCTTATTACGGAAGAGAAGATGTCGTTCTCCGAGGAATGGAATTTCGATCATAAGTTGTTCTCATAAGTCGTTGCCTTTTGTATCCCCCTTTTTTTTAATGTTTCTTTCCGATATACAACTGCCCCTTGGATGCCACAAGCAGTGCCCGACCTCGAGGATTGGGTTCGGACGTTAGCCTCGACTTCCTCTTATGCCGAACGCGTTTGGTGTGATTTGGCTAAAGGTAGATGGGAAGCTAAGAACCATGGTAAGGTTTTACTTCTCGTTTCCTTCGAAGCACTCTTTGTGCTCCATTCGTTACCGATTTCATTTTATGCATGCGTAACCAAGGACGCCGCTTTGAGGCCTTTGAGCGGTGAAGAAGGAAACGAGTGTCCGGTCCCTAAATCGGGGAAAGACAAAAAGTGCAAAGCTGCTTCTCGATCAGAGGGCCCTAAGCCCAAAATTCGAAGGGTGAGGAGGAAAGCTATTGCCCTTTTGATTGACTAGGTCCAATGACTGAGAGAAGAGGAAGAAGGCAAGGAAGAAGAAGTAGGAAGAAGGAGGTTCCTCGGCTTTGGTGTCCCGATCTACCAGAGCTATCGAGGTCACCGAAGCTCTTGAGCCGATGGCAGCTGTACTGGTTAGGGTTGACTCTGGGATCCCGAGTCTTGATCGGAACGCCCCGAGTGATTCACTTGGGACTATGACAGTGGTTTATTCGCCTTCTCTTCCCACTTTTTTCGAGGAGGCATTAAAGGAAGCTCGAGAATTGAAGACCCCCGATATGGGTGGAGGCTCTAGTGCAGGGGATCCCTTCCGGGATTGCTTTACCGGAGTCGGTGATGCTTCCGACATCGGGGACGCTTCGGGTCGACCTTAGCCAGTGTGAGGTCGAGCTTCAGAAGGTCTCAGGGGAGAGAGATGCCTTGAGGCTTCTTTGCAACCAGAAGAACGAGGCTATAAAGGACCTCAAATCGAATTTGCTCGAACTCGAAAAAAGTAGCCCGTAGGTTTAGCAGTCGAGTGAATGATTCGAGCTCGATGCATTGTATCCCGTAGGCGTAATGGTTGAAGTAGCCCGTAGGCTTAGTGGTCGAGTGAGTGCTTACTCGAACTCGAAAAATGTATCCCGTAGGATTAGCAGTCGAGTGAATGATTCGAACTCGATGCAATGTATCCCGTAGGCGTAATGGTCGAAGTAGCCCATAGACTTAGTGGTCGAGTGAGTGCTTGCTAGAACTCAAAAAAAGTAGCTCGTAGGCTTAGCAGTCGAGTGAATGATTCAAACTCGATGCAATGTAGCCCGTAGGCGTAATGGTCGAAGTAGCCCGTAGGCTTAGTGGTCGAGTGAGTGCTTGCTCGAACTCGAAAAAAGTAGCCCATAGGCTTAGCAGTTGAGTGAATGATTCGAACTCGATGCAATGTAGCATATAGGCGTAGTGGTCGAAGTAGCCCGTAGGCTTAGTGGTCGAGTGAGTTCATTCTCGAACTCGAAAAAAGTAGCCTGTAGGTTTAGCAGTCGAGTGAATGATTCCAACTCGATGTAATGTAGCCCGTAGGCATAATGGTCGAAGTAGCCCGTAGGCTTAGTGGTCGAGTGACTGCTTGCCCGAACTCGAAAAAAGTATCCCGTAGGCTTAGCAGTCGAGTGAATGAATCGAACTCGATGCAATGTATCCCATAGGCGTAATAGTCAAAGTAGCCCGTAGACTTATTGGTTGAGTGAGTGCTTGCTCGAACTAGAAAAAAATAGCTCGTAGGCTTAGCAGTCGAGTGAATGATTCGAACTCGATGCAATGTAGCCCGTAGGCGTAATGCTCGAAGTAGCCCGTAGGCTTAGTGGTCGAGTGAGTTCTTGCTCGAACTCGAAAAACGTTTCCCGTAGGCTTAGTAGTCGAGTGAATGGTTTGAATTCGATGCAATGTAGCCCGTAGGCATAATGGTCGAAGTAGCCCGTAGGCGTAATGGTCGAAGTAGCCCGTAGGCTTAGTGGTCGAATGAGTGCTTGCTCGAACTCAAAAAAAAAGCATCTCGTAGGCTTAGCAGTCGAGTGAATGATTCGATCTCGATGCAATGTAGCCCGTAGGCGGAATTGGTCGAATTTAACTTGTTTATGTTTGTATAATAAATCTCCAAATAGAGGAATTTTCCTTGGATATAAGATGCCGATAAAGAAGAGAACTTTCTTTTCACGTTATTATACATGTGTTCATTTTCCGTGCCTGGGTTCGGGCCAATCTACATGAGCATGGTTCATTTCGACCAATTGGCTCTTATAATGTTTCCTGTTGGGACCCTTTTGTGAAATAACTCTTGCATCTGAACTCGATGTATTTGAGGGCCTAATGCCCCCTCAGTATTCGAGGTCGATTGTAAAGAGGCCTCGGATATTGTTGTAAGTGCAGCACGATCAATGGTTGCCTCATTAAAAACCTTGTCGAAATGCCCATTTGGGATAAAACCGGTCTAAGGGAAAAATAGTGCAACGTGTGCTTTCAAGCGAAAGATCCATCTTAGCCCTCGTTCGGACTTCTGCAGGGGTCAGTTTTGAAATTTAAATGAATATGGAAAGGTCGTACCTTAGCAGTAGTACCGTTTTAGTTGTGATACATTCCAGCTGCTTGATAGTTGTTTGTCGTTTATAATGCCGAGCCTGTACGATCCTTTTCCGATGTTCTCGAGCACCTGATATGGTCATTCCAGCTGTTTGTCGGGTATTGACGGTAAATTTTCTTAACACTAAGTCCACGGGCTTGAAATGGCGGAGCTTAGTTCTTCGATTATAATATCTTTTGATTCGCTGCTTTTCGTCTTTCATCCGATAGATCGAGGCTGGTATTCATAGCCTCGTTATTTGATTCTTCCATCGCGAATCGAAATCTGGCATTGGGTTCACCAACTTTGACTGGTATCAATGCTTCAAACCT
Organism: Nicotiana tomentosiformis; assembly: GCF_000390325.3. NCBI lineage: Eukaryota > Viridiplantae > Streptophyta > Magnoliopsida > Solanales > Solanaceae > Nicotiana > Nicotiana tomentosiformis. The sequence continues at coordinate 121,444,196 of NC_090816.1, read as the reverse complement.
ATATACTAAGGAGAATGGGGTCGCCCCCTACTGGATTTTGACGTCGTCCGATATGCCCAAAGGACTACGGGCATGATTTCTCTCCATTTTCCTTTAGCGTCATTCAACCACTTTTTTAGGTTTTTAATGACGGTTTTGTTCGTTGATTAGGCCTGTCCATTCCCACTGGGGTGGTATGGCGTCGATAGTATCCTTTTTATTCTGTGGTCCTCGAGGAATCTCGTTACTTTGCTGCCAACGAATTGCTTTCCATTGTCGCATACTATTTCGGCGGGTATGCCGAATCGGCATATGATATGATCCCAAATAAAGTCTATAACTTCCTTTTCTCTTATTTTTACGAATGCCTGCGCTTCAACCCATTTAGAAAAATAGTCACTCATAAATAAAATAAACTTGGCTTTACCGGGGGCCGATGGCAGAGGGCCGACGATATCCATTCCCCATTTCATGAACGGCCATGGGGATATGACTGAGTGGAGTTGCTCTCCGGGTTGATGGATCATTGGTGCAAACCTTTGACATTTGTCACATTTACAAACAAATTCATTTGCATTTTTGCCCATATCGATCCAATAATACCCTGCTCTGATTATTGTTCCAACTAAAGTATCGGCACCGAAGTGATTCCAGCAAGTGCCCTCGTGCACTTCCCGTAGGATATAATCGGTATCTCCCGGACCCAAGCATACTCCCAACGGCCCATCGAATGTTCTTTGGTACAACGTTCCGTCCAAAGCCAACGTGAATCGAGCAGCTTTAGTCCGTAGGGTTCTAGAATCTTTAGGGTCCGATGGGAGCTTTCCGCTCTTTAAGTATTCGATATACTTGTTTCTCCAATCCCAGGTTAAGCTTGTAGAATTTATCTCGGCATGACCCTCTTCTATTACCGATCTCGAAAGTTGAACAACATTCCCCGAGCCCAAGTCGTCTACCTCGACCGACGATCCCAAATTCGCAAGCGCATCGCCCTCATTATTCTGTTCTCGTGGAACATGCCGTAAAGTCCATTGTTTGAAATGGTGCAGAGTGACAAGCAGTTTGTCTAAATACATTTGCATTCTACCTTCTCGAACTTCGAAGGTTTTTTTTACTTGGCTCACCACCAGCAAAGAGTCACAATTGGCTTCAATCACTTCCGCTCCCAAATTTTTAGCTAGCTCGAAACCTGCAATCATAGCTTCATACCCGGCCTCGTTGTTATTCAACCTGATAGTTTTAATAGATTGACTAATAATATTACCCGAGGGTGGTTTCAAAACTATGCCCAGCCTGGACCCTTTCACGTTCGAAGCTCCATCCGTAAAAAGGATCCATACCCCCGATGATGTACCTGATTTCAACAAGAGTTCTTTTTCGACTTCGGGTATGAGGGTTGGCGTGAAATCGGCCACGAAGTCTGCTAAAATTTGAGACTTGATGGACGTACGGGGTTGATATTCGATATCGTACCCACTGAGTTCGATGGCCCATTTGGCCAGTCGGCCTGATAACTCAGGTTTGTGCAAAATATTATGAAGCAGGTAAATGGTCAATACGCATATGGGATAGCATTGAAAGTACGACCTTAACTTTCTAGAGGCGCTTATCACTGCAAGTGCCAATTTTTCTAGGAGTGGATACCTAGTTTCCGCTTCTCCTAAGGTTCGACTTATATAATAAACGGGGAATTGCGTACCTTGCTCTTCTTGAACTAGGACACCGCTTACGGCGATTTCTGATACTGCCAAGTACAAACAAAGTTTTTCGTCTGTTTTTGGAGTGTGAAGTAGTGGTGGGCTTGACAGATATCGTTTTAGCTCCTCTAACGCTTGTTGGAACTCCGGGGTCCAAGCAAAATCGTTCTTCTTTTTGAGTAGAGAGAAAAATTTGTGACTTCGATCAGATGATCTTGAAATGAACCGGCCTAAGGCTGTAATCCGACCCGTTAGCCTTTGTACGGCTTTCACGCTGTCTACAACGATGATGTATTCGATGGCCTTGACTTTATCGTGGTTAATATCTATTCCCCGATGTGACACCATGAAGCCGAGGAACTTTCCTGTACCGACCCCGAAAGCGCATTTTTCTGGGTTGAGCTTCATGTTGTATTTCCTCAAAATTTCGAACGTTTCCTGCTAATGGGTCAAATGATCCTCTGCGCGCAGGGATTTAACTAGCATGTCATCAATATAAATTTCCATTGATTTTCTTATTTGTTCTTCGAACATTTTATTTACTAGGCGATGGTAAGTAGCCCCTGCATTCTTTAGCCCGAAGGGCATCACATTATAACAATACGTTCCATATTTGGTGACAAATAAAGCTTTTTCCTGATCCTCCGGGTTCATCTGGATCTGATTATACCCGGAAGAGGCATCGAGAAAAGTGAGGATCTCGTGGCCGATCGTGGCATCGATCATGCGATCGATGTTGGGCAGCGGAAAGAAATTTTTGGGGCATGCTTTTTTCAAATCCTTATAGTCCACACACATTCTAAGTTTGTTTCCCTTTTTAGGCACTACAACTACGTTGGCTAACCATTCGGGGTATTTCACTTGTTGAATGAACCCTACTTTGAGAAGCTAGGCACTACATCTTCTCTTTTGCTTCACCGGTCTGAACCTGGGGTCCAAGCTTAGCCGATGTGTCGTTATGTCATCCTTGTTATATCTAAATGGGACCATGCAAAACAATCGATGTTATCGATAAGAAATTGAATGAGTTTCTTCCTGAGTTCGGGGCTCAACCCCGTTCCCAAGTATACCTTTCGCTCGGGCCAGTGCTCGATTAATACGACTTGCTCTAGCTCCACGATTGTTGATTTGGTGGCGTCAAAGTCATCGGGAATCATGAAAGATCGAGGAGCCCTTTGATCATCATCCTCTTCGATCTTCTGGTTATCTGGCTAGGTCGAAGCCGATATCTGTGATTGTTATTTGGTGTCTCGTTCTCCTTTTGAGACCGATCCTTATATCGGCGAAGGTGAGGATATTGGTTTAGCTTCCTCGACGGCGAACATTTCCTTCGCGGCTGGTTGCTCTCCATACACCGTTTTGACACCTCTTGATGTCGGGAATTTGAGGGCCTGGTGTAGGGTCGAAGGTACAGCTCTCATGTTGTGGATAGCCTTCCGAAAAGGTTGTATCTCATATCGCCTTCGATCACGTGAAACTTTGTTTCCTGGATGGTTCCGGCCACGTTTATTGGTAGGATTATCTCGCCTTTGGTGGTTTCACATGCCATATTGAACCCGTTTAGAACCAGAGTTGCGGGTACGATCTGGTCCTGCAGGCCGAGCTGTTCTACGACCTTCAATCGGATGATGTTGGCTGAGCTACCTGGATCGATTAACACACGCTTAATTTTAATTTTATTCGTGAGTACGGGTATTACCAGTGCGTCGTTATGAGGTTGGATGAGCCCTTCTGCATCTTCATCATCAAAGGACAAAGTCCCCATAGGTGCGTAATCTTGAGTCTGAGATCTCTTTTCCCTCACAACCGATGTTTTAGCGCATTTAAGCACTGGTGCCTGAGGGGTATCGATGCCGCCGATGATCATATGAATGACGTGCTGTGGTTCTTCTTGCTCGTTTTGCTTGCTGGAATCCCTGTTTTTAAGAGGTCTAATTTCCTTGTTGCAACCTTTATGGCACCAACATGTGCCTTTATGAACGAATCTACTAACATGACAAAAGAATCGATAGAATTTGGAGGTAAATTGTGATACCAGATCATCGCTCCCTTCGAGAGGGTCTCCCTGAACTTTTTCAACAACACGTATTCGATCTCATCGTCCTCTAAATCGTTATCTTTGATGGCACATGTGTAAGAGGCTACATGTTCGTTAGGATCGGTAGTACCGTTATATTTGGGAATTTCGGGCATACGAAATTTTTTGGGGATTGGTTTCGGTGCCGCACTCGAGGGAAAAGGCTTTTATATGAATTTTTTTGAATCAAGCCCTTTTATTATTGGTGGAGCCCCTGGGATTTGATCGACCCTAGCATTGTATGTTTCCACCTTCTTTCCATTGGCTTCAACTCGTTTTGTGTTCTGGGGTGATTTCTCGAAGTGGATTGGAAACCATCCTGCTTTACGCGCGAGTTTGGCTCTGTAACTGAGCTATCGCTATTTGTTGGGCTTGTATCATCTCGAAGATCATGCGTAGGCTGGCTCCGATTTCCCCTGCGTTTTGGGTGTCTCGGGCTACGGATCGAGTAACACCCTGAATGCTTCTTTCTGGTTTAGAACGCTGATTCGCCTCCAAAGCTATTTGTGAATTGACATCCATTGGTATTTCGGCTCGAGTTTCGAGTATTTCGATTCGAGCCTCGGTGCCATCGTTAATCGGCCTTCCGGCTCCGGGTGCCAAGTTGTTGGTCTCACCTTGAAGGCCAGCTTCGTGGTCGACATGTAAGCCATTGCTGATTTGAAGTTGCAAGCTGGCGTGTACTTTAGATTTATGCCAAACGATCACTGTTACTCTTAGCCCCACGGTGGGCGCCAAACTGTCTACCAGAAAAATCGGATAACGTTAGATTTTGTGTATGGTTCTAAGGATATACGATACAATTTGATATAAATCGTGTAGAGAAATAGAAATACGTAAATTCTTAGCTTATGAGAATGCAAATAGTGGGGAATGAGATAAAACAAAGTAATACAAAGGGATATCTTTCAATCTGAGAAGTGATTTTTTGTCTCTGCCTTTAGCTTACAAGGATTCCCCCTTTTATAGAAGAGGGTCATTACAAAAAAATAATAAAATAAAGCATTTAGTGGAATACCCATGATGACTTGTCTCTTTCTTGATTCCTGCCAAGATTCTCTCTCTTGGTGCGGTCGCAACGGCTTTTGACTGTGGGCTCGATACTGGCTTGAACTCGTTATTGGGTCGGTTCCTTCGGTCATGGCTCGAGTTCGACCTTCGAGATGGGCGTCGTGTATTTCCGACCTCGAAGCAGTGCTTTGCGGATCGATTCGGTTACGGGCTCAATAGAGCTATCGAGCCAACTCCTTGAGCGATCTCCGGGCTCGAGGCTCGTTAATACCGAATTCGGAGCTAACTCCCAATCTTTTTAACACTCGAACTCGATCGAATGTAGAAAAATCAAAATCTATTTTAACCGTATAAACATGTCACTCTTAAAGATAATCAACTTAAAAATGAACAAAAACTTCACCACAATGTAAATTGTATCCTAGAAAAACATGTAATATAATGAAGCTTCCAAGAGGAGTGCTTGACACACAGGCATTCACTCTATATCCAATTTTAGGAAGTACAACTGCCATTTCGTTGTCTCAATTATCATCGACGTGTTTTAAGACCTATTCCAAGCCAGCATTATCATTGATCAGAACAGAGTGTTAACACATGATCGACAGAGAAATAAGCACAATTTCGTGCATTAAGACATGATGTCAAACAAATGGAAACTACAAGTGAAACTAGTCAAGTCAAGATAACCATTCAGCATTAAAGCCAACAAGAAAACTCATTTTCAAGCATTTTGCAGAGGCGTACATAGCAAAAACAATCAGTGACGCATTACGGTAAACACATTGTTGGCATGAAAATTGCATTAGTAAATGAGAAAGAACCACCTAGCAAATAGGAGAATAAAAAAGCACTTCAGGTCCAACAAATGAAGCATTCGACAGTAGGAACTAATTGCATCAATCCTCTTAGAATCAAAGTCCAACGCAATTAAATATCAAAGAAGGGAAGAATTCATACCTGAATTTCGCAGAAAGTGCAGCGCGGGAAGTGTGCGGACTTGTTGTCACAGTGAGATGATATATATGCATAAAGCATAAAGCATAAAGTATAGACAAGACAAGTTTAAAACCTAAAAGGTGGAGGGAAAAAATATAGAAAAATTATATATTTTTAGCCGGTCCAAAATATAATAGCCATCAAAATATATATTGTGTCCACCAATTTTGTATTTTGACCAAAATTATATAGAGAAGAATGCATAAGGGAACAATCGTGTTGGACTTTTCTAGTAAATGGTCAAATTCGGGTTCTCTTTTCTTAAGTCTCTAGTATATCTGGGGCGGCCGGACTAGTTATGTGGCCCAAAGCCAAATTTTACGAGGGGCCTTAATTTTTTTTTAAAAGTATTATTTATTTATTTGAAGTCTATTTTTCTAGTGTTTCTTAGATACAAAGTTATTAATAATTTTCTTATAATCAATAACTCCAAATAATTCTTTCTTAATTGATAGTATAGCTAATACATTTAACCTTTCTTGAGACATTGCTAATCTTAGGTAAGATTTTATCAATTTTAATTTTAAAAATTTATTTCCGCTGAAGCGACGGTAACAAGAGCTATTAACATTATTCCATAAGTAATATAGGCGTTGGAAAAATAATCAAATCTTTTTATTTGATCGGGTGTATCAATTAAACTGTTATCTTCTAATTGTACTATTTTTCTTAATATTTTTAATTGCGAAAATAAATCTAAACTATCAACATCGAATTGATTGTTATGCTTTAAGGAACATTCAAGATTACGACAATATTCTTTAAATTTCCATCACGTAGTGATCTTAGTTTTTACCGCTAAATAGAAAATCAAAAATATTTTCATATGCGTCGAATTGTTCAAATCTAGTTTGAAGTGAAAAATATAGGTTTATCTACTATGTATAAAGTAATCAACTCTAAAGGACTTTTCGAAAGATTTTGAGATTTTATTATCAACATTCTCATCAAATTATTACTTCCTATATATCATAGGTTTCTTACGAAATTCGAGTTCGATATTCATTTCAAGTGCAATTTTCATGGCAGAAATCATAGCAGTTGTAAATCCTTTTTCTCTATACTCGTTAAAGAAATAAATCAAACTTTTTCACTTCCCAGAACCGTTTTTAAACTTATACATAACCTATTAGGTGTAACAAAAAATAGGACCCCCACAAATATGGGGCCTAAAGCAATTGCTTTACTTGCCTTATGGATGGCCGCCCCTGGGTATATCTCTCTCTCACACACACTCTCTCTTAAGTAATATTCGACTTTTAATATTTATTATCACAATTGACAAAACAATTAAGTAACCAATACCTTGTTTCATTTTATATGACAAAAAAAATATTATTACTATTTGAGAAGTCAAAGAGGTTCTCATTTGACCATGCTTTTCTTAAATATTTGAATTATAAATTATTATTATGACTTATCGTACTTTTTGGTACGACCCAAAACCTAACCCGTTGTGATGGCGCCTATCGTGGTACTAGGCAAGCCGATCTTTCCAAAACACTTTTAAAATTTAACAGAAATGAATTAAGACATTTAAAATAATCGGAGTTTCTCATAAATATGGGGTAAAATCCAAATAAAATATAAGTGTGGAAAAAAATAGCCCCACATCGGGGTGTCACTAAGTCATGAGCAACTAGACTCTCAATCTAAAAGACGATGTCTACTATAGTCTGCGTCTAGATATCAATACAGAGAAAGAAAGATAATAAGGAGGGAGCACAAGGTCTGTGAACGCCGGCAGCTACTCGTAAATCTCCGGAAGATCAACTGCGCACGAACTCAATGACCTCCACGTCCAGTCATACCTGAATCTGCACACAAGGTGCATGGAGTAACGTGAGTACTTCCAACTCAGTAAGTAAAACAATTAAATAAGGAACTGAGAAGCAGTGACGAGCTACACAAATGCAATTTATTTCAGTAATTGCAGCAAGAAAAGTAGGCATGCTTTCAATTTGGTGTTTTAAATCAAAACATTTCGAGCTCAGGTACAACAATATAAGCCCTCCAGAAAATTTCATAACAACAACAATTAGCAACGAAGCGCAACAACAAATAAGAACAAGTACAGCCTCACAGGGCTACTGTCACTCATCTATCTCAACAGCTCAATCACTCGGCTCTGAGCCTCAATACCCACAATCAAAGGTACCTGCGCTCACTGGGGGTGTACAGACTCCGGAGGGGCTCCTACAGCCCAAGCGCTATATTGCTGCGGCGTGCAGCCCGACCCAATATTGTTGCGGTGTGCATCCCGATCCATATATTGTTGTGCGTGTGCAACCAGATCTGATATATGGCCTGAAAGCTTGTTGTGGCATGCAACCCGATCCAATATATGGCCCGGAGACTTGTTGCGGCGTGCAATCAGATCCAATATTGCTGCGGCGTGCATCCCGATCCAATATATCTCACATAGCTCTCAACCCGGCACTCAGGCCCTATCTGAGTCACTAACCTTTCCAACTCCTCGAGCTCACAAAATATCATAATAATTAGCCCAAACAGGGAATACAACAAGTATCAACAAGAAATGAGAGGGAATGGAGATATAACACACAAGTAAGACTGTGACTGAGTATAAAATAGCAATTAGCAGACAATTCAACAAGTATTCGACCGCTACAGATCTCAACAGTGATATCATATGTCCTAAGTATGGCTTCTAACATGAAAGGCAGTCAATTGCTCAAGACAATGAAAAATAAGTAATAACAATGGCTATTGACTTTACAGTCTCACAGGATGGACCAAGTCACAATCCCTCATGGTGCATGCTCACACGCCCGTCACCTCTAAATATTCACATACAAATTCTCGGGATTTCATACCCTCAAAACCAGATTTAAGATTGTTACTTACCTCAAACACGCAAAAAATCCTACTCCACAATGTCTTTGCCCCTCGAATCAATCTCCAAACATCCCGAATCTAGCCACAAACAGTACGAGATAGTCAATAAAAGCTAAAAGGGTCAACCCCACAAGAAAACTACTAAAATATAGCCCAAAATCCGAAATCGGCTCCAACCGCCCCCGGGCCCACGTCTCGAAATCCGACAAAAGTCATAAAATATGAACACCCATCCACTCACGAGCCCAACCATATAAGAATTTCTCTAATCCAACCTCAAATTACCTTCCAAAACTCAAAATTTAAGCTTATGAAGTTTTTACTATTTCCCCCCAAATTTACAACTCAAATCTCTAATTAGATGATGAAAATAGCAATAGATTCATGGAATATAGTCCAATCCGAGTTAGAATTACTTACCCCAACAATCTTCTTGAAGAAACCTCGAAAAATCGTCTCACACCGAGCTCTGAAAGTCCAAAAATCGAAATGGGAATCAACCCTCGAAATCCCACTTTTCTGTCCAGTTCTTCTGCACCTGCGGACCTTCAGTCGCATCTGCGACGCAGCACCTGCGGATATTCCATCGCAGGTGAGGGAATGACTAAAAGGGCTGGGTCCGCATCTGGATGCAAGTGGTCGCGCCTGCGTGTGCGCACCTGCGGACAAAAGTCCGCTTCTGCGATCCTCCTCTCCAACTCTCTTTCTGCATCTGTGGAGCTTCAGGCGCATCTGTGGGCTCACAGATGCGGAAACACCCTCGCATCTGCGACCCCCTGCCATCTCCTCTACTTCCGCTTCTGCGCTCCTTCCTCCGCACGTGCGAGTACGCACGTGCGGCCTCCCCACCGCAGGTGCAAAACTACCAGATATCAGAAGTCTTCAGCAATCTCATAAGTCCAAAAACTCAACCGTTAAGCATCTGAAACACACCCGAGGCCCCCAAGACCTCAACCAAATATGCCAACAAGTCATATAACCCCATGCTAATTTAGTCGAACCTTCGAATCACTCAAAACAACATCAAAATACCAAATTACCCTCGGATTCAAGCCTAAGAACTTCTAGACTTTCAAATTCCGCAAACGACGCCGAAACCTATCAAACCACGTCCGAATGACCTCAGATTTTACACACATGTCACAAATGACACCACGGACCTACTCCAACTTCCCGAAATACATTCCGACCCCGATATCAAATTTTTCACTGCCGTCCAAAATCGCCAAATTTTTAATTTTCGCCAATTCGAGCCTAATTCCACTACGGACCTCCAAATCACATTCCGAACGCGCTCCTAAGTCCAAAATCACCTAACGGAGCTAACAGAACCATCAAAATTCAAATTTGAGATCGTTTACACATAAGTCAACATCCGATTGACTTTTTCCAACTTAAGCTTCTAATAAAGAGACTAAGTATCTCAATTCACTCCGAAACCACTCCGGACCCGAACCAACTAACTCGACATATCATAATATAGCTGAAGAACACAAAAAGAAGCAGAAATTGGGAAAACGGGGCTATAACTCTCGAAACGACCAGTCGGGTCGTTACACTTTTTATGTAGTTTTCCAACATATAAGTTTTATTTTTAACTACTTGAAGAATTATTTTTAAATTCACGATTAAAATTAAGAATTATGACATTCATAATGAATCTTGCCGCATAAAGAGGAATGGAGGGATACGAGATATTCTCTCTCTATTTTAGTGTATAGAGACAACTAAGCGAAATACTTTGAATTTATACTTTGCATTTAATTTAGGTATATTGGAGATCGATAAATAAAATATATGAATTCTTTATAAGATCATTTTTTCCACAAATTGTAATTAAGTCATAGGATATCATTTCCTCTTTAATTTGTTTGGTGGCAACCACATTACTAAGAAAAGGTAGACGTCTCTTATTAATTTACCAGGAAATTAATTATAAGAAAACAAATTAATTTTTTTCGGGGAAAAGAAAAACTTTGACACTTAGCTAAACATGCATAAAGTATTAAAAGTACTTTAGCACCAAACTATTAGTGAGTACTTGTGTTGATTTCATGTATTGCGTATAGAGCAAGTCATGTCATTTTGTTAAAAGAGCAAAGTAAAGCAAAACATGACTATTAAAAAGTACAATACTTTGGGAGAAACAAAAAATCGGAAAATGTCAAACTGATATTGTAACAAGGACACTACAACAAAAATAGCTTACAAACTCAATTTGTTTCTTCAAAAATTTTAAAAACAATTTAACGTCATTCCATGATAGAAAGGCTGGTGCAAGTACAACCTTTATCTTTGTTATCAATACTAAGTAATCGATTACATGCGCATCATATACATATACACGTACATATATATACTTGGATCTACATGTTTAAAAGATAAAAGAGAAGTTTCCGTTTCCAGAAATTAACATAATTCTGGTGAAAATTTGCCGAGATTTTGAAGGGAAATATATGGATTACCTTTCAAATTTTGTTTCCAAGAAAATAGTCCCCGTTGGTTCATTAGTTCAAGAACCCATTGACCAACACGATCATGAGAAGATCTGTTAGAGCTCAGACTGCACCATTAGCTTGCCGGCCAATAGGGTGACTGACCCAACCCATATTTTCTTGTAATATGTATTAGTGCAATTTACTGTATTTTTCTATTTTTTTTCCACTGTAAATATAAATACTCCCGGAGTGAGAAAATAAAATGCTCATATAGTTATTTCCCAAATATCATCTTCTGTTTCTCTCTCTTCTCTCTCGACCCTTCTAGGGTTTTCTATCACTGATTCCGCCATAGCTCATTGAGTTTCATTCTAACATGGTATCATAACGAGAATTCTGATTCCTCGTTACGAGAGCTTCATCTTCAACGGTAAATCGATTGAAGATTTCACCGGAATCATTATTCTGGTTAAAGTCCGAACAATTGGTGAATCCGCTACTACGTTACAAAAACCTTGGGGCTTTTAGTGGAATCTTTCTCTATATGCTTACATCGACAGAAACTCCTGTTTTTATGATGGATTCGACGGATTTGGGGTAAATTCAAGCTAGGGCTTACGGTGTACACGAAGACCTTACTTCTTTAGATTTTGAGAAGAAGGCTGATAATAACGACCTGATCTACAACTCTGAAATTTATATTGATATGATTTTAGGTTGTGTTGTGTGAAAATTCATGTATACAATATTTTGTATGTTATCGAGTTTGAACCTGTTTGTCTATTACACATTATAATTTCTTTTCATTGTTTTAGTTAAGAGGTAATATGGGTAGTCATGCAAATAATCTTACTTCTCCACCAGTTTTCACTTCTGAGGGTTTCACTCCCTTCACACTAGATCCTTCTCACCCTTTTTATGTGCACCCGTCAGACAATCGGGGTAGCCAACTAATACTTGTCCCATTCAATGGACATGTTTTTGTACCATGGAGAAGTAGCATGCTTACTTCTCTTTCTCCTAAACAACAGACTAGGCCTATTAGATGGGAGAATTGCCCAACCTTATATCAACTCTCCCTATTATTCCTATTGGGAGATATGTAATGACATGATCAAGTCTTGGATCACCAACTCTGTTTCTAGAGACATAGCCACCAGTGTCATGTGTTTTAAAACTGCAAAGTAGGTTTTGACTAACATCAACGAAAGGTTTGGACAGTCGAATGGGTTCAAATATCTTCAAATTCATAGAGAAATTAGTTCAACTATTCAAGGGTTATCTGATATTGCCACCCACTTCACTAAATTTAGGAGTCTTTGGGATGAATTAAATTATTCATATATAGGCCCCATATGTTCTTGTGGAGCTCTTCCCAAGTTTATAGAATACCAACAACGCTTCCAATTTCTAAATGGATTAAATGATTCTTATTCAACTATGAATAGTGCTATCATGATCATGAATCCTTTATCACCAATAAGAAAAGCTTATTCTCTTTTACAACAAGATGAGAGTCAATGAGAAACTCAAACCTCAATTTCAAACTTCTCTAATGAATCTGCCTCTTTCTCTGTATCTTCAACCACACCAAACAGAAATTTCAATCAAAGGGTCCATTTTGATTCCAGGAAGAATAATTTTTCTGTTTCTTGCAAATACTGCAAGAAACCTGGACACACAGTGGAGAAATGCTACATACTGTATGGTTTTCCTGTAGATTTTAAGATTACCAAAGGCAATAAATCAGCCTCTTGTGTCCAGTCTGACATTCTACTCAACCAGTCTACAATTTTTCCACAACCATATGTTGAGAATTCTGCTCATTGTTTCACCAAGGAACAATATCATCACCTGATGACTTTATTTCAGCAAGTCCTGGTGTCCACATTTTGTAGGTTTGTTCACTGCTTATGCAGTAGATTCTACTACTTCTCATATATGTACATCTTCTATGTTAGATGTAAATCCTTAGATATTAGACTCGGGGGCAACAAATCACATGACTCCACACAAACACTCACTTCACAACCTTGTACCATTGCCTAAACCCTTCCTTGTTACTCTACCTAAAGAATATAAAGTTAAGGTTTTGTCAACTGGTTCTTTGCATCTCAGGCATGATATAACCTTACTTAATGTCCTTCTTGTACCTTCCTTTCATTTTAACATAATCTCTATACACCAATTAATCTCTCAGTTTGATTGCATAGCTATTCTTATCAAATTTAATTATTCTTTACAGGGCCCTTCTCTGAAGAGGCCACTGGTAATTAGTAAGGCTGCTGGGAGATTGTACTATCTACATCCTGATGCTGACTTGTTTCCATCTCAATATATTTCTTTTTCTTTTTCCAATTCTGTTTCTTGTAATAAGTCTAATTCTCTTCTAATTTCTGTAAATACTCTTTCATGTAATCAGACACATGCTATAAATAAAATAAACTTATTTTGGCATCAAAGGCTAGGACATATGCCTTTCCATAGAATGACATCTATTCCTTTTTTATCTGATAAAATTTCTTCCAAACAATCTTTTTTATGCTCTATTTGTCCAATGGCTAGAAAACAAAGGTTATCTTTTTATGATAGCCATATTCATTCCACTACTCCTTTTCATTTAGTTCACATTGATGTATGAGACCTTACAATACTAGAACATATAATGGTTTTAGATACTTCTTGACCTTAGTAGATGCTATAGCAGAGCTACCTGGACCCATCTTTTATCTTTCAAAGGCAATGCCCTTTCCGTTCTAAATGCCTTTACCTCCATGATCAAAATATATTTCCAATCCTCAGTCCAAACCTTCAAGTCTGATAATGCCTATGAACTTGGCAGTAGTTTAGAGGTTGTTAGTTTCTTTACTAGTCAAGGTATTCTACACCAAACAATCATTCCATACACACCACAACAAAATAAAATTGTGGAAAGAAAATATAAATACTTGTTGGAAGTTTCTTGAGCCCTTCTTTTTCAATCTGAACTCTCTCTCAAATTCTGGGGTGCCTGTGTCCTCACTGCTACCTACTTAATAAATAGAATTCCTTTAACTGTCTTAAACAACATTTCTCCTTTTGAAAAACTGTATGGGCATCCACCTTTTTATACTTATTTAAAGTCTTTTGGTTGTTTATGCTTTGTAACTTCCCCCAAGATTGGCAGGGACAAGTTCCAATCTAGATCTATACATAGCCTTTTCTTGGGGTACCCCTGTGGTAAAAACGGTTATAAACTTATGAACCTTTCCAACTCTTCAATTTATTACTCTAGAGATGTGGTATTTCATGAACATATCTTCTCTTATGGTTCAACATCCTCCTCCAATTCTACTTCCTCTACTTTTTCACCTTTTGTAGATATTGACTCTTCTCCTACACCTGCTGCTGCAACAGGTGTTCTTGCAACATCTGATACTTCTTCTCCTCCTATTGTTGCAACAGATATTCCCGTTTCATATCCTACCTCTCCTCTTTCCTCTCCTTCTATATCTTATTCTGCCCCTCAATTCACTTCACCCTATGTGGATCAGTCTTCTCCACCTGCTCCTGCTATAAGAAAATCCACCAGAACTATCATCCAAACATCCTACCTCAAGACTATGTCTGCAACTCTGTCCTTCCACCTATTCCTATTTATGCAATATCTAAGTTTTCCCAAACTGAGTTACATGTGCATGAGCCTCAACATTACAAGCATGCAGCTTCTCATCCTGCCTGGCAGGAGGCAATTCTAAAGGAATTTCAGGCTCTTGAGTCCAATCAGACATGGGACATTGTTCCCCTTCCTCCTCACAAAAAGGCCATCCCTTGTAAATGAGTTTACAAGATTAAACCAAGGGCAGATGGTTCTATTGAAAGTTATAAAGCATGGCTTGTTATTAAGGGTGATACTAAGAGAGAAGGTATTGATTTCACTGAGACAGTTTTCCCTGTTGTCAAGCTGACAACCATCAAATGTCTCCTAAAGCGAGTCTAAATTATCTTTCAGTTAGATGTGAATAATACTTTTATCCATGGTGACCTTCATGAGGAATTTTATATGAAGATTTCATATGGGATGGATATTTCTTCTAAATCTGAATCTCCTCAATTGGTCTGTAGGCTCAAGAAGTCTTTATATGGCCTCAGGCAGGCTTCTAGATAATGGTTTTCTAAACTGTCTGAAGACCTGCACTCTATAGGCTACATTTCTAGTCTCAATGACTATTCTCTCTTCACCAAATCCTCTTCTGGTTCTTTGGTTGTATTGGCCGTATATGTTGATGATATACTGTTGGCTGGTGATGACATTTCTGAGTTAAATTCATTGAAAATATTCTTGGACTCTCAGTTTAAAATCAAGGACCTAGGTTTGGTACATTACTTTCTAGGTTTGGAGATTTCCCAACATCCCCAAGGGTACTTAATGAGTCAGCAGAAATGCACCAGTGATCTTCTTCAAGAATTTAATTGTCATCACTTTTCCCTTGTTTCTACACCATTGGATCCTTTTGTTAAGCTTACTTTAGACATGGGAGCTCCTGTTTCTGATACAGGTGTATATAGAAGACTAATTGGAAAATTAAATTTCCTACAATATACAAGACCTGACATCTCTTCTATCCAACATCTAAGCCAGTTCCTTCAGAAGCCCCAGGTACCTCATATGATGGATGCTCTTCATGTTCTAAGATATCTTTTGCATGATCATACTCAAGGTATTTTGCTCTCTAGTTCTGCTTATTTGTCTCTTGTGGGATTTTTTGATTCTGATTGGGGATCCTGTGCGATCTCTCTCAAGTCTGTGAGTAGGTTTTATATCACTTTTGGTGGCAGTCCTGTATCCTGGAAGAGCAAGAAACAACCTATCATCTCTTTATCTTCAACTGAGGCATAGTATAGGGCCTTAAGAAAGTTGGCTGCAGAAGTTGCTTGGTTGGTCCGGCTCTTAGGTGATCTTGGTTTGGCCATATCACATCATGTTCCTATCTATTGCAACAACCAAACTGCCCTCCACATAGCCAAAAACCATATTTTCCATGAGCGCACAAACTTATCGAGATTGACTACTATTATGTGCGTGAATGCATCACTGTTGGTCTCATTACTTTACATTTTGTCTCAACTGCAGGACAACTGTCTGATATTATGACTAAAGCATTGCCCAGCCAGCTGCATTATGGTATTCTTGGCAAACTTGGTATTTCATCACCCTCAATCTTGAGGGAAGGGGGGGTGTGAGAGATCTCAGACTGCACCAACAACTGACCCAACAGGTGTGATGACCCAAAAGGTCATCTTATATTTTAGAACTCGAATCTATGCTCTTAAGCCTTAAAAATCTCATTTTTATCCTCCTTGATTTGCGTGCGCAGTCCGGATAGGTTTCCGAAAAGCTTTTATGTTGAAAACTAATAAAAATAAGAATTTTTTCCTTAAAAGTTAATTTTAGTTGACTTCGATCAATATTTTTGGTAAACGGACCCGGATCCGTATTTTGATGGTCCCGGTAGGTCCGTATCGAATTAAGGGACCTGGGCATATGCCCGAAATCGAATTTGGAGGTCCCTAGCTTGAGTTATGAATTTTATATGAAAATTAAAAGTTTGGAAATTATTTATTTTTAAGAATTGATTGATATTTGGCATTGTTAGTATCAGGTATGTATTTTGGTTCTGGAGTCCGGTACAGGTTCATTATGATATTTAAGACATGTCTGTGTAATTTAGTGAGAAATGGAGTTGATTTGACATGATTCAGACGTCCAGTTGAGAAATTAGAAGTTTTAAAATGTTCTTGAGAATTTCATTTGAATTGATGCTAAATTTAGAGTTCTAGGTGTTATTTTGGCTATTTGATCGCGCGAGCAAGTCTGTATGATATTTTTGGACTTGTGTGCGTGTTTGGTTTGGATCCCCGAGGGCTCGGGTGAGTTTCAGATAGGCCACAGGATCTTTTGAACTTTGAAAAATCTGGTTTTCTGCAGATTCTGGTGTCTGGCATATCCTTCTTCGCGTTCGCGAAGGTCCTCTCGCGAATGCGAAGAGTAAACTGGGCAGCTGAGGATTTCTTCTTTGCGAACACGAATGCTTGGTCGTGAACGCGAAGCGATGGGGGTGTTACCCTTCACGAACGCGACAAGCCCATCGCGAACGCATAGTGTTAGGCTCTGGGGATGGGGAGTCAGCCTTTTTTTCATCGCGAACGCGAAGGCCAGGGAAGGGTAGCCTACGCGAATGCGAGAAATGCCTCGCCAACGCGAAGTCTTGGCAGCCCATACACTTCGCGAACGCGACAGTGCTCTCGCGAACGCGATGAACACTGTCGCCCAGCACTTAACAAAATCCCAAAATGGGATTTTAGCCAAAAACTCATTTTTCTCAAAAACCAAACGGTGAGAGACGATTCTTCAAGAGTCATTCCTTCCCCAAATGGTTGGTCAGTGATTCTAAACTATTTTATTTCAATTACCCATTACATTTCTTGAATTTTTAACCTAAAATCTAGAGTTTTCATGGTAGAATTAGGGGTTAGGGTAGAAAATAGGGATTTCGGGAATTTGGGGATTTAGACCTCAATTTGAGGTCGGATTCCAAAACTAATTACATATTCGGGTTCGGGGGTGAATGAGTAAAAAGATTTTGGTTCGAACCTCGGGTTTTGCCCAAGCGAGGCCGGGGTCGATTTTTCGATTTTTTGGAGAAAAAATTGGGAAATTTAATTTATGCAATATAATTTATTACTTTAGAAATATTTGATATTATTGAGTCATTTTTGAATAGATACGAGTGGTTTGGAGGTGAATTCCAAAGGAAAAGCTGTGATTGAGAATTAAGTGACCTTCGGAGCGAGGTAAGTGTTGTGTCTAACCCTAACTTGAGAAAATTAGGAACCTTAGATTATTTGTTAAGTGAAATTCATGTGAGAGGCATATATGTGAGGTGACGAGTACTTATGCGCCGCTAAATTTACCTGTTTTTCCATGTTTCCCTATTTTTCTTATATTGTCTCATTCTTATGCCAAATTGCTACGTGTTATACTAGTGTTGTTCAAATTATCGTTCTTATCATGTTTACGGAAATTTTCTAGTGATAATTGAGTTTTACTTTAAGGTTGAGATTGATATTATGAAATCAAATGTTGAAGTATGGTTTGTACTTGTTATTCTATCTCCCTGTTATTTATGCAGTGTATTATGGTAAGGGAGAGTGTTAATGCACGAAGGGTGATGCCATGCCATATTGTGAGTATTAATGCACGAAGGGTGATGCCGTGTCATATTGTGAGTGTTAATGCACGAAGGGTGATGTCGTGCCATTTATATTAATTTTATGGTGAGATTGTGAGTAAAAGTACGAAGGGTGATGCTGTACATTTTTCTTTACTATATTCACTATTCCTGTTGATTCATGATATATTGATTGCTCCGGTGATCATTCTGTTGTAGTTCTTTATCTTGTATTCCACTCAGTATGTCTCCCCTCCCGACATTTCTTGTTTAGTTTTTCATTCCTGTTATTTGTGTATACACTGTTAAATTGTACAAGTTGATTGTAGGTGCCTTGCCTTAGCCTCGTCACTACTTCGTCGAGTTTAGGCTCGATACTTACCAGTACATGGGGTCGGTTGTACTGATGCTGCACTCTGCACTTTCTGTGCAGATTTTGATACCGGCTCAAGTTGATCGAGATTTGCTATTGGTCCACTGTCCGGACACTTAAGGTAGATCTGTCGGCGTTTACATACCTTGAAGTCCCCGTCTATCTTTTATGTCCTACTGTTTTCTTTCATTTAGACTGTTGTATTTCCTTCAGACTATTACTTGTAGTAAATTGTAGAATGTTCGTGAATTGTGACTCCAGATCCGGGTGATAGTAATTAATACCGTTTTATGATATTTCGCACTTATTATAATTTATTTGAGTTAATTATTGATATTTACTGAATCGAAATAAGGAAATGGTTTAATGATTCTCTAATGTTGGCTTGCCTGGCAAATGAAATGTTAGGCGCCATCACGATCCCGTCAGTGAAAAATTTCTGGTCGTGACAACAAGGTGACTGACCCGACCCATATTTCCTTGTAATATCTATTAGTGCATTTTATTGTATTTTTCCATTTTTCCACTGTAAATATAAATATTCCTGGAGTGAGAAAATAAAAGGCTCAGATAGTTATTTCCCAAATACCATCTTTTGTTTCTTCTCTCGACCCTTCTAGGATTTTCTATCAGTTATTCCGCCATATGTCATTGAGCTTCATTCTAACAAGATCATACAATGGCTTGACAAGAAAGAAAAAGTTCCGTGTTTCATTTGGGAGTGAGTATTTGTTTCATTTAGGCGATTACTGAATGAAGTCACAAAAATATTTATCTTACCTCTCTTTCGTAGCTTATCTTTAATAGTACTCCCGTCGGTACTTTAATTGATTATTTTTTGTTTTTCACATATATTAAAATTTTCACCTTTTAATATTAATGAACAATGAATTTGACCATATTAACATTAGTTTGTTCATTATAAATACAATAAATACTCTTAAGTCCTTTACTTCAAGGTTTACTTTGAAAAAAAAAAAAGTTAATTTTTTCTTGATATCTGAAAAAATCAAATATTATGGACCACAAAAAAGGCCCAAATCAAATAAAATAGACAGGAGGAAGTAGTAGGCTAATTACTTTCTTCCAGATTTTTCTAGATAAAGACTGATGGAGTTGAGCATTCTTAGTACATGTCTTTCATAACCAATCTGTTGTCTTATAACGGTGACAAACACTAATTTGAGGTAATTTATGTTAGGCTTCTTTTGAGTAATCGAACTAAATAATAATGTTATTTTTAGTTAATATACAATCACATCAAAGAAAGGGATTAATTGTAGGTACAGGCCAATTCGACCTAGTGTGTAATGTGTTTCAATGTTTGGTTTCTTTTTTATTTAGTGGAGGAGATCGCAAGCTGAATGGAATTGCTATTCAGTTTGTCCACTCATGCTAAAAGGTGGACATTAAGTTGGCAAGTCGACGGAAACATAAAGAGGGCAATAACACGGACGTAAAGATATACAAGGCTAATTAACATAAGTGGTCGTCCCACTCAACTACTTGAATTAAAAATAATTGGTATAAGTGTAATCTAAGTATAACATATGTATGATCGTATATAATTAAAATATAATATATATCTATATATTATTAAAAGGAGAGAAAAATATCCTGTCACAATCCAAACATCCCTCCAAAATATGTCGTGACAACACCTAATCTCTTCGACTAGGTAAGTCTAACAGATTGCGTAAATATCAATACCGGAAGCAAAATTTACAATTAACTGCAATAGATACTGAATAACCAATAACAATGCCGCTCGGCATGTACAATAACCAAAATACTAGACGTACACAGCTTTCCCAAAATCCGGAACATCATGAGTCACAAACTACAGAAGAAAAATAGTATCTCTATACTCCAAAGTCTAATAAAAGGAAATACAGAAAGTGATTGACATGTGGAAGAGTAGAAGGGGACTCCGAGGTCTGCGGACGCAGCAGATATACCTTGAAGTCTCCAAATCTGTCTCGATTCACTGAAATGCGGCTGATAACAAGCACCTGAGTCTGCACACGAAACATGTGCAGAAGAATAGCATGAGTACACCACAATTGGTACCCAGTAAGTACCAAGCCTAACCTCGGTCGAGTAATGACGAGGTCAGGCCAAGCCCACTAGTATATAATAAATAAAGCAGGAAAATAAAACAGTATAATAAGAGACTGGAGTTCAACAAAGGAAAAATACAATGAAACAACAGTACAACACGCGGAAATAAACAACAGGGGATCTCCCGAGATACCGTCTCGTAGTCCCAAAAGTAAATATGTAGGGAGAACTCCCGAGGTACCGTCTCGTAGTCTCAAAAGTAAATATACAGGGAGAACTCCTGAGGTACCGCCTCGTAGTCTCAAAAGTAAATGTGTAGGAGGATCTCCCGGGATACCGTCCCGTAGTCCCAAAGTAAATATACACCTCAGGCAATTACAAATGATAGGTACAACAACAGAATCTATAGTTTAGACTAAGTACAAATCAAGAAAAGAAGCAGAAATTCACTAAGCATGCTGCAAAGAGTTCAATTAAGCAATTAAGACACGTAGACATGCTATTCTAGGCTAACAAGGTATCTACACATGCTAGTATGCTTAATTAAGGTGAAAACAAGTAATTACTCAGTAAATATCAGGTTTTGCAGCAAATAGCCCATGTACGCACTTGTCACCTCGCGTACACGGCACTCACATATCAATATCAATATCAAATCCTAAGTGAAATTCTCCCACACAAGGTTAGACAAGCCATATACCTCGAACCAAGCTAAATCAATCGATAACGATGCCTTTTCCACGAATATTCGACTCCTAATAGCCCAAATCTAGCCAAAATCAATTAAATACCATAAATACAACTATAAGAAACTAGTATAATTAATGAAATCAAAGCTAAAGCAAGAAATTAGAAAATCGTCCCCAAAAGTCGACCCGGACCCACGTCTCAGAATCGGGTAAAAGTTACAAAATATGAACACCCATTTACTCACGAATTCACTCGTACCAAAATTATCCATATCCGATATCAAAATCTCAATCAAAAACCAAAATCTTAGTTGAAGAACTTCTTCCCATTTTTCCCAAACTTTCTACCGAAATCCGAAATTAAAAGATGAAATTAGTGATAGATTAGTGGGATATAACCACAAACAAGTAAATAATCATTACCCAATCGATGTCTCTGAAAATCTCTCAAAATCTCGTCCAAATCCGAGCTACCAAACTCAAGTTTTGATAAAAATGGCCAAACCCTCATTTTTGAAATGTTATAGACTGCCCAGGTATTTCCTTCTTCGCGAACGCGGCCACACCCTCGCGTTCGCATTGAACAATTAATCACTAACCAAAATCCCTCATTCGCGAATGCATCGCTTCCACTGCCTGCTGCTTTGCGAACGCGATCTCCACTACGCGAACGCATAGAACAAAGCCTTGGAGTGTCCCAGCTGCTCTACCTCCTCTACGCGAACGAGATGCCCCTTCATGCGTTTGCGATGCATTGCTGAATAAACCTTCGCGGATGTGGCCCCCACTTCGCGAACACGAATAGAAATTCTCCTCCAGCCTCCAGCTCCTCTTCGCAAATGCGGGACTCCACTCGTGGACGCGGAGAAGGAAACCAGAACTTGAGACATCAGAAAATCTGCAATTTCTTACAAGTCCAAAAAGATCCGTTAACCACCCGAAATCAACCCTAGGCCACTGGTACCTCAACCAAATATACCTACAAGTCCTAAAACACCATACGAACTTAGTCGAGCCCTCAAAACACATCAAACAATGCTAAAAATATGAATCACCCTCCAATCTAAACTTAATAAACTTGAAACTTCAAATTTCTACAACCGATGTTGAAACATATCAAACCATGTCAGATTGACCTCAAATTTTGCACACAAGTCATATTCAATATTACGGACCTACTTCAATTTCCGGGATCATAATCCGACCTTGATATCAAAAAGTTCACTTCCGGTCAAAATCTCCAAAAATTCGACTTTCGCCATTTCAAGCCTAAATTAGCTACAGACCTCCAAAACACAATCCGGACACGTCCCTAAGTCCAAAATCACCCAATGGAGCTAACAGAACCGACGAAACTCCATTCTGGAGTCGTCTTCACATAGTTCCAACTACGGTCAAAATTCTAAGGCTTAAGCTTCTGTTTAGGGACTAAGTGTCCCAAAACACTCCGAAACCAAAAACAAAACCTCCCGACAAGTCCGATAAGCAGAAAACGATACGGGGAAGCAGTTAATAGGGGATCAGAGCTATTACTCTCAAAACGACCGACTGTGTCGTTACATCCTCCCCCTCGTTAAATAATCGTTCATCCTCGAACGAGCATAGAGATATTCCTGAAGTGGTAAATTGATGAGGATAAAGGTTGCGCATTTCCTGTTCGGTCTCCCAAGTCGCCTCCTCGGCCGACTGACCCCTCCACTAAACCTTCACGAAAGCAATATTCTTTGACCTCAACTTTCGAACTTGCCTGTCCAAAATAGCCACTGGCTCCTCAACATAAGAAAGATCCTTGTCCAACTGGACTGAGCTGAAATCCAGCACATGAGACGGATCACCGTAATACTTCCAGGGCATAGAAATATGAAATACCGGATAAACTCCTGCTACACTGGGAGGTAAGGAAAGCTCATAAGTAACCTCTCCAACTCGCCGTAACACCTTAAATGAACCAATGAACCTTGGGCTTAGCTTGCCCTTCTTCCCGAACCTCATAACTCCCTTGATAGGAAAAACCCGTAGCAAGACCCGATCTCCAACCATGAATGCAACATCGCGAACCTTCCGATCCACATAACTCTTCTATCTGCTGTGTGAAGTCGATCCTGAATCACCTCCACATTATCCAGGGCATCCTGAACCAAATCTGTACTCAGTAATCTAGCCTCGCCCGGCTCGAACCAACCCACTGGAGACCGACACCGCCTATTATACAGAGCCTCATATGGTACCATCTGAATGCCTCATACCTGTAATGATAGAGTCGGAAGAAACTGCCTCTGTACGAGCTGGAAGAGCATAATATCTAGCATGTCCTCCCCCTCTAGGGCGACCTCGACCTTCGCGACCTCCACCTCGAGCTGGCTAAGCAAGTGGGTCGGTAGGTGGTGTTGGTGCTGGAATCATAGCCTAAGGACCTAGTGGAGCACGCAGTGGCTGGGAAGTCTATGGAGGTGCAGCCCTCCTAAGTTTGGGGCAATCCCTCACCATATGGCGAGTGTATCCACACTCAAAACAACCCCTCGGAAGGCGTGTCTGCTGTGACTAACTCATGCCAGGTCTGCTGGACTCGCCGCTAAAAGCACCCCCGAGCAGGAGGTACACTAGATACTGGCGGTGCATAATAAGGCTCCTCGGGCCTAGCAGGGGCTGGAACACCACTGGCGGCTGGAAGAGCTGAATCAACGGGGCGACTCACATAACCCCTACCATGTCGAACTGTAGCTGGGGCACGAGTATCGCTATAAGTTCCAGACTCTTGAGACCTCTTGGCCTCCCTCTCCTCTCTATCCCAGGCAAGCATGCCCTCTAATCTCCTGGCAATACTTACAACCTGCTAATAAGAAATATCCATCTCCAACTCCCTGGCCATACTAATCCGGATACTGGGGTGGAGTCCCTCAATAAACCGTCGAACCCTCTCTCGAACTGTGGCAACCAAGGCCGGTGCATGTGGGGCCAAATAACTAAAGCGGACTACGTACTCTGACACAGTCATAGCTCAAACTCCGTGCGCCATGAGTCCCTGAGGCCCTGAGGGACATACTCTCTCCAAAACATATCCTAGAACTGAGTCCATATAAGTGAAGCTTCCTCATCCGGACTACTCAACTCATAAGAACGCCACCACTGATAGGCTGTTCCTCTAAGCTGGAAGGTGGTAAAAGAAACCCCACTCGTCTCCGCTACGCCCATAGTACAGAGAATACGATGACACTCCAATCCACTGAAGGTAGGAGGGTGGTACTTCTTGTACCTCTCAAGTCTGAGCTGATCCGCCTCAGAAACTACTGTCCTAGTCTCATGCTAAACCGGAGCTACCGGCTGATAGGGATAAACTCTAGGGCCTGGTCAACCTAGACCCTCTTCTCATGAGTACGGGTTGTGGGAGTCTGTGCCCTTCCCCCAGCCTGAGATGTGGCAGGAGCTAGTAGGAGAAATCCAGCCTGAGCTAAGGTGCTGAACATGCTCATGAACTGGGATAGAGTCTCTTGAAGGGCTGGTGCAGCAATAAGCACCTCCGGTGACTGCCGTCCAGCTGGAGTTGCTGGGGGCTCTTCTGTCATAGCGAGCGAGTGCTCTGACTGCACCGCGTGGTCGTCCTCGGCATCTACCCCAATCCCGGCCTCTCACGGCTCTAGCAGGGGGCACGAGTCCTTGGTCGTCAGATCCTTCGGTACGGGTCCACACCATCTGTGAAAAAGAAAAGAATACAGAAGTTTAGAATTTTTTGATGTCAACAAACTTCGCACGATAAGGAATCAATGAAGTATATTTTTTCCTAACAGTTTCATAGCCTCCCGAAGATAAGTACAGATGACTCCGCACCGATCTGCAAGACTCTAATAAATCGGTTTGCGACTCACGACACCTATGAACCTAGAGCTCAGATACCAATCTGTCACGACCCAAACATCCCTCCAAAACATGTCGTGATGGAACCTAGTCTCTACGACAAGGTAAGCCTAACAGACTGTGTAGACATCAATAACAGAAGCAAAAATTACAACTAACTGTAATAAATACTGAATAACTAATAACAATGCCGCTAGGCATGTACAATAACCAAAATACTAGACGTACACAACTTTTCCAAAACCTGGAACATCATGAGTCACGAACTATAGAAAGAAAATAGTATCTCTTTACTCCAAAGTCTAGTAAAAGGAAATACAAAAAGTGCTTGACATGGGGAAGAGTAGAAAGAGACTCCAAGGTGTACGGATGTGACAGATATACCTTGAAGTCTCCAAAGCTGTCTCGACTTAGTGATAATGCGGCTAATAACGAGCACCTGAATCTGCACACGTAATATGTGCAGAAGAGTAGCATGAGTACACCATAATTGGTACCCAGTAAATGCCAAGCTTAATCTCGGTCGAGTAGTGACGAGGTCATGTGAGGCACACTAGTATATAATAAATAAAGCAGGAAAATAAAACAGTATAATAAGAGACTGGAGTTCAAGAAAGGAAAAAACACAATGAAATAAAAGTACAACACACGGAAATAAACAACAGGCGATCTCCCGAGATACCGTCTCGTAGTCCCAAAAGTAAATATGCAGGGAGAACTCCCGAGGTACCACCTCGTAGTCTCAAAAAGTAAATGTGCATGGAGAACTCCCGAGGTACCACCTCGTAGTCTCAAAAGTAAATTTGCAGGGTGATCTCCCGGAATACCATCCCATAGTCCCAAATTAAATACAACTAAATCAATCGGTAAAGATGCCTTTTTCACGAATATCCGACTCCGAATAGCCCAAATCTAGCCAAAATAAATTACATACAACAATACAACTATAAGAAACTAAAATAATTAATGAAATCAAAGCTAAAGCAAGAAATTAGAAAATCACCGCAAAACGTTGAACCGGGCCCATGTCTCGAAATCAGGTAAAAATCATAAAATATGAACACTCATTCACTCACGAGTTCACTCGTACCAAAATTATCCAAATCCGATATCAAAATCTCAATCAAAACACAAAATCTTAGTCGAAGAACTTCTTCCTATTTTTTCCAAATTTCCACCCAAATTCGAAATTATAAGATGAAATTTGTGATAGATTAGTGGGATATTACCAAAAACAAGTGAAGAATCATTACCCAATCAAAGTCTCAGAAAATCCCTAAAAATCGCGTCCAAATCCGAGCTCTCAAACTCTAGATTTGATAAAAATGGTCAAACCCTCGTTTTTGAAATGTTATAGACTGCTCAGGTATTTCCTTCTTCGCGAACGCGGCCACACCCTCAGATTCGCGTTGAAAAATTAATCACTGACAAAAATCACTAATTCGTGAATGCGAGTGACCTCTCGCGAATGCGTGGCTTCCACTGCCTGCTGCTTCGTGAACGCGATCTCCACTATGCGAACGCATAGAACAAAGCCTTGGGGTCCCAACTGCTCTACTTCCTCTACGCGAATGCGATGCCCCTTCACGCGTTCACGATGCACTGCTGAACAAACCTTCGCGAACGCGGCCCCCACTTTGCGAACGCGAAGAGCAATTCTCCTCGTGCCTCCATCTCCTCTTCGCGAACGCGGGACTCCAATCGCGAACGCGAAGAAGGAAACCAGAACTGAAGACATCAGAAAATCTACAATTTCTCACAAGTCCAAAAAGATCCGTTTACCACCCGAAATCAACTTGAGGCCCCCGGGACCTGAACCAAACATACCTACAAGTCCTAAAATACCATACGAACTTAGTCGAACCCTCAAAAGACATCAAACAATGCTAAAAATATGAATCACCCTCCAATCCAAACTTAATAAACTTGAAACTTCAAATTTCTACAACCGATGTTGAAACATATCAAACCATGTCCGATTGACCTCAAATTTTGCACACAAGTCATATTCAATATTACGGACCTACTTCAATTTCCGGGATCATAATCCGACCTTGATATCAAAAAGTACACTTCCGGTCAAAATCTCCAAAAATTCGACTTTCGCCATTTCAAGTCTAAATCAGCTATAGACCTCCAAAACACAATCCGGACACGCCCCTAAGTGCAAAATCACCCAACGGAGTTAACAGAACCGACGGAACTCTATTCTGGAGTCGTCTTCACACAGTTCCGACTACGGTCAAAATCCTAAGGCTTAAGCTTCTGTTTAGGGATTAAGTGTCCCAAAACACTCCGAAACCAAAAACAAAACCTCCCGACAAGTCACATAAGTAGAAAAAGATACGGGAGAAGCAGTTAATAAGGGATCAGGGCTATTACTCTCAAAACGACTGGGCGGATCGTTACAAACCGTCTCCTTAAGCCAAGTGGCAGCCTAGAAAAAAGCCATATGACATAGGTAGTTTGTAATTAGTTATTTAGTTAATAATTAATTATTGATTATTGTTTCTACCCGTGTCTGTGTACACTGTGTATAGACCTAGTTCATGTCTGAGTTACTTTGTCAATCATCAAAACAAACTTCACTTAGATCAACAAAAAGTATCAATACTTTGGGAGAAACAAAAAATCGGAAAATATCAAACTGATATTGGAACAAGGACACTACAACAAAAAATAGCTTACAAACTCAATTTTTTTTTCAAAATTTTAAAAAACAATTTAACGCCATTCCATGATAGCATACAAACTAAGTAATATATATCCACATGTCTAAAAGATAGAAGAGAAGCTTTCGTTTTTAGAAATTTACCTTTGTAAACACGAGATGCTTCAAATGAATAAAACTATGGAGGAAGGACAACGTGACAAGTTCTCATTCGACAAGGCTCTTAAGCGATCCCGAAACATAATTCTGATGAAAACATTGCAGAAATTTTGAAGGGAAATATATGGATTACCTTTCAAATTTTGTTTCCAAGAAAATAGTCCCAGTTGGTTCATTAGTTCAAGAACCCATTGACCAACACGATCATGAGGAGATCATTCAATGACTTGACAAGAAAGAAAAAAGTTCAACGGTGTTTGTTTCATTTGGGAGTTATATCACTGCAAGTAAATAGACCTACCACTGCATTTTTTAAATGTCATTTTGATTCACATAAATGTCACAAAACTATTTACCGATATTTATTTAATATTTATAGCAAACATCGTAAATTTTGTTGTCGGAAATTTTTCGACGTTTACATTAATGTCGGCAAATAAATAGTAACATTTATATACTGACTTTTTATCAAATGTCACCAGATTGAGTACAAAATCAATATACTTGCAACAAACAAAAGAATGTCGGCAATCTTACTCATCCTTTCTACATATACATGCAAAATATCGGTAAATCTTCCGTTGTCAATAGGATTTTTTCTTTATATACTTGAAGGAAGTTAATAATTCTTATCTAATAATAACACAATCATTCATATAACTTTGATACTACAATGTCATAAGCAACAAAAGAATTTTGAATTAAAACAAAAGACGCACGCACACATTATTTTTGAAAGGAGATGATCCTCTTGAGTGAATGAGAACGACAATCAGCTAGAATTTACAGGCCATATTTGGTTAATGATCATGCTATAGTGGTCATTTTTCTCCTGGAAATACATACTCTCTCTATTTCGATTAAGATGACACACTTTCTTTATTAGTGTGTTCTATATCTACAATTAGAAAATAATTCAATTTTAAAATCTTCATTTTACCCATTTTACCCTTAATGAGAAGTTTTTATAACTACACAAATGTCATGACCCCACAAAGCTTTTACCCCTTAAACTTTTAAGACCACAAGTTTCCAAAGTTTCTTTTCTTTTTTCTTAAATTCGTGCCGAGTCAAACTACCTGATCTAAATTGAAACGGAGGGAGTAGTAATATCCATATTATTATTGAAAAGCAGAATGTATCTCTAGGAATCAAACATTATAAGTCTACGAGGATTGAGGTTAGTTATCTGGTGCTACAGTTCAAAGTTTTTCTTCCTCTGTTGAACTGATCTTGAGCATTTATCTGTCAAGGAAACATAATTTGCTTGTTTGTCCACTAAGGTTTTGGCATTAATTATAGGTATCAATACGTTATTCTATCAAATTAAAAGATTGTTCTATCGGAAATACATGTAATCTTACCCAACTAAATGCAAAAGCGTGATATTTCCTGTAAGGCAAAGTTCAGTTTCTGACTTATCCACGCAAGATTTCTGTAATTTGGACCTGCAGGTAGCTTTCTCTACACATCCTACTAGGGGTGGGCATAAAATTTGAAAAATCGAAAAATCGGACAGGACCGAATTAATTCAGTATTAATTCTTCGGTACTAATTCGATATAACTTTTTTAGTAGTTAGATACTTTGATACGGTTCTCGATATTGAACTTTTCATACTTGGGTATACTGAAATATTTCAATAAGCCAGCCCAAGTTCCCATTTCCCAACCAAGGTCCAACAGTCCAACCCCTATTTCAGCCGAAATATTTCAATTGCTGTTGTATTTGTGTTTGGCTTGTGGATTTTTAAGAGGGTGTCGCGTGTATCTTCGATATATGTATACTAGTAAAAGATGGCTCATGCCCAAGTATTATATTACATGTCGAGGTTCTTTCTAAATCCTTACATAAAAAGATAATTAGATTCACAATTTACTTTTTCGATCCCATATAAATAAATTATACATGTTAACATACACACAACACACACATGTATATGTATTGTTGGGTGGACCGTTAGGATCAAAGGTTGAAATTTTAAATAGCAAAAGAATAGAGAGTAATCATCAAGGATTAAAAATTTCAATATTACACAAAATAATATTAAAAATATTCAATAGCAGAAAAGATGCCAGGCTCATTCTTACTTATCATTTTCATTTTATGATATTCTGAACTTTCAGTTTAATTTGTTTTTTCTTGTTATAATTTTATATTTTTTCTACTTAAGCATATTTACAAGAGGCAATGCATGATTGTAGGTACTTTTGATAATTAGAAGACCAAATAGCATAACTATACCATCCAAAGTACCTCAAAGTTGTAGAATATATTTTTCTTTTATTTTATTTGCAAATGCACAATAAAAATTCCTTTCTTTTAATGTAGTATTTAGAAAGTAATTTTTGGTAATTTTCTTGAAGTCTAATGTGACCTCTAGCATAAGCATAAAAGTTTTCTTTTTAACTGAAGATTAAATATTAGATAACCCACTATTTGTAACAATAGAGATTTGGCGTGCAATAATAAATATTATATGCAACAATTATTGTTGTATCATGAAAAAAACTATGTTAATTTAAAATAAAAATAAAAAATTCGCCTTTGAACTATTTATCGTAACTTTACGTTGCATCGTTAAAGCTATTTTTTTAAAAATAAATTATCATTTTAAGTAATGAAAATCAGCTTGCTACTCTAAGCTCCTTTAAAACATTGAGTATTTTCCATTTTAATACTCACAAATAGATTTAGTCTTTATTTTTTGTGTAGATAGATGTTAGTCTTTCGCTATGGTACAATTGTGTATTTAGAACTGTGATGACCCAAAAGGTCATCTTATATTTTAGAACTCGATTCTGCACTCTTAAGCCTTAAAAATCTCATTTTTACCCTCATCGATTTGCGTGCACAGTCCGGGCTTGTTTATGGAAAGATTTTTATGTTGAAAATTGAAGAAATTAAGAATTTTTGCCATAAAAGTTGATTTTAGTTGATTTCGGTCAACATTTTTGATAAATGGGCCCAGATGCATGTTTTGACGGTCCAGATAGGTCCGTTAGAAATATGGGACTTGGGCGTATGTCCGGAATCCAATTCGGAGGTCCCTAACTCGAGTTATGAATTTTTAATGAAAATTAAAAGTCTGAAAATTTCATTATTTTTAAGAATTGATTGATGTTTGGTATTATTAGTACCAGGTCCGTATTTTAGTTACGTAGTCCGGTACAGGTTCATTATAATATTTAAGACTTGCCTGTGAAATTTGGTGAGAAACGGAGTTGGTTTGACATGATTCGGACGTCCAGTTGAGAAAGTAGAAATTATAAAGTGTTCTTGAGAATTTCATTTGATTTGGTGCTAAATTCGTCGTTCTAGGTATTATTATGGCGATTTGATCACGCGAACGAGTTCGTATGATGTTTTTAGACTTGTGTGCACCTTTGGTTTAGAGCCCCGAGGGCTCGGGTGAGTTTCAGATAGGCTACGGAGTGAAATTTGGCTTGGAAAACACTGTTGGTGCATCTGATATTATTGCAGGCCTCTGATCCCACATTTGCGAGATCAGGCATCACAATTTCGACCTCTGAGAGGTTCGCATTTGCGAGCTTCTCATCGCAAATGCGAAGAGATGCTGGGCCAATAGTTTTCGCATTTGGAAGGGAGTCGGGGAAGGGTAGTGATCGCAAATGCGATCATTTTGTCGCATTTGCAAAGATTCAAGGTCGTATTTGCGAACTTATCTTCGCATTTGCGATGACTCCTTCGCATTTGCGAAGCTCAGGTCGCAAGTGCGACATCTACAGTTGATCAAAATGACTTTTGGACAGGAATTTTCATTCAGTTCCCAAATTTTCAAGACCTAAAACACAAGAGGCGATTTTTCAAAGACCATTTCTTCCCCAAATCATAGGTAAGTGATTCTAAAGTGGTTTCTTTCAATCTTTCACTATATTTTATAAGATTTCAACCTAAAATCTAGACTTTTCATTGTAGAATTAGGGGTTTTGGTAGAAACTAGAAATTTCAGAATTTGGGAATTTAGACCTCAATTTGAGGTAGGATTCCAATACGAATCATATATTCGGGCTCGGGGATGAATGTGTAAATGAATTTTGGTCCGAACCTCGAATTTTGACCAAGCGGGTCCGGGGTCGATTTTTAAGTTTTTGGAGAAAAATTTGGGAAATCTAAATTTATGCAATGCAATTAATTCTTTTAGCAATATTTGATATTATTGAGTCATTTTTGAATAGATACGAGTGGTTTGGAGGTGGATTCTAGAGGAAAAACTTTAAATGAGTATTAGGTGGTCTTTAGAGCAAGGTACGTGTTATGTCTAACTTTGACTTGAAGGAATTAGGAACCTCAGACTATTTGTTATGTGAAATTCATGTGAGCGGCGTATATGTGAGGTGACGAGTACTTATGCGCCGTCAATTTACCTGTTTTCCATGTTTCTCCCATTTTTCTTATATTGTCTCTTTCCTATGCCTAATTACCACGTGTTTATACTAATGTTGTTAAATTGATCGTTCTTATCATGTTTACAAATTTTCTGGTGATAATCAAGTATTTATTTTAAAGTTGAGATTGATACTGTGGAACCAAATATTGAAGTAAGGCTTGTACTTGCTATTCTATCTCCCTGTTGTTATTTATGCATTGCATTATGGTAAGGGAGAGTGTTAATGCATAAAGGGTGATGCTGTGACATATTGTGAGTGTTAATACACGAAGGGTGATGCCGTTCCATATTGTGAGTGTTAATGCACGAAGAGTGAGCCGTGCCATATTGTGAGTGTTAATGCACGAAGGGTGATGCCGTGCCATATTGTGAGTGTTAATGCACGAAGGGTGATGCCGTGCCATATTGTGAGTGTTAATGCACGAAGGGTGATGTCGTGTCATGATATGAGAGTTAATGCACGAAGGGTGATGCCGTGCGTTTTTCTTTTACTGTATTCGTTGTTTCTGTTGATGCATAGTATATTGGTTGTTCCAGTTATCATTCTGTTGTAGTTCCTTATCTCGTATTTCCCCCAGCATGTTTTCCCCTCCCGATATTTTCTGTCTAGCTCTTCATTACTGTTATTTGTATATATACTGTTAAATAGTACATGTTGATTTGTAGGTGCCTTGCCTTAGCCTCGTCACTACTTCGTCGAGGTTAGGCTCGACACTTACCAGTACATGGGGTCGGTTATACTGATACTGCACTCTGCACTTTCTGTGCAGATTTTGGTACCGGCTCGGGTTGATCGAGATTTTGCTATTGGATCGCTATCCGGAGACTCAAGGTAGATCTATCGGCGTTCACAGACCTTGAAGTCCTCGTCTATCTTTTTTGTTCTACTGTTTCTTTCATTCAGACAGTTGTATTTTTTCACACTGTTAGTTTTAGTGAATTTTAGAATGCTCTTGAATTGTGACTCCAGATACGGGTGGTAGAAATTAATGTAGTTTTTATATTATTCCGCACTCACTATATTTCATCTTAGCTAATTATTGTCATTTAATTAATGGAATAAGGATTGGTTTAATGATTTTCTAAAGTTGGCTTGCTTAGCAAGTGAAATGTTAGGCGTCATCACGGTCCCGATGGTGAGAATTCCGGGTCGTGACAAGTACATATATAATTTGTTATAAAATTATTTTATTTTTTCTTGGTTCTTTATATTACATGTTGTTCCATTAGTTCCTATTATATTATTATAGGTACTGTTTGTCATTTAAGTTTCATTGTTCCTGTCACTGTTGATACCCAATTTTGCCCTCATATTTTCTCAAACAGTATATATATATATTTAAAATATCACTTTGTGTCATTACTTAGTTTACAAGAATTTTCTATAATTTTTCATAATTTTTAAAGCTCAAAAATAAATTTCTTTCTATATTTTTATTATATAAATATCTAATAATTATCCTTTAAAATTATTTTGGGATGACTTAAGTACCTAAAATTATTATTTGCATCCATAATACATATTTCAAATATTTTCACTTTATTTTATAATTACAATGATATTTTAAGCTATTTGCACAATCTTGCAGGCATAGCCTATATTTTGCATTTGTCATTTTGGTCCGGGTCAAAATAATATTTTATATTTTTGTAATCTCTTACTATTATTTTAAAGTATTTATTTGCATAAATAGAATTTTTATATATTTATTTAATTATTCTTTATTAAATTATATCCCTTTTAATCTCCTATTTAACAATTAGCCCTATTCTAGGCTAATTTTCGGACCAATCTTGGCCCAAACCCTAAGCCCACACCCTCTCCCCTCTCAGCAGCCCAAACCAGCCCAACCCTTTAATAAACCCGATCGCGACCCGTTTTAAACGACCCGCCCCACTCCCCTTTCGATCTTGGCCGTTGACTCAAATGATCAACGACCCATAATAACCCCCTACCTCTCCTTATAACCCCTCAACCCCAAACCCTAACTTCATTTTACCCGTCCACCGCCCCCAAATCCTCTTGAAGCTTCTCTTCTCCTCACAAACCCTAACTGTCGTCTCCCCAATCTTCTCCAAATCCGAGTAAAGCATGGATTCCCTCTGTGATTTATTTTTCTTTTATGCGTTATCTCGTTGTTACTTGCAAGATTATGGTGTTACTTGGTACTTGCCTAAACATGGAAAGTACTACCTCTCTGATTCTGTCCGAATGAGTCCTATTTCTTGAATCTGGATCGTATTTCGTCTACACACGTCTGATTCTACATTGTGTGAGTCTGATTTCGTTTGGATTTCTGTTGATTTACACTTACCTTAAAAAACTAGGGTTTACCGGATATCTCTCTTAAATTTATTTCAAATTAATTTGCATGTTGTCTTCCCTTTTTTGTTGCTTTATTTACTCCGTTTCCTTATGTGCTTGCTCGATTTTTGACTGCTATATAAACTCATCCCCATCCCCCTTTGAGACGGAGGGAAATCCTAGACTTTCACTAAAAATAGAGTTATTACTCTATTGTTCTCTTATTCTCTTATTCTATACTCTGATTCTTGGCCGGCTGAAAGCCAAGGCTACCGAATTTCAATTTTTTAAACTTTTCTTGGTGTGAGCACTGCCCGGGGTTCATTGAAGCCCTTGGGAACTCTGACGCACTAAGATTCTACGTTCTCGCTCTTTGTTGATATTCAAAGTATTGTGGAGTTGGTTCTTTCCTATTGTCTGTTTATGTCAACTGATAACTGGTAAGTCATTTGGCTTTTACAATTTTGTTCTTCTGTGTTCACGATTTGCATACTCTTACCTCTAAAATTCTTGACCTAATGTGTTCTGGGCTATTTTTTTCATAACTGCCCTTCAATTTGTATAACTGCACCATGTTCATTAGATATCAAACCTATAAGATTTTAATTATTTAATTCGCTATTGCACCTAGAAAACATGCCTATAGGAGGTAAATATAAAAAAATAGGTTCCAATCGCCAATCTTTAGAAATCCTATCTATATGGTATTACTACTCGCTCTAAAGTGCTAATACTGGACTCTTCAAACGCTGTTTATTGCTTAGCCACGCCACTATTAGAAAGCATGAGTAATTCTGAGCATTTCCAATAATTTTTACTGTCCGTTACTGTGTAAACCACTTAGAGATCATGCCTATAGGTTTTATTAACTTATAATCTGTAATCTCAATAAACAACTTAGTAGTATCAGATACTATCAAATTGGTAATTTATAAATTATAGGTCTAAAGTGGCGCCCTGCATCTAAAACTGCTTGCATATTTGGATCAGATCATATAGAAACCATTTCTATAGAGCTTAATGACTTCAATCTTCCTCAATTATGAAACTGTCTAATGCCTAACGTAGAAATCTATTTGCGTGCATTTGTTGTGTAATTGCGGAGGATAACTTGAGCCTTTAGCTGTCCTTAAGTGCAATCCTATTTGTTTTGAATTGTCGCCTAGTTTTGACATTTTCTGAGCAGCCTAAGTAAAGTCTAGAACTACCCAAAATAGAGGTCCAATGCCTCATGGGCCATAAGTATGGGACAAGTAGTGCACGCATAAGGTACGACTTATAATTGAACTAATGCATTTTAGGTAATAACTTAAAGATAGTAATCGGGTGGCAGGAGATGATAGTCTTTACCCGCTGAATAATACGAGTAACACCCCATCTTGAGGGAGTTACGAAGTATTTTTTATGTTGCACGGGTTGATCCTTTAGGCTAAAAAACTTAGGACCCCCCATCTTATTCCCTTTTTATATTTGAATCAAGTGTTTGTATTCTCTCAAAGACTTTTAATAATAAAATTTCTCAAATTACTTGCTTTCTCTGTCTTTATTTATCCAACTAATTCATATAATTCAAGTTCGGTCGGGACTCACAATTGTGGACCTCGAAAAGTTCCTAACACCTTATCTTCGAGGTAATTTTGAGCCCTTACCCGATCTCTGGTGATGCAACCTAGTCAAACCTGAGTCATATGCACATTGGTGCCCTAACGCACCTTAAACCGTTAGGTGACGACTCTCTTCTTTTAATACCTCCTTAAAAGAGTTGTCACATGTCGAAACCCAATTTTGCGAGAAAAAGTGACGCGACAACATGGAGACTCTGCTGGGGACTTACACTTAGGCTCTTACCATAACAAACTTGGCTCATGTGAATTAGTCTTCTCTGATAGACGTGTTTCCTCGTTCTTTTATTATTTTGTTGCTATATGAATATCCTGCCCCTGTTTCCTTTTTTTTAATTGCTGCATGCACACCCTTTCTCTTATTCTCCCTCTATTAGAATTCGTATGAAAATCCCTTCCCTTATTTTCACTTATTTTGCTCAAATTGGCTCTAACATGTGTGTTCCTTTTTTAGTCGTACTTATTTGCTCCAAGTCGCCTTTTAAATTGCTACACCATGCCTCTACCCACCCTTACTCCCTCACTTACTTTATTACAACTTCTACATTGTGCGAACTAACTTCCTCGTGTTTTTCTTTCTTTTTATGTCTTTACGTTTTTTTTTAATACTGCATTTACTGTCTTCATCATGCAAGATATTTGACAACGTATTGTTTATATTTGCATAAAGCATGCTCCACATCATATTCCACTAATGCCTAATTAATACCATAGCAGCGCTTGATGAGTGTCCACACTCTTTCGAAATCACCCTTTAAAACTAGTCGATCAGCGGTGCAGTCGACGGTTCCGTGCCTTTC
The DNA here is from genome assembly GCF_000390325.3 of Nicotiana tomentosiformis. Taxonomy (NCBI): domain Eukaryota; kingdom Viridiplantae; phylum Streptophyta; class Magnoliopsida; order Solanales; family Solanaceae; genus Nicotiana; species Nicotiana tomentosiformis. The sequence goes on along the minus strand of NC_090816.1, from coordinate 121,406,983 downwards.
CCTCTCAAGTTGTCCGCTTGAGGGTACCGGTCTATACTTTTCTCAAAACTCCACTCTAATATTAACTGTGCATGCATCACGTCCAAACCTAGTATGGGTTAGAACGTTGTCCGCGTGATATCCCGCTAAGGCAAGCCTTGTCCAAAGTCCGCCGGGATTTCTGTAATCCCAATGGATACCATCATGATATGTGCATTATTTGGAGAAAACATGCCGTATGCCGATCATTAATGTGTAAATAGTCAAATTCAGAGGGGGAAAGGGCTAACTTTATTTGTTTTGCAGAAATGAGGCACGAAGTCCCCAGGTTTGGTATTGTTCAAAATATCCCACCTTTGCTGCAAGATTGGTGGAAAAACCTCTCACAAAGTGATAAAAACCATGTAAAAAGAGTTATCGGAAATCTACCCTCTTTATTAGACATTCAGCCAAACAATGCATTAATTGAGGTCGCCACCATGTTTTGGGATGAAAAGAGAGTCGTCTTCCATTTTGGCGACATAGAAATAACTCCTCTTTTAGAGGAAATAGGAGGCTTCACTGGACTCCCATGGGATAGCCCTGGTTTGTTGGTACCGGAAAACTGTATTTCCTCAGGTTTCTTGAAAATGATGGGTTTCAAGAAAAATGATGAGTTACTTGTCATTACCTCTTTGGGTTGGACATACCGCCGGGTTTTTGTATTCATTGTCTGTTTTCTGGGAATGTTGATATTTCAGATGAAGGGAGAAAGGATTCACACTCGCCTAGCTATGGTAGCTAGGACTTTAATGGAGGGAATTGAGGGGCAAACTTACACCATTATTCCTATGATCTTGGCTGAGATGTACCGGGCTTAAGACTATTGCAAAAAAGGGTATGGGAACTTTGAGGGTTGCAATCTGTTGCTGCAAGTATGGTTGTAAGAACACTTTCAGAGAGGTGAATTCCATCCAAACTTCCGCGACGACCATGGAATGACCACAAAGCCTATCATCATCCGAAGAGAATGACTTTTATCCCAAATAGGTTTGCACAACCAGGAAATGATGCGAGCTGTGTATGTTTCTTTGGCAATTTGACTGATGAAAAAGTGCATTGAATGTTCGAATGGTTCCCTAGCAGCAAATTCATCATTAGGTCAAGAGTGTTTCCTCATCTAGTGCTAATCGGGTTGAGAGGGATCTACCCTTATGCTCCTATAAGGGTTATGAGGCAAGCTGGAAGAAAGTAGGTTATACCTCGGGTTTCCAATATAGTCCAGTATAAAGCAGACATCAAGGGGAATACTATTCCATTCAAGTTCGAGGCACAACATTTGTGGCATCAAACGATCATTATGGAGAAAGATACCATCGAGCCAGACCGGTATCACGCCGTCCATGTGTACTTTTACCCATCATGGTTGGTAGATGATATAGTGGGAGATGTCAAGCCAGGGATTAATCTGAGGAATAGGGTCATAGATGATGGTGTTGAGGCACAAGTCGAATATAGGATGTTGCGCAAAAGTGTTTTCGAATCTGAAGCCAGGCATTTGGAACAACACAAAGTGGACATGGAAGCAATCAACGAGTGGAAAGGAATCACTACTAAATCAACAGAGAGGATGGAATATTTGGAGCAGGGGCTGATGGAGCTTGAGGGAAAGATGAGGAAAAGGATCTCAGACTGCTAGGATCCAGAGGGCAACGAAGGAGGGCATCTAGCAATGGCTTATCTGCTGTTGGACATGCGCGACCTGGGGAACCTGATTGATGGAGCCAAGAAGGCCAAGCATGGAGAAGATCCCTCTGGGACCAAATAGATTAGGAGTAATGTTTTATTTGCTTTCTAGACTCGTTTTAGACTTTGATTGTAATATGACAAAAGCCATTAGTAACTCTTTATAATTATTGTCGTCTTAGTACAGGTTTGGTTCATTTATCACATTAATGAAATGACGCAATTATTGGCATCAATTTTCTCCAAATCTATGAGTTGCTTAGGCCTATCTCAGGCACAACGAGGTCCCCTAAATTAGGATGCAAATTTATTTACTGATTCTGCAAAACATGTTCAATATTGCAAGCATTCTTTCAATATCCCTTACTGACTTGGTTACCTTTTTGTTTTTATTTTCTTTTGTTTATTCCTATTCCCCAAAGGTTGGTTCGTGCATACTGGCATCATCCGCATATCATACTAGATCCAGATGTCCTCCATCTCCTCCTCCACCAAGTTATCGTAAAGGAAAAAGCAAAGGGAAAGAAAAAATGGACGATTTAAGCGGTATCAGAAAGGACAATGTAGAGAATGTTGAAACCTCGGACAGTCGGAATACTCCAGCACAGAACGAATTGGTCCAACATTTGGAACAGAAAATATTGGAACTACAAGGGAAACTTGAGCATGTCCGGAACATGGCAAGCCTTTCCCTCACCCTAAACACCCCCGACCTCAACCAACAAAACACAAACGCCCAAAACTCGGTACCTCCCCAAAACACACAAAATCCGCAAAATCCTCTTGAACTATATCAATGCGCCACACCTCCTAAAAACCCCAACCCTCAGCCAGTACCAATCCCTCCACAACATCATCATCATCCGACCCAGTATCCACAAACCACCACCTACCACACTCCTCAAAATGCACCACAGCCTACTCCTGACCCGCAAAACTCAACCAATAAACACCATTATGCCCAGTTTCCTAGAGTTCACCAAAGCAATCCTATATATATGGAAACCTTACCCCATACCCCACAACAGACCCTATTCTTACTCGAATATTCTAGAAAGGACCTGCTCATCAAAAACATGGCGGAGGAACTCAAAAAAATTACCGACAGAGTTTAGAGTGTCGAAGGGGGCAAAGGCATTGGGGATTTTAATTATGAAGATTTGTGTATTCAGCCAGATGTAGTACTTCCAGAGGGTTACAAACCTCCTAAGTTCGAAATTTTCGACGGGACTAGTGATCCGAAGGTACATTTGAGAACATATTGTAACAAGCTTGTAGGGGTTGGCAAGGATGAAATAATCTGCATGAAGCTGTTCATGAGAAGCCTCACTGGAGACGCCATGTCTTGGTACATCAGTCAGAGCCCAAAGAAATAGGTTAACTGGGTAAGCATGACATCAGATTTCATGGATCGATTCAGGTTTAACACAAAAAATGCACCAGACGTTTTCTACATTCAGAATCTCAAGAAGAAGCCAACGAAAACTTTTCATGAGTATGCTACTCGGTGGAGGTCGGAAGTTGCAAAAGTAAGGCCAGCACTGGAAGAAGAACAAATTAATAAGTTCTTTGTCAGAGTTCAGGATCCGCAATACTACAAAAGACTGATGTTTATTCAAAACCATAAATTTTTTGACATCATCAAATTGGGAGAAAGAATTAAAGAAGGGATCAAAAGCGCAATGGTGACAAATTTTGAAGCACTCCAAGCCACTAATAAAGCTTTGCAGTCAGGAGGTATCTCCAAGAAGAAAGAAGTAGGTGTAGTGATGGTAGCCCAAGGTCCAAAGTCTCCTCTTACATACCAAACACTCCCACCCACATATCAGTCTTCACCTCCCAGATATCAACAACCTTCCGCCACTTACCATACATATAACACCCAACCAGCATACTACCACTCACCACTAGCCCGCCAAAACTACCAAAAACCTAGACCAAATTTTGACCGCATACCACCCAGACAGTACACCCCAATTGCTGAACCCATAGACCAACTGTACGATAGACTGAAGGTTGCCGGTTATATCACTCCCATTCCCGTTGTTGCTATGAAAAACTATTCTCAGTGGATTAATCCAAATAATACATATGCCTATCATTCAGGTATGAAGGGTCATATTATTGATGAGTGTCGTACTTTGAAGGATAAGATTCAGACATTAATTGACACCAAAGTCATACAGGAAAAGGAGGCTGAACCGAATATCCGTAACAATCCTCTCCCGGATCACATGAGCGAAGGGGTAAATGTGATAGGGACCGATGAAAAATGAGACTCAAAGGGGTCAATTGGACTCATTCAAGAAGAGGATAATTCTAAAACATATCCAGTCACTCTCACACCTATCATGGTACAGACTCAGGCACCAATTGAAGTTGAGGTAGCTGCACCAACTCCGTTTGAGGGTGAAGTAACAACGCCCTTCACCATGATGGTAGCACCAATGCCGTCTTATAAGTCTAATGCTATACCATGGGATTATGTTGCGAAAGCAAGAAGAAAAGGAAAAGCAAAAATGGAAGAAACAGGTGCAGCGCAAGGCATGACCAAAACTGGTAGGGTTTATACACCCAAGAATTTAGGAGGAACAAGCAAAGAAACTGCATCTAAATCGCCAGTCATTGAGACTGGCCCGGACGACCTTTGGAGAAAGGTGCAAGCAAGGGAATATTCTATGATTGATCATCTGAACAAAACCCCTGCTGAAATATCCTTTTTATCACTGCTGCAAAACTCCGAGGCACATAGGAATGCCCTGATGAAGGTGTTGAATGAAGCCTATGTACCCAACAACATCACTAGTGGATAGATGGCCAACATGGCAAGGCAAGTGTTGGAAAGCCACAAGATCACTTTTCATGAAGACGAGCTACCACCAGAAGGATTAAGTCACAACAGGGCACTGCATATCACAGTGCAGTTTGAAGACAAGTTCATTGCCAGAGTCCTGATAGATGGGGGTTCGAGTCTCAACATCTGCCCACTAACTACTTTTGAAAAGGTTGGGTAAAGGTCTACATGAGATACGAGGAGGAAGTATGAATGCAAAAGAATTTGATGGGTCTCAAAGGGCCACAACTGGGGAAACCAAACTTAGCCTATAGATGGGCCCAACCTAGTTTGATGTTGAGTTTCAAGTGTTGGACATATTTGCTACCTACAACCTATTGTTGGGATGACTTTGGATACATGACGTTGGGGCCGTAGCTTCTACTTTACATCAGGTCATGAAGTTTGAATGGAACCATCAAGAAGTGATCATCTATAGGGATGTAAGTAATCCCATTTACACCAGTCAAACTATTCCGATCATCGAGAATAGAAGGAAGTTGGGTGGAGAAATATACCATCGTATCGAGCGCGTCAACGCAATTGAAAAAGGACAAATGGTGGAGAAGTAAGATAGAAGGCATATTGACATGGATAGGGTATGAGCCTGGCAAGGGTCTCGGTAAGAATCTCCAGGGAATCACCAAATCGATACAGCTAAAGTGTCACGGCACAACGTTTGGGCTTGGTTACGAATACACCTGGCACGAGTATTAGAATTGGTCGCCACCATGGAGTGGTCCTTATTGCCCTCTAAAGCAACCAGTACCACATTTTAGCCAGTCATTTCATCAAGCCGACATAATGTGGGAGTCCGAAGAAAATTAAGTTCTAGCTGGCATAAGGAATCTATTTCTGGATGATGAAGACATGGATTGCGGTGCGATAGTTGAGGAGGAGGAGGAGGAGGAGGAGGAGGAAGGCCTTATTTTGAAGACCGTGGAGAAGGGAGTTGTTCTTAAGAACTGGACTGCTGCACCATCAAGGACCCGTCGAGTTCCTCACATTATTATTACATATCTCGATGAACCTACGACTGTGACATGTAATGAGACAATGCAACATAAGTATAATGATTCAGAGGATCTGGAAGAGGATATAATACCTGAGGAAATTATCATAGAAGTGGAAAACTTTGAAAACAAGCCTAAGTCCAATTTGGATTAGGCCGAAATAATTAATTTGGGAGACTACGAAATAGTCAAGGAAATGCGTGTAAGCATTCACTTATCACCGTCGGAGAAGAAAGAATACACCCGGTTCTTGGAGGAGTATGAGGATATTTTTGCATGGTCCTATGATGATATGACCGGTTTGAGCACGTCCGTAGTGGATCATGAACTACCTACCAACTCTATGTGTCCGCCTGTAAAGCAAAAGCTCAGAATGTTCAAGCCAGATATGAGCCTGAAAATAAAAGAGGAGGTCACCAAGCAGATCAAAGCTAAGGTTCTCAGAGTGGTTGAATGTCCGACCTGGTTGGCTAACATTGTGCCGGTTCCAAAGAAAGATGGGAAAGTCAGAGTGTGTGTCGACTATCGGTATTTGAACAGAGCAAGTCCTAAAGATGATTTTCATTTACCCAATATACACATACTGATTGAAACTATGCCAACCATGAACTCCAATCCTTTGTGGATTGTTTCGCGGGATATCATCAGATTTGGATGGATGAAGAGGATGCCGAAAAGATAGCTTTTATTACACCATGTAGAGTATATTGTTACAAAATGATGTTGTTTGGCCTAAAGAATGTTAGAGCCAGCTATATGAGGACCATGACAACCATTTTTCATGACATGATACATAAGGAGATAAAGGTATACGTGGATGACGTCATCATCAAATCCAAGAGAATCACAGATCATATAGCAGATTTGAGGAAATTCTTCGATCAACTTTGAAGATACAACCTGAAACTAAATCCCGCAAAATGTGCCTTCGGAGTCCCTGCTGCAAAGTTATTAGGGTTCATTGTCAGCCGCCGAGGAATTGAGCTAGACCCATCAAAGGTCAAGGCTATCCAAGATTTTCCACTTCCGAAGAACAAGAAAGATGTGATGAGTTTCTTGGGGAGTCTCAATTACATCAGCCGTTTCATAGCACAATCAACTGTGATTTGTGAACCGATTTTCAAAATGTTAAAGAAAGACGCTGCAACAAGTTGGACTGAAGAATGCCAGAAAGCCTTTGACAAGATCAAGGAATATTTATCCAAACCAACTGTTCTGGTCCCACTAGAACCTTGGAGACCTCTGCTACTTTATTTATCTGTACTAGATGAGGATTTCGGTTGTGTCTTGGGACAACACGATGAGACAGGAATGAAGGAACATGTCATATCCTATCTAAGTAAGAAGTTCACACCCTATGAAGCACGATATTCTTTGCTGGAGCGCACCTGTTGTGCTTTGACGTGGATAGCTCGGAAGTTGAGGCACTACTTCTGTGCCTACACCACGTATCTCATATCAAGAATGGATCCGTTAAAATACATCTTCCAGAAACCCATGCCTACGGAAAAGTTGGCAAAATGGCAGATACTACTAAGTGAGTTTGATATCATTTATGTAATTCAAAAGGCGGTCAAGGGGAAAGTGTTGGTAGATCATTTGGCAGAAAATCCTGTGGGTAGAGAATACGAACCACTGAAAACGTATTTTCCCGATGAAGAGGTATCATTCGTTGGAGAAGATATCACTGAAACCAATGACGGTTGGAGAATGTTCTTCGATGGAGCTGCAAACTTCAAAGGATTAGGTATTGGAGCAGTTTTGGTATCAGATACGGGTCAATACTATCCGGTATCCGCAAAACTTAGATTTTCGTGTACCAATAATATGGCAGAATGCGAGGTTTGCATCTTGGGGCTCAAGTTGGCCATTGACCTGAACATTCAAGAATTACTGGTAATTGGTGACTTAGACCTATTGGTACACCAAGTTCTAGGAGAATGGGCTACAAAGAATACCAAAATATTGCCGTATTTGTCCTATGTGCAAGAATTGAGGAAGGGATTCACAAAGATAGAGTTCAAGCATGTTCCAAGAGTCTAGAATGAGTTCGCAGATGCGTTGGCCACTCTATCTTCCATGATACAACACCCATACAAGAATTTCATCGATCCTATTCTAGTAGGGATCCATAATCAGCCAGCTTATTGTCCTCATGTTGAAGAAGAAAATGATGGAAATCCGTGGTTTCATGACATCCAAGAATACTTGGCAAAAGGAGAGTACCCGGAGCACGTAAATCATATTTAGAAACGCACATTGCGAAGATTGTCCAAATATTTCTTCCAAAGTGGAGGAATTCTGTACAAAAGAACTCCAGATCTGGTATTATTATGGTGTGTTAACACCAAGGAAGCTTCCAATCTGCTCGAAGAGATACATGCCGGAACTTGTAGATCGCACATGAACGATTTTGTTTTAGCTAAGAAGCTATTAAGAGCAGGATATTTTTGGATTGCTATGGAAATGGACTGCATCCGATATGTCCAAAAGTGTCATCAATGCCAAGTACATTCAGATATGATACGAGTACCACCAAATGAACCCAATACAACAAGTGCACCTTGGCCTTTATCAGCTTGGGGAATGGATGTCATCGATCCGATCGAACTCGCCGCTTCGAATGGGCTCAAGTTCATTCTAGTGGCCATAGACTATTTCACAAAATGGGCTGAGACTGTATCTTACAAAGTTGTAACTAAGAAAGTTGTCGCAGATTATGTTAGGGATCGTATTGTTTGCCGATTCGGGGTGCCAGAATCTATCATCACTGCCAACGCCGCCAACCTTAACAGTGACTTAATGAAATCTATGTGTGAAACTTTCAAGATCAAGCATAAGAATTCCACATCATTTTTTACCATGGTCAGAAACTGGGGCAAAATTTTGAGGAGGACCCTCAAAATTCTAAATCAAGTCCAGCCAATTTTGTCATACGCAGAACAATCAAAGAATTGCTTTTAAACTGGAGAAGAATTTTGAGGAGGACCCTCAAAATTCTAGAGCAAGGAAGCCGTAATGTCTCTAAAATATGTCACAGTCATTGGTTCATGTAACTTAGTCGATATTGCATACTACTATATTTTAAATAACCATATTCATCAAATGCACGCATTTCTTTGGAAAAACTTTATTTCTATAAACAACCAGATGTTACCCAGGGTGACCCAAACAAGATCTCAAGACAGGAGCATAGGCAAAGCAGAAGACAAAAGCACGAACCAACCTTCCCCTGCAAAACTCACAATTTTTCTTTGGATGCAGGCACAATAAGACAATAATATCTGCAGACACGTCAAGTCACCACCTTCAAGATAGCGGATTATCTATCACAAGCATCTCCAGCTAAGAAACACTCTACTATCACTCATTGTTTTTCTTACATCGAGACTAAGCATTGTCTCCTAATTTTTCGTGAGGCTAAGAATCGCCTCCTTAATTTCATAAGGTTAAGCACTGCCTTTCCTTGCATGAGACTAAGCGTTGTCTCCTTTCTTTGCATAAGACTAAGCATTGTCTCCTCTTCCTGCATGAGGCTAAGAATTGCCTCCCTAATTGCATAAGGTTGAGCATTGCCTTTCCTTGCACGAGACTAAGAATTGTCTCCTTTCTTTGCACGAGACTAAGCATTTCCTCCTTAACTGCACAAGGCTAAGCACTTCCTTCTTTGTATGAGACTAAGCATTGTCTACTATTTTGCATGAAGCTAAGAACCTCTTCCCTTACTCGCATGAGACTAAGAGATGTCTCATATTTTGCATGAGGCTAAGCCCTACCTCCCTAATTGCATAAGGCTAAGCGATGCCTTTCCTTGCAGGAGACTAATCATTGTCTTCTTTCTTTGCACGAGACTAAGCATTGTATCCTATTTTCACGAGGCTAAGCATCGCCACCTTAACTGCAAAAGGCTAAGCCCCGCCTCGCCAATTACATAAGGCTAAGCACTGCCTTTCTTGCATGAGACTAAGTGTTTTCTCCTTTTTTTGCATGAGACTAAGCATTGTCTCCTATTTGCACAAGGCTACGCATCTCCTCCTTAACTTCATAAGGCTAAGCCCTGCCTCACTAATTGGATAAGGCTAAGCACTGCCTTTCTTGCATGAGACTAAGTATTGTCTCATTTTTTTGCATGAGACGAAGCATTGTATCCTATTTTTCATGAAGCTAAGCACCGCTTCCCTTACTTGCATGAGACTAAGCACTGCCTCCTATATTGCATACTGCTAAGCACTGTCTTTTCCTCAAGATTAAATACTATCTCTATTATGCTATTTAATACCTAGCACTGTCTTCTATTCGTCTGTGGCTAAGCATTGCCTAAGATCTATTTTGTTTTACATACGACCTAGAATTATATCTTCGCATCTCATAGGCTGAAACATCACTATCTTTGTCCAAAGGTGTCATAGTCTGAAGGCATCATCCTCATAGCCGGAAGACACCATTCCATGGCCTAAGGATCTCTTAGTATTGCACATTATTATTCAAAGGCGTCATGGTTCAGATGCACCATTTTCATGGCCCGAGGACATCATTTCATGGCATGCAAATCCCTTATCACATGATTCATGGCCCATGACATCATGGTCTAAGGACATCATTCTCACCGTCCAAAGACAACTTTCATGGTCCAAGGGAAATTTGCATCATGTTTAAATTCTCGTAATAATCCATAAATACTTGCGTGCATCCTATTTAAGTTTTGCAGGTAATCCAGGAAGTAATCGTTCTCTTAACGAGAGCAATCTTCGCTCTGGTTTCCGTTCAACGTTTACATCCTGCAATTATTTCAAACGCAACCAACCACCATTAGTTACCCACTTTTACTTGATAACCGTTAAGATACTTGTTTTGAGATACATCCATTACATTTCAAGATTCACATTCATGATTTCGAGCAAATTCATCTGATATTATCCTACCCTAAAAGAGCCCTTTCCGAAGCATACGACTATTCTTATAACAACTCCATCAGTTCAGTTCACCGTTGGATCCAGAACTATACACGACTTGATTTTCGTAACACCAGGGATATGTAGGCAACTCAGGAGCCAGAGTTCGGCCTCCATTTTTTAAATCTTCCCATTCGGTCAAAATCGGTCATCAGTTCTTTACCCGATAAGTCTTTCATCCTTCCCGGGTATTTTTCCCTCATATTTTCTCAAACAACATATATATATTTATAAAATATCACTTTGTGTCATTACTTATTTTACAAGCATTTTCTATAATTTTCCATAATTTTTAAAGCTAAAAAATTAATTTCTTTCTACATTTTTATTATATAAATAGCTAATAATTATACTTTAAAATTATTTTGGGATGACTTAAGTACCTAAAATTATTATTTGCATCCATAATACATATTTCAAATATTTTCACTTTATTTTGTTATTACAGTGATATTTTAAGCTATTTGCACAATCTTGCAAGCATAGCCTATATTTTGCATTTGTCATTTTGGTTAGGGTTATAATATATTTTATATTTTTGTAATCTCCTACTATTATTTTAAAGTATTAATTTGCATAAATAGAATTTTTATATATTTATTTAATTATTTTTTATTAAATTATATCCCTTTTAATCTCCTATTTAAACATTAGCCCAATTCTAGGCTAATTTTCAGACCAATCTTGGCCCAAATCCTAAGCCCACACCTTCTCCCTTCTCAGCAACCCAAACTTGCCCAACCCTTTAATGAACTCGGTCGTGACCAATTTTAAACGACCCGCTCCACTCCTCTTTCGATCTTGGCCGTTGATCTCAAATGATCAACGACCCATAATAATCCCCTACCTTTCTTTATAACCCCTCAACCCAAACCCTAACTTCATTTTACCCGTCCGCCGCCCCCAAATCCTCTCGAAGCTTCTCTTCTCCTCACAAACCCTAACTGTCGCCTCCCTAATCTTCTTTAAATCCGAGTAAATCATGGATTTCCTCTGTGATTTATTTGCCTTTTACGCGTTATCTCATTGTTACTTGTATTATGGTGTTACTTGGTACTTGCCTAAAGACGGCAAGTACTACCTCTCTAATTCTGTCTGAATGCGTCCTATTTCTTAAATCTGGACCGTATTTCATCTACACACGTCTGATTCTACACTGTGTGAGTCCTATTTCATTTGGATTTCTGCTTATTTACACTTTCCCTAAAAATACTAGGGTTTACCGGATTTCTCTATGAAATCGATTTCAAATTAATTTGCATGTTGTCTTCCCTTATTTGTTGCTTAATTTACTCAGTTTCTTTATGTGCTTGCTCGATTTTTGATTGCTATATAAACCCCTCCCCATCCTCCTTTGAGGCGGAGGGGAATCGCTAGACTTTCACTAAAAAATTGAGTTATTACTCTATTGTTCTCTTATTCTCTTGTTCTATACTCTAATTCTTGGCCGGTTGAAATCCAAGGTTACCGAATTTTGATTTTTCAACTTTTGTTAGTGCGAGCACTACCCGGGGTTCATTTGAAGCCCTTGGGAACTCTGACGCACTAAGAGTCTAGGTTCTCGCTCTATGCTTGATATTCAAAGTATTATGGGATTGGTTCTTTCTCGTTGTCTATTTCTGTCAACTGATAACTGGTAAATCTTTTGGCTTTTACAATTTTGTTATTCTGTGTTCACGATTTGCATACTCTTACCTATGAAATTCGTGACCTAATGTGTTATGGGCTATTTGTTTTATGTGTAACTTTGTTAGTTTTGCACTTGTGTCGAACCTCCTTAGCATTTGATTTTAAATAAAGCTACCAGTTATGAGATAGGTTTTTTTGAATATGTTTCACCTAAATAATTTAGACCCTCTTAAGCTTAATGTGTTGATACCTGAATGTCTATATTTGTTGTTTGACATGAGTTTGTTTTTCCTACTTTGTTCTATATTCCTGTAATGACTAACTCACATCTGTAATATGTTCACTATTAACTATGATCCGCTCCCCTGCTAGTTTTGACACTTCATCATGTCTTTGTTTGTTGAATCTCATATCCTTTAGTGATTATTTGAACCTTTAGAGTAGATATCTCAATTTGTGTTTCCTTACCATGTTTGATACTGTTTAGCTTCATGATGTAAGTTAACATGTCTGTCTTTTGATATTGTTATGGATACTTAACATGATTTGGGCCCCCTAGGTTCTAATACTTCAATTTAATGCTCTACTTCAAACTCGTTTAGTATTATGTACCTTTGTATGTCAATATTGTAATGTCAGAAACTTTGATGCCCTTTGTCTTTCGCAAAAAAAAGTGTTTTCTGCCCAATATACTAAGTGTTTGAATTTGTGATAACAACCTGCTCTTTGAGTTTTGTGATTCTCTTTGCTTGTATGTCACCCTTGTCATGTCTTCTTTCTAAAAAAAATAAATGCACCTCTTCAAATTCTACCCTCTTGATCACTATTCCCTCACTCTCATTTGTTACTTACCTTATTCTGAATCTATCACTCTTGGACGGCTGAAAGCTAACGCTACTAAGATCCTCTCTAGTGTGAGCACTGCTCGGGGGTCCATTTGAGACTCTTGTGAACTCTGACACACTACGATTTGAGGTTCTTTGGCCATTATTTTTTCTACTAAAACCTGAGGTATCTTCCACACTCAGTTCTGTCCCCCTTCTATCTACTGAATCTGCAAATTGGTTTGTTTAAGTTTGGGTCATATGGTAAATCTATGGCTGTTTTGTTTGGTTTGAGTTTCTCTATGGCTTCTGGGTTGTGCGGATGGATATAACTCTATGTTGGGGATTTGGGTATGCTAATTGGTGAAGAAAGAGTTTAGTTGAAGGCCTGGTAATGCTGAGTATCTCTTTTGGCCCTGCTTTGGGCCTATTATTATTGCTTGTACAATATTTGTAATTATATTCATTATTGGGTCTGTAATAAATAATTGGGATGTTGGTGAAATTTGGAAATGGGTATATTCTAATATTTGCATGAAAAGGGTAGAAAGCATGCCTATAGAATTCATATGATCTATTTGCTATCCAGCCTGCTATATATGTCATTCAAATTTCTACGTGCACTATTAGAAATCATGCCATTAGGGAAATCACACACTCACACAACTTGTATGTTATAAAAGCATAAGTGTTTTATTTATTCCCATGCCTACTGCTATGTGTTGCTAGACAGCATGCCTGTAGGAAATAAATGCCAATAACTGCCCTTCAATTTGCATAACTGCACCATGTTCATTACATATCATGCCTATAGGATTTTAATTATTTAATTCGCTATTGCACTTAGAAAACATGCCTATAGGAGCTAAATATAAAAAAAAATTGATTCCAATCGCCAATCTTTAGAAATCCTATCTATAGGGTATTACTACTCGCTCTAAAGTGCTAACACTGGACTCTTCAAATGCTATTTATTGCTTAGCCACGCCACTATTAGAGAGCATGAGTAATTATGAGCATTTTCAATAATTTTTACTGTCCCTTACTGTGTAAACCACTTAGAGATCATGCCTATAGGTTTTATT